>NC_045431.1:152831731-153143398 GCF_902635505.1 Sarcophilus harrisii
TTCTTGGTGAAGATACTGGAGTGGTTTGCTCTTTCCTTCTCCAATAGATTAAAGCAATCTTTAAATGATTTGCACAGGATCAGACAGCTACTAAGTATCTAAGGTCAGATTTAAACTCAGGTCTTCCTAACTTGATTCAGCACTCTATTCAGTAAGACATTTGCTGCCCCAGGAAACCAAATATGGTCACACAAAAATTGTTTCCTGATTGTCAATCCTAAGATTACACTGTCCAATAAACCAAATTCTAGTTAGGGAAAAACTACCAAAAATATTGAATATGACCAAATCCATTTATTTAAGTGAAACAATAAACAGAAATTGTAGTTTTATGATTATATTTATCATTATTTTATATCATTATTCATTATCATTATTATATCATTATTCATTATCATTATTATATCATTATACATTACAATGTATACATTACAATTATACATTATACATTATACATTAGAATGTACCAGAAAATACGCAAGTCAATGAACTCTTTAAATTGGAACAGGATATTTCAATTTAATCAAGAGGGAGAGCCTAATCTCATTTATGGGTACATTTCCAAAAGTTTTGGGGGAATGGGCATTCTGGAAATCAGGGATATTTTGAGGAGATGGCTTTTACTATTACAGCTTTCAAAGTCTTTCAGTATATCTAGAGATGGTCTCACAGAGAATCTTGCACCTGAAGAAGGCATGTTATTCTCCAAAGCTCTCAGGGAGTACACTTTTGGTAAATTTTTAACAATAGGGTCTTCAAAAATATGTATGCAAGATACATTTTAAAATTTAATCTGCCTTATTAACATTTTTCCTTTATTTTCTTATGCTTAATCAACCAAACAATAAATCAAGCCCTGATTTGTATCATTTATTCTTTTCTGACTGGTAAATTATCACAGAAGAAATTTAACAATCAGCTCTTGAGAGTTGATTTGAGCTGCTACACATATCCCTGATGTCTAGCCCACTCAGTTCCCTCTGTGTCAGATTGTACTTAGCATTCTCTTCATTAGTCTGGAGTCAGACATATGCAGCAGTCTGCTAAATAACCCAGGTTTGCCTGGAAACTTAGCCTATACTAACTTTCCATTACAATATATTCTCCACATGCAATTTGATCCATGAAAGAAAGCATCCCTGGAATGCTTTCCTTCCTCATTCTGATTTAACTTCTGTCTTCCTTCAAGATTGAGCTACATTTATCTTCTTCCGGAATCTTTTCCCTTTCCTCTCCTTTGCCTCTACTTAGTCCCTTCATTTGAGGTTACTTACCATTTATATTCTAATTTATCTCATATATGCATATTTGAACATTGTGTCTCCTCTTAGAATGTAACTAATAATAATTGTAGAGATTTTTTTTTTTTTTTTTTTTTTTTTTTTACTGAGGCAACTTGGGTTAAGTGACTTGCCCAGAGTCACACAGTGAAGAAATGGTAAGTGTCTGAGTCTAGATTTGAACTCGAGTCCTCCTGACTAAAGAGCTGGTGTTCTATCCACTGTGCCACTACCTGCCCCATAATAATAGTTGTAGTAATAATCTTTATAATAGTAGGGACTATTAGCTTTTTTCTTTTTGTTCCTAGAGTTTAGCACAGTGACTGGCACATAGGAAACAATAGATGCTTATTGATTTACTAAATGACTATCAATTTATTTATTGAACTGTTAAACTTCTTTTTCTGAGATTTAGTTATTTGAATTCCCTATTTCATGTTCTCTTATTCTGTTTATTTTACATTTTTGGAAATATGTAGTTCATTATATTATCAATATTGTCTTAATGATCAAAGTTATAAGACAATTTGTTATGTAGTTGTTTTTTCTTTTTTCCCTACAGAGGAGCGCAAAGCTTTTAAGAGATATTCTTTTGTTCTGCTTCACATCTTCATCCTGATAAAGGATGAGGGAAGGCTTATTTAAGTTTAATAAGTGGGAATACTGAGTCAGAGTAGCTAAATGATTTGTCCATGGTAATTCACCAAGTTGACAATAAAGTCCTGAATCACTTTTCTTCACAATCTGTTCTGTCTTTCATGTAAAATGACAATAAAATGACAATGCTGGAGGAATTCTGTTTTTTTTTTTTTTTTTTGTGAAAGGAACTAGAGGAGCTCAATTGTCCCACAAATATTATAGTAATGTTTTAAAATTCTACCAGAAGGAGCAGCAAAGAACACCCTAGAGAACCAGGACAGTATAAAAATGCTACTGGAAGCTTGCAAAGATTCTGAGTGGAGATAAAATAGGAAAGGTGGAAGGGTCAGCTACCTGGAAGCTCATTTCAGTGTCACAGCTGGAGAGAGGACTAGTGGAACTCTGCCTATATAGCCCTGATGGGGTTCTTTCTCTTTACATTATTGTAGGGTTATGGGAGACACAAGCAAGCATTTATTGAGCATCTGCTAAGTACTTTACAAATATTATCTTATTTGAGCTTCACAATGACTCTGGGAGAAAGGTGCTATTACTATCCCCATTTTATAGTTGAGGAAACTCATTTTAGAGTCTGAAGTCAGGAAGACCTGAGTTCAAATTTGGTCTCAGACACTTCCTATCTGTGTGATCCTGGGCAAGTCACTTAACCCCAATTGCCTAGCAAAAAAGAAAAAAAAAAGAATTATTGAACTTATTTACAGCTTCCTTGACACAGTGTTAGTATACCAGTTTCCTCAAGATCTCTGAAATATTGTCTAGCCCATCCTTTGTTATCTTTGCAAATTTGTTGGCAATTTTGATTTGTATTGCTTTTTTTTCTTTAGCAGTTTGGTGTAATCTCTTACTAGGGCGTTAGTAGTTTGCTTTTTTTTTTTTTTAAACTGCTTACCAATATTCTTTCATCACTTATCAATTGGGAAATTGCTCTTGGCCTCTTTTGCTATATGCCAATGTTAATATGCTTTTACCTTGACTATAATACCAATATTATGGATTATGGACCACAACATTGAGTGATGGAAGTGACCTCCATTGCTATCTAATCCATTTCATATTTGAAGGAATTTCTACCATAATATATCTGATGAGCAACCTTAGTATCTGGAACAAGGAGGGAGAATTCTTTATTGCTTGAGGTATCCAATCCATTTTGTCCGTATTTATTAGTTTTCCCCAATATCAAGTCTTAGTTGTACTCTTTGGAACTTTTACTCATTACTGGTTTTGTTCTCCAAAGTAAAACAGAACAAATCTAATCCTTTCACCAAATGAAAGCTCTGCAAATACTTGGAAGACAGTTGTCTTGTCCCTCTGGGTCTGCCTTTCTCCAGTCTAATATACCTAATTCTTTCATCTTACCCTCCTTGGACATAAACTTAAGACCTTTCACCATTTTGGTTTCCCTTTTCTGGCCACTCACCAACTTATTAATGTCCTATGAAACTTCCTAGAAATGAACATAATCCTCATGATAAGACCTGACTAGGATAGAGTATGGAGGGCTATCATTTCCTTTTTTCCTGGAAGTTATATCTCACTTTTAAAATCTCATTAACTTTTCTGGTTGTCAGATTACACTGCTGAATCATATTAAGTCCACAATCCATTAAAGCCCTGAAATCCTTTTCAAGCTCCTATTTAACTATATTGTCCTCATCCTGTTCTTGTGAAGTTGCTTTTATGAATCCAATTGTAAGACCTTACATTCATTTATATAAAATTTGCTTTTACTAGATTTAGCTCAATGTTTTAACCTGTCAAGATCTTTTTGTGACCTGGCTCTTTTATTCAATATGTTAATTAATCTCTGTCATCTGCAAATTTGATGAGCCTTATGCCTTCATCATCTATGCCTTTATTCAAGTCATGAATAAAAATGTTATACAAGGCCAAACTTTTTCCTGATTTCTGGGGTAGTCCTCTAGTGACTTCTTGCCAAAATGACATTGAAGCAAAGAATACATCAGTACTCTTTGAATACCAGTTCTGAAATCATCTAAATGCATTATTCTAGTCTACAAAATTCTATATTTCTCACAAAATGGTATGAGATAATATAGCAAATGCTTTGTTAAAATCTAAGTTAACTATATAGCATTTCTTTAAGTTACCAATTTAGTATCAGTCAAAAAAGAAATAAAGTTAGGATTTTTCTTTTCTAGATGTTCAGTTAGCATCTCTTTAAAAATTAATTTTCTAATTTATTCAGGAATTAAATAAAATTCCCTTGTCTGTGATTTTCAGACCTCCTTTAGTTTCCATAGTCTTTAGGAAATTATGGATATTTGATTCAATGATTTTCCCCCAATTCTCAGAGACCATTCCTTTCTTTCCTATCTATATTGATTTAGTTAATGCAAAACCTTTTTCAACTTCATTTAATAAAAAAGCTATTTCTTTGTTTTTTTTTTTAAAATCTTCTCTGATCCTAGTTATGATTTTGAAATACATCCTATTTTATTCTTTTCTGATTTTTGGTGGGACAGGGCATGACTTTTTGTGATTAGTTCATTTTGATCTTATTGTGCCATGTGGTGTCAAATGTTGATCTAAATTTTTCCCCCTGAATTGTTTTACAGTTTTCTCAGCAGATCTTGCCAAATGAGGGAGCTTTTTCTCAAGTAGTTTATGTTCTTAGAATAATCTAAAACAGGGCTATTATATTTTATTGTGTCTGATTCTTGCTGATTTAGTTTGTTCTGTCTACCAAATTGTTGTGATTATTGCTTTATAATATAATTTAAGGTCTAGAAGCGCTATTCCATATCCATTTTACCTTTATGAACTTAATGATAACTATGTCTTCTGAACTCAGGGAACTAGACTCATCCTCTTTCTCAGTATCCCTCTCAGGTTTCACTGACTGCATGTCAATTGGATTCAGTGCCTAAAAAAGAGTTAAGGTTGTTTTTCTCACAGTCTTTGGTTCTTTATACCCACACATCTCCATACCCCTGGAGCCCTGGGGAAAATTACTTAAAATTTAAGTTTGTATTGTGTCTAGGATGTCCCCAACATAGGGAATAAATACGTGTTTATCAAGGTAGATAACACATAAATATATTTCCTCCATATAAAAAGATGCTTAAAACATACATGATCCATAGACATTGGTAGAAAAAAGAGCAGTAGAAATAAGGTAACTTCCATTATGCTCTCTGGGGGAAGTGATACTTAAAATATCAAGATGTGATACAAATTGACTTTATGCTTTCTAAACCATTCTCACTGACTTTATATTATGGCTATCCAGATCAGGGCTTGGGTCCATTCTCTTATTTTTTTCATCCTTTATTCTTGAAAAAAATGAGATCACTGTTAGAGTCAAGTTAGTGAGTCTGACTGTGGCTAATCAGACTAATACAAGCTCAGAATGCTTTTCAGAGGTTGGATACAAATATGAACTTTGCATGTTTTTTTTGAGCTAATCAAATTCTGTTTTGCTCATACAGCACAGCACCATCTCTGATGAGAGCATGCCATGCTGAGGGGCCCTGTGCCATTGTCTCCAGGGTCATACAATCATTTCTAAAGTTCTTGACAGCGTCCTTATATTACTTTTTTTGGACCATCATTTACCTGAGTGTTTGTTCTATATAAGTTCTCCATAAAATAGTCTTTTTGGCAAGCATGCATTTGGTATTTGAACAATGTGGTCAGTCCAACAGTGTTACACTTTCTGTGGTAGAGTTTGAATGCTTTCAGTTTAGTTCAAAAAGGAATCTCATTGTCTGATATCTTACCCTGCCAGGTGATCTTCAGAATTTTTCTGAGACAATTAAATTATAAGCAATTCAGTTTTTTGACATGGTGCTGATATACTGTCTAGGCTTCACAGGCATACAACAATGAAGTCAGCACAATGGCTCTGCAGGCCTTCAGTTTCTTGGTCAATCTAATGTCTTTACTCTTCCACACTTTTCTTTTGAGCCTCCCAAACATCAAACTAGCTCTGGCATAGTCCATTAGCAATTCATTAGCAATATGGACATTCTCAGAAAGTATACTACCAAAATAAGTGAACTTATCCACAGTGTTCAAAACTTCTTCATTTGCTATAATCGATGATTCCACATATAGATGCTAAGTTGCTGGCTGATGCAGTACAAGTGTTTTCATGAGGTTAATTATTTAGCCAAAATTAGTACAAGCAGTAGAGAATCAATCCATACTTTATTGTATCTAGCTTTGGACGCTGCATTGAGTGCATAATCATCTGCAAATAAAAAATCATGTATCAATACTTTCTCCACTTCAGTTTTGGCTTGTAACCTTTTCAAGTTGAAGAATTTACCATTAGTATAGTACCTGACTTTGATACCATATTTGTCCTCATTGAAGATATGTAACAGCAAGGCTGAAAATATACTAAAAAGCAAGGGAGCAAGCACACAGCCTTGTTTCACTCTATTGGTGACTGAGAAAACTTAAGAGCATCTTTTCCAAGTAGTTGTAGGAGATATACATGTATTGAAGTTAGAAGTGACTAAGAAACTTTGATTTCTTGGAGTGAGGTAGATTATAAGCCTGCCATGTCTTTTTTTCAAAAGTTTTTATAATGTTTAAAGCCTTATTAGTTTATATATACATGGACTTTGAGAACACCATTTACAATGAAATTTCTTATTTACATTATGAGTTACCTTTCTTTCTTTTTAAAAAAATTCAGTAGTACTTTAATTTCCCAGTTACATGTAACAACTATCTTTACATCAACATTCATTTTTGTAAAATTTTGAGTTCCAGTTTTTTTCTCCCTCCCTCTCTTCTCTCTTACCCAAGTCAGCAAACAATCTCATATAGGTTACACATGTATAGTCATTTTAAACATATTTCTATATTGGTTATGTTGTGAAAGAAAAATCAGAACAAAAGGGGGAAAAAGGCGTGAGAAAAGAAAAAGTAAACAAAAAAGGGGGGAAATCGAATGCTTTGAGCAGCATTTAGACTCCATATTCTCTCTGAATGGGGATGGCATTTTTATCTATTGGAATTGTCTTGGATCAGTAATAGAAGAACTAAGTCTATCATATTATCATATAATCTTATTCTTACTGTATACTGTATAGGATTACTGTTGTGAACTTTCTCCTTTCATTGAAAAATGAGAAAAAAAAAAACCTCTTTGCAATAAATAAGCATTGTCAAGTAAAATGAATCTGCACCATGATCGTGACAAAAAATGTATGTCTCTGGACATCTTTTTCCCATTATCTCTCTATTAATAGAGTGTGTGGTCTCAAAGATTCTCTAACAACCAATTGGGCACCTTCCTTTTCTTAGAAATGCCAAAAAAATTTCTATACACCTACCAAAGTCATGACTAAGTAAAAAGTTCCTGCCACTAAAATTTATGAATTTCACTTCATTTTCTATGCTGGTCCCCATCTGAATCCTCCAACCCCATCAACCTGATTCATGTATAACTCCTTAAAACTCAATATAATATATTATCCAAACCAGACCAGTTGACTCCTGGAAAATTTATCCTGGTCCTCTAGAAAGTAGACACAACCGAAATGACTGAATAAAAATGTGTCCAATTAATAAATGCTCAAAGGATATGAACAGACAATTTTCAGATGATGACATTAAAGTCATAGTCATATGAAAAAATGCTCTAGATCATTATTGATTAGAGAAATGCAAATTAAAACAACTCTGAAGTACCACCTCACACTTTGCAAGCCGGCTAAGATGACAAGAAAAGATAATGATAAATGTTAAAAGGGATGTGGGAAAACTGGGACATTATACATTGCTGGTGAAATGATCCTACTATTCCGGAGAGCAATCTGAATCTA
This sequence comes from Sarcophilus harrisii, assembly GCF_902635505.1. Classification (NCBI taxonomy): domain Eukaryota; kingdom Metazoa; phylum Chordata; class Mammalia; order Dasyuromorphia; family Dasyuridae; genus Sarcophilus; species Sarcophilus harrisii. The sequence goes on from NC_045431.1 coordinate 152,839,476, forward strand.
TGCCCAAAGGGCTATTAAACTGTGCATATCCTTTGACTCAGCAGTGCCACTACTAGTTCTGTATCCCATGGAAGTCATAAAGGAAGGAAAGGATCCACACTTGCAAAAATGTTTGTAGCTCTTTTTGTGGTGGCAAAGAATTGCAAGATATGTAGGTGCCCATCAATTAGGGAATGGATCAATAAGTTGTAATGTATGAAGGTAATGGAACATAATTGTTCTATAAAAATAATGAACAAGATTTTTTTTTTAGAAAGGCTTGGAAATAGTTACATGAACTGATACTGAGCAAAACAAGCAGAACCAGGAATACATTGTACATAGTAACAGCAAAAATGTACGATGATCAACTATGAAAGACTTGGTTCTTTTCAGTGCTTCAGTGATCCAAAGCAATCCCCATAAACTTTGAACAGAAATGTCATCTGCATCCAGAAAAAGAACTATGGAGATTGAATGTAAATCAATACATGTCACGTTCACTAATTTTTTATGCTTTTTTCTCTTCAATGGTTTTTCCTTTTTGTTCTGATTTTTCTCTTCCAACATGATTCATAAAGAAATGTATATTAAAAATAAAATTAAAAATAATAATAAAGAGAGAGATATCAGTCAAGTATTTTGCAACTCATAAGGCACTATATAAATTGAAAGAATAATAATATTATATACCAAGAACTGTATTAAGAAGTAGGGATACAAAGAATAGCACCAATTAGAAGAACAACATAAAACAGTCCTTGCCCTCCAGGAGTTTATAATCTAGTTAGGAAAAACAACATGTTAACATCTATATACAAACAAACCACATACTGAATAAAGAAGAAATAATAAAAGGGAAAGCAATGAATTTACAGGGATTAGAAAAGGAATTATTGGTAGAAAATGGAATTTTAACTGGGACTTAAAGGAAGCCAGGGAGGCCAGGAGGCAAAGATGAGAGAGCATTCCAAGAATGGGAGACAGTCTAAAAATGGTTAGAGCTGAGAGATCTTAGAGCTGCAAAGAGGCTGCTGGATTATAATGTTTGTGGGGGAGTATAAAATGTAAGAAAACTGGAAAGTAGTCAGGGGATCTAGGTTATGAAAGGCTTTGAACACTGAGGTTTTGATGTTGGAAACAATATAATTATTGAGTTTATTGATTAGATTTATTAAATAATTGAAGTAATATTAAGTAATTGAGCTAATTGAAATTTATTGAATAAGGAGGTCATCCTTGTGCCTTGGGAAAATGATTTGGGATCTAAATGGAGGATGGACTGAAGTAGGAAGGATCTTGAAGCAAGTAGACCTACTAGCATTTTCTAGTGCAATAGTCTAATATGAGATGAAGACGGTGTGCACCAGGGTGGGGGCATATTAGGAGAAAGAAGGAGGCAAACTTAAGAGATATTGCAAAGGTAAAATCAATAGGCCTTGGAGTAATATTGCTAGGGAGGGTGAAAGATACTGAGGAATTGAGGCTGGCTCCTATGTTGTGAGCCTGGAGGATTGGGAGAATGGTGGGTTTTTTTTTTTTTGCCAGTAATAGGAAAATTTGGAAGTTGGGGAGAATTGTAGAGGAAAGATAATGAGTTCTATGTTGGGCATGTTGGATGTAAGATGTTTTTAGAGCATCCCATTTGAGATATCCAAAAAGCAGCTGGAGATGTGAGACTAAAGGTCAGTAGAGATGTTAGACCTAAATTAAGTAGATTTGAGAATTCTGAGCCTATTGCTCACCATATCTACTTAATATTTTGCTCATACTGCTCTTCTATCTTCCCAACTGAACTATAGTCAGTAAAAGAACTGTAATCATTTAAAAAAAAAAAGAGCTGTTCTAGTCTGATGTCTCCCTAGCACTAGAATAAGTCCTAGGTGAAAGAGTGGGAAGCATTCTTTACCATGGTCCTCTGGAGACATGACTCATTATTGTTCTTAGGTCTTTCAAAGTGTTTTTTCTTTACAATGTTACTGTTCTTGTGTAAATTGCTTTCTTGGTTCTGTTCATTTTACTCTGAATCAGTTCATATTACCCAGGGTTCTCTGGATACATTTATTCCATCATTTCTTGAGTCTGTTCCAACATTATATTTATATATTACAATTGATTTGGTTGTTTCCAAATTTCTTCAAGGGAATATATGGCACTTCCTTAAATTTGTTTTCTTTTCTTTTCAATCCTTTAGTTCTCTCTTCAGTATTATCCTTTTTCTTAACTCATTTCTCTTTCCTATCTTTGCATGTTTCTTTCTTGAATTTGATATGTTTCTATACCAGCCTCTATGTATGTATGTATGTATATACATATTCAACCACCTTTATTTAGTTCTGATAAGAATGATGTTAATTTAATATTTTCTATCCTACCCTTCCTTCATATTTGTATACTCTTCTCATGCAACCAATTGTGAGAAATAACAAGTTCTTACTTCCTCCTCTTTTATTTTTACACTATTGCATTTTTTTATCCACTTTTTTTTAACTGTCAGTTCAAAATCAATCCACTACTAAGGACCTGAGGTTTTTTTTTTTTAAATTTAACTCTCTCAATAGCCTATGAAGACATTGAAATTCTAAAGGTTCCTTTGTTTCTTCCCTGCTATTAGAATAGTAAATAACAGTGGATCATCATATAACTCTTTCCAGTTGTTTGAATGTATTTGAACATTTGGTTAAATGCATTTATTATTGTAGTGTTCTTTGTACCCTTTGTGTTGTAAAGTTTCTACTCAGCTCTGGTTTTTCATCAGAATGTCTTGAAAGTCCTCTGCTCCATTAAAGAACCATTTTCTCCCTTTTGGGATTACTCTTAACTCTTCCAGGTAAGTTATTCTTGGCTGTTAGCTTACCTCCTTTACCTTTTGGAATATTGTATTCCAACATCACCATTTATTTATGATAGAAGCTGTCATATCTTAGTGAGATCTGGTTATAGTACTTGGTACCTGCCTTTCTTCTTTCTAGATGCATGTAATAATTTTTCTTTTGATATAAAAGTACTGAATTTTGACTTTGACATTCTAGAGCTTTCTTTTGTGGATTTCTTTTAGGAGATGGTTGGTGGATTCTTTTTAATCTTCAGCTTCTCCTCTGATTCTGCTAGATTTGATCAATTTTTAATGTGTCATTTTTAAAAAAAATATCGCATATCAGACTTTTAAAAATAATATTTTTCAGGAATTTCAGTGAGTCTCAACTGATCTCTTCTTGTCCTCTTTTTTCAGATCAAATTTTTAAAAAATAGCTTTTTCTCCCCTTCTATCCCAATCTTTTGGTCCTGATTGGGCAGCCATCTCTCTGTATTGTCCATCCTAATATTGCTGTTTGGCCATTGATACTCAGGAAAAGATTATCCAATGTTGTCTGTGCCATCCCAAAAAGCATTAAAAAGAAGAAATGCTTCAGTACTGAGCCAGAAGAACTATTCCTTCCCATCTCCCTCTCACTCCCTGGTCTTTTTGGTTAACCAAGATGCATGCAGTATGTGATGGCCTGCTGTCTGTTCTCATGCGTGCTTCATGAAATTCAAACCCTGCTTTTGAATGTCCACTTTTTTTTTTACATTGAAGGGTCTGCCAATGAACAAAATCCATTGCTTGTAAGAGAGCCTGCCAACCCCCCATCAGCCTTGAACATCACACAGGGCATGGCTCAGGTAATCTGAGGGTAGCTTTGTAAGGGTGAACAAGGTGGCATTGGGAGGAAGGGGGTCCCACCCAAAGGAGAGGGTTCCCAGGAGTTCCCAGGAGAGGTGTGCTGGACCTTAGAGGGGAGGACCTTGAATATCCTTATTAGAAAAGGAATGGACACATATCTATAGGTAGCTTCCTGTAGAGAATCATGTATCTACTGTATGATTACATATGAAGTAGTAACTAGAAACAAGCACCAGAATGATAAAAGGGCCTGCAGTCTTTGTAATAAATGGAATCTCACACCACCCTGGCTCTCATCCCTCATTACTTACGGTCTCTGCCATTTCAGGTGGACAGGCAGTGCTGGTCACATAAGGCCTGTTCCACTCGGGAGTTAGAGCCGTGACCCTTAACAATTGCTTATGAAAAATATTGTTTCCCTCTATTGGATATTAAAAAATAAACACATTTGTCATATTAGCTAGCTGTCATCATTAGTTTATAAAAATCAATCTGGGGATTCTGATTGCTTCAGTGTTTCAGTTGTGGTGAGTTATTAGCCACAGTATGTTTTCTCTGAATATCTTTGACCTCTAATGCTTAATAACACTTTTCTGATTTTGTACAATGAGACATAGTCAAGAATTAAATAGCTTATATTCCAATCATGTCTAATGGATACCCGCTAGTCAGAAGTTTAAATATTTGCTCATAAGTTTGGATTTCATACCATGAATACCATTTAGGACAGAAGCATGGATTTAATCTGAGGAAATTATCATTTATAATCACTCAAAATACAAATTGGCATTTACTCACTTATTTGAAGTTAGATGCTCCCTGTGTTTTAGAAGAGGTTGAAAAAAAAGAGACAGGAGAAATTGCTCCACTATTTATTTACAATGCTAGCAATGCCTGTGACTTTTTATTTTAAACAGTGCTTATCGTGAGAAAATATTGAATCTGATAGGTGCATATGGTTTGAGAAAATTGCTAATAAAGAAATACCAAATCTGTCTTCACAGCCATCATGAATACTTTCTAAATTCGAAGTAGATTTCTTTCCTCTAACAGCAAAGAGAACTGTGAGAGATATGACACTCCCATGCCTTGGTTCTTTAGCTGCTAGTTTTTGTTTATTTCTCTGCCATGCTGACATCCAAATTTGGTTGTGTCTCTTTTTACAGAGGCTGTTAGAATACCCTGAGAGAACAGGGGATGCTTTATGTGAAAAGCAGAGCTGTGAATGGATGCCAGTGAAGTTAAAATGGATGAAAAGTTTAATAAATGCCAATTGCACTTCACAATATGCCTTAGAGCCAGAAACATGGAAATTGATTACTTATACTGATTACTTATCAAACAACTGATGATTTCTCTGTCTTTACTTTGGAGTTGGGGGTGGGGAGGTTGGGGGAGAGAATGTAGGACAGAGAAATGAGAAAGTTGCTGGAGGATGTAAGCTGGCTGAACAATACACACTTGTGTGCTCTTGTGCAGGTGACTGGGCAAAATGGGAAATGGCTCTGTGAAACCCAAACAGTCCAAGATTCCAGATGGCCATGCGGGGAAGTTTTCCGGCACAACTGATTCCCTTAGGAGCAAAGTGATAGAACTGGAAAGGGAACTAAAGAAGAAGGATGAAGAGCTGCAGCAGAAGGAATATCATCTGAGAGACCTGCAAGAAAAGCTCTCAAAGCAGACTATTGCTCTTGCTGAGATCACTGAAGAACTCCAAAACAAGTGCATCCAGCTGAATAAGCTACAAGATGTGGTTAACATTCAGGGAGGAAACTCACTTCTATTTTCTCCATGCAAAGTGTCTCTGCAGATTAACCGGAGGAGCTCTGGCTTGGTCTCTCTCCACAGCAGGAGAGGTGCCAAGGAAGGGGTATCTGCTGAACCAACCACCAAGACCTTTGCAGAATTTTCATTTGAGAAAGCAAGAGTCAGGAAGGACTCAAGGTAAGCATTTTGTGCTTCACAGTGGTATTTATCAAACCTCTTGATTCTCAAGACTGTATTTTGAAATATAGCATATAAAATTTTTAAAAATGTTTTTCAGCAATTTCAATGAATCTTAATTGATCTCTTCTTGTCCTCTTTTTCAGGTCAGATTAAAAAAAATAACTTTTTCTTTATTTGCCCCAATCTTTTGATTCTGGTTGGGCAGTCATATTTCTTGTCCGTCCTAATATTGCTGTTTGGGAACTGAATACTCAGGGACTCAGAAACATAAAATGTGAAAGGCATACCAAGAACCTAAGAAAATGTTCATCTCTCCAACCAAGCTTATCTTCTAACTGACATGTGAGAATAGTGATTATGTTGTCAAGTTGGATAAGGCCATCTCTACTCCAGGATTTATAGGAAATCCCAGGGTAATATGATGCTGAAGAAAGAGAGAGGAGAGTTGTAGGTACTACTTTTAAAATCCACTGAATACTTTACCTCCTGTTGGTTTAGTGGTTAATCCTTTTCGACACAGCTTCTCATTGCCTTTAGCCATCATGACCTAACCTTAATCTTAAATGTTTTATTCCAATCTAATCATTTCTTTCACAGAACTAATTCAGGAATTATCCATTTAATTGACCAGCATTTTATTAAATTATGTTTATGTGTTAGGCATTATGAGACATTGCAAGATACAAAGAAGAAAAAGAAAGACTCCCTGTCCTCAAGGAGCTTACATTCTATAGATAAAAGATTTCTGTAAATATTGAATTGTATTTTCCCAGTTTGCCATTAGGATTTTGTGCTCCTTTGTGTCATATAGCTGAGATGCAATATAGTTATTTCATTTATTGAAAATCACTTCTAATTCACTTATGAACATCTAAAGTTTAATGACTTTTCATGGGAAACCTAAATCATGGGGATGATATGCCCATCAGATTTTAGGAAGTGTAAGCTTCCTTTTTTTCTCTTTTTAAACTCTTTATATTTTGAGATCTCCCTCACCCCCACCAAATCACCAAGTGTATCTTGAATATATAACACAAACACATAATAAAATATCTTTTTGAAAAGTCTTGAAAACAGAAGAGAGGCAATAAAGTTTAGGATCATAGATTTAGAGTTTAAAAGAATCTTAAAAGTTATATAGATCAATCTCCTAAGTTACAGATGAGGAAACTGAGGCCCAGAGAGGTGTAGATACATTTCCAAGGTAACATAATTCAAGATAGAATTCAAGCTAAAGGCATTTTTTAATGAAGCAGAATTAATTAATTACTTAATTATTATTTTTTAGCACATATTGCTTTATGGGAGAGCAAAATTAGAGCAAAACTATGGGAGAGATAAAAAATAGAAAAAAGAAATGAACATAAAATATATTGATCTACATTCTGTCTCCTTAGTTATTTTTCTGGATGCAGATGGTATTTTCTGTCCAAAGCCTATTGGGATTGCTTTGGATCACTGAACTACTGAGAACCAAGCCTTTAATAGTTGATCATCACACATTCTTGCTCTTATTGTATACAATATATTCATTGTTCTGCTTGTTTCATTCAGCATCAGTACATGTAAATCTTTCCAGACCTTTCTTAAATCAAGCTGAGGACTTTATGACTGTAAAACCAGTATTCCTTCTACATCATGCTGCCTTGCAGTCACTTGCATTAAATATAAGTTAAAATCCACCCAAAGATAAATATTTTAATGAAAATACAGACATTGGCAGCATAAATTAAATACTTTCATGTATACATATCTTATGACCAACAGTCGTAAGAAAGACAAAGAAATTGAAGAAGAAAGAAAAACAACTAAAAAGTTATGATTCTACTTAAGCATTGGAACAGATTTCCAATTTGGTCATTGAAGTTAGATTTAGTCCAAGCTTTGATTCATAGGTGTTTGGAAGGGGGCTTTTGGGCATATAGTACCATAGATTGTCTTGTGTGTGCGGGAGAAGATTAAGTATTAGAAGTACAGGGAGTACTTTTAAAGAGTAATATTGTTGTCCAGTGAATGGGAAGTATTGAAAAGCTTTTGTGAATGTTTGACTTACCCTGTGAATATATAAGATCTGCACAGATCCAGCTGTCAGACCTGCCCTTTTCATAAACAATTAATTTTCTGTTTTATCTAAATGTTAATTAGCAGACTTTAGCCCTGGTAGAATGACATTATTAACCTCACACTTTTTTTTTAAGTGTCTGGCACATAGTAAGTGCTTAATAAATGCTTGTTGCCTATTGCCATGTTGTCTAATGGTATACAGACCTATTAATCAGAGACATCTGGTACAAAACTACTGGGGCTGCCTTTCAATAGGAAGCCTAAATTTGAAACCATTGTTTTGTATTTTTTTTTCATGAGAAGAAAAGACAAAACAAAAGACTTGCCTCTTAACTTCTTGTATCTACTCCTTTTTTTAGGAAGGACAATTATTTTCATTTATCACTCCCACCCCGGGGGAGCCGAATAGGTAAAAGTAGAAAATGCCAGTGAGTAATATGTTGAAATGAGATGGGAAAAGAGAGTAAAGAATCCTGTGTCTCTGATGCCAGAAGCAACAATGCTGCATTATTGAGTGATTTAGAAATGACACATAAAAATATAGACAAAATTTTTCCTTTGTGAACAGGAATATTTCTATGGAAGAAGAAAATTATAATAGCTTACATTTTTAAAGTGAGTTAAGGTTATTCATTGTCTTATTTGATATTTCTAATGACCCTGTGAGATAGATAGCACAGGCGTTCTTGTAACCACTTTGTAGATGATAAAAATATGTAAGAGAGGAGCAGTAGGAAGGGGACAAGGTGTAAAAAGTTTTGAATGTTTAAGTGTTCAAGATGATACAGAGAGTCTTTTTATTGAATAGGAAATATCTGAAGTGATTTTTAGCACTTCAAGTACCAGCTAGTCACAGCCTATTCTTGCCAGCGATGTAAATTGTAATTCCTCCACATTTTTGTAGAAACTTCGTATGTAACAACCATCTAGTGATGAGCCTTTCCAAACTTAGTTAATTAGGCTGATCCATAAATAGTAGACAAACAGAAGTTGCTGGGCCTGTGCTCAATGTTTCTAACTTGGTAAAGTTATCTTGTATTGACTTTCTTATGGATCTTGTATGTGTCTCTTTCTGTGTTGTCTCTCTCCCATTAAAATAGGATTAGTTGAAAGCAGGAACTGTTTTTGATTTTTCTTTATATCCTCACTGCTTAGTTAGCACAATGTCTAGCACACAGCAAGAACTTCATAAATGTGTATTGATTAGCTCTTTATGGGGGCAAAGAAAATCAGCTTAACTATGCAACAAAGATGAACATCACCATAGATAATCATGGACATCAGAGAATCATAAACATCATCATCAAAAATGAACACCATCCATATCCAGAATAGGAAACAATAAATATTTAAACAAGCTTTGCATTTGGCCTTCAGTGGTAATACACTTTGCTCAGACCAGCTCAAACTTTGTGAGAATTACAGAGTAGTATATATGATTAGGAGTATTCCTCCAATGATATATATCATCAGTGTATGGGATGACATGGGAAGGCTGACTTTTTGATGAAAGGGACTCATAGCAAACCATTTTCTCTTACTTGGCAAGATTTCAATACAAAACACATAGTTCTGGAATTCACAGCTTTGAAAGTGGTTGGGTAGTATTTAGATTAGCATGGGTAAAACAATACAATCTTCATATCAGTGTAATTTCATTGAGCAAGGACCCATTCAGATCTGCCATCCCAGAAGTAGTCTGTAGGAGTTCTAGCTAAAATGGATGGGGAACAAATACTTTTGGGTTTCTGGAACTTGTCATATCTGTTTTATATAAGGAGAGTGAATTAATTGTTATTCTGCCACAATAGAATTTCCCCATAGCCCTCTTTCCTGGGCTCAGAGCTGTAACTAGCAATTGTTGTACATGGGGAAAATGCCACAGATGTTCCTAGGGCAAAGACAGATTCAGTTATATAAAAGATGGGGAATGATGAAACCACAGAGAGAGGCTTTGGATCTCAAGACACAAGGTCTCATTGAAGAGAACCCCTTAGATAATACTCTGTGGTGAGGAAGATGCAGAGGATACCAAGAGATTGCTAGTAAGGAGACCACACAAGAGGGAGTGGTCGGGGCATAAGAGGTATCGCTTGTGTCTTGTATGACTGCAGGGGATGATTATTCTTTTGGTTAAATTTTCTTTTTTTTTTTTATTATTGTGAATTTAATCTCCAAAAAATACAAACACAAGAATAAGAGGCTTGCAGAAGAAATATAATTGTTTTAAAATTAGTATATGTAGATGTATATATGCAGTACATGTGTATGCATAATTTCATAATTTAGTAAAAAATTTCTCTGGGTTTACAGCTGCCCTTTTTATTTATGTGTATTTTTCTTAAAAAAGTATTTGATTGATGCTCTTTTATTTGCATTATCTATCACTACCCACTAATTTACCAGCCTCATTCTTCCATCTGCAGTAAAAAATATGTATAATTCAGCAAAACAAAACAACACATTTGCCATGTTTGAGAATATATAAGTATATCTCCTTCTGCATTCTCCAGTCCATTATCTTTCTGGCCAGAGGTGTGGGGAGGTAGATTTCATCATTAGCCTTTTTTTTTTTTTTTTTTTTTTTACTAAGGCAATTGGGATTAAGTGACTTGCTCAGGGTCACCCAGCTAGGAAGTGTTAAGGTCAGATTTGAATTTAGGTCCTTCTGATTTCAGGGGTGGTTCTCTATACACTGTGACACCTAGCTGCCCCATTAGTCTTTTAAGTAATTATTTTTCTTTACTTTGATTAGAGTTCTGAGATTTTTTGAAGTTATTTTTTCCCGATAATCCCAAAGTAATGTAATTATGCCACCAATATTACTCTTTTGGCATATATCCCCAAAATCAAAGATATAGGAAAAGATATTAAAAATATTTATAGTGGTACTTTTTCTAGTATCAAATAACTGGAAACAAAATAGATGCCTATCAGTAGGAGAAAGGTTAAACAAATTGTAGCATATGGATGTAATGGAACAATACAACCTGCCATGCCAAAAATGATAAATGTGATAGATTCAGAGAAAAACAGTAAGATTTATACATATTGATGCAGAGTGAAATGAACAGAATGAGAAAAACAATTTTAGTAAGGTTTCTTTTTTTTTTTTTATTTAATAGCCTTTTATTTACAGGTTATATGCATGGGTAACTTTACAGCATTAACAATTGCCAAACCTCTTGTTCCAATTTTTCACCTCTTACCCCCCACCCCCTTCCCTAGATGGCAGGATGACCAGTAGATGTTAAATACATTAAAATATAAATTAGATGCACAATAAGTATACATGACCAAACCGTTATTTTTTTAGTAAGGTTTCTTATAGTTGTCTAGTCGTTTCTGGTTTGTAATGATCATGTCAGTTTCATTTTCTCTATGTTATTACTACTCCTGTCTTTCTTTCTGAAGAAAGCTTTCATAATTTATAGGATTAGGTTTTTGAATGGTCTATATGCCTTTGATCTCCAATATTTCTTATTTTTGAGAGAATTTTCTTACATATTTTTCCCTTTCTTCCATAATGCCAGTCTTTGCACTGGAGTCACTGAGTCTTAAAGTATATGATAATTTAATTTAGATGATTTAGAGAATTTTTCTAGTTTCTCATGTAGAATTTGGAAGAATTTTCCAACCCTCTCCTTTTAGAGATGAGAAAACTAACCCAGAGATGTGAAGTAACTGACCCAGTGTCACACATTTAGTGACTCTGTCAATTTGTTAATAAACATTTTTAAGTACCTGCTGTGTCCAGACACAGTGTTAAGTAATATCATAAAAGGTAATTATTTTCATTGTGGTCTTCTTGCAAATGTTAATAACTGCAGTGTAAAATGCAGTTTTACATTTTACTGTAAATGTAAAATTTACATTTTTTTAAATGTAAAATAAAAGTGTCCCATGGAATGACGTTCCTTTCAGTCTTTGGAAGCAAAATTAAACTAACTTTACCAATTCCTTTATTTGCTTCTTGAGGAAGAATCTGAGAGTTTCCTTTTACTTTAGATGAAATTTGCTTTTGTGTTCTGGTGTCATTTCTGGTGAGAATGTCAAGAGGGATGTGACTGTAAGTTCCTCGAGGGCAGAGGCTTTGGCTTTTCTTTATATCCTCCAATGCTTAACATAGTGCTTGGCACATGATAAGTACATAATAAATATCTGTTGGTTGATTTGACTTCCTGTACAAGTCTGCTCTTTGGTTGACTGATGTACAAGCTTTTTCAAATCTGCCAATCATAATCTCAAACTGAAAAGGTTTAATTTTCATCTTTTATTGAATTGAATTGTATTTCAGTTTTAGAATTTATATTATAAACTATATATAGTCCCATAATCAAATGTTGCTCATTTTCCATATAAAAGGATTCAAAATGAACGAACTTTTTTCAGGTATCTAAACTTTTCTTCTATAGACAATTATAACAGATGTTTTCTGACTCAAGGATTAGAAAGGCCATGTTCTCTTTTCTCTAAATATTTGGTGTTCTGATATTACTTGTTGTAAATGATGCTCTAATTCCCTCTTTTTCTATTCTAGTGGGCACCTGGGGCAGGGTCTGATTAATGGAGATGTAATCACTGAGGAAGTGTTTCTGCCACCTCCTTTTCTTTCCTCAGTACAGCACAGCTGGCTTGCTCTACTTCCTTCCTCCTTACTGCCCTTGTTCATGGAATGGGTGCTGACTGGCCACATTCACACATTCCATCTGCTCAATCTGGCCATTGAGCCATGGCCATCATTAGCCTAATTATTCTTGTTAACTGGATTTTAAGTCGAATTGTTGCTGCAAAAGTAATCTGAGTTCTCTTATCACTTTAAATTTTAGTAGTATACAACAGCTTTATAGTTTATCCAGTTAGATCTTTATATCACCCTAGAGGAGGATTTATTTCCTAAGGGAGCAAGAGAAATAAAATCTGTGCATATATATGAAGAAACATATGATGAAAAGTCTTATCTGAACAGCTTGATTGTCAACAAGTCTATTTCTCTTCATTTTTCCTAAAATAGGAGAAACTACAGCCATATATTAATATAGAACTATTACCCTCTTCTTATTTTTCAAGATTATGAGGAAACTAGAAGAAGCCCGTTTTTATACTAGTATGGATTTACAAAGCTTACAGACAAATAAAAATTAAATGCAGGAACAAGTGGGAATTGACTTTTAATACTAAATATGATCACTGAGTATATCTGCAAAACTATTGCTCTGGAAATATTTCAGCATTTTGTAATGATGTTCTTATGACCTTTCTGGATTAATTAATTTAGTATTAAGCATGGCAAATAATTGGAGAAATGAACAATCATCCCCAGGCAATCTTCTTGTAGTTTATTTCAAGTCCAGATGGACAAATTATTCTAGAACATGTAGAACCTATAGAATATTAAGAATGCTTCCTGGAATCATGCCCTGGGACTGCTTCCTTGGAACTATGAATTTTTACTGGAAAGTTACTGAGATTATTTGTGATTGATGAATCTTCTGACATGACTTTAATAAAAGTGAGTTAGATTCCACTGACTACTGGAAGAGCTTATATATCCATCTAGGACTCCTCCATTTTTTGATGCTAACTGTACATTTTCCATAGAGATTCATTTAATTGATGGTGACCTATGAAGTACACTTTGTGAAAAGAGTTGGAAAGGAAGAGGAGGATGTAAATCTAGAAATTTTGTAACAATTCATTACCCATAAATAGAGAGTTGTTAGCCATCAAGATGATTCTAGATGCAGGGTGATCTTTTCATATGGAGGGGGCTTGATGTTCATTGATTGGCATAAGGTTCTCGGAATACAGAGACAAAAATAAAATAATCTCGAGCTCCATGGAATTTGCTGCAGCAGCAGGGGATTGGAGAATACATCATGCACACATGTAAATACAAAAATTTAAGTGTAAGGAAAACTTTATCCTGGACCTGCTCACTCATTTATGCTTCCAATATGGTTCAAGAATAAGTGTGCATTCACTCTCTAAGAAAAGGAAGGTAGATCTGCTGTCCTGGAGTGTATTTTATGAAGCAAGTTAGATTTATGAGACATTCTTAGACTTGTTTTTCATTCTATTTTTTCTAATATAATGTTCTTCTTGCCTTCTATTCCCTTCTTTTTTATTATAGCTTTTTATTTACAAGATATATGCATGAGTAATTTTTCAGCATTGACAACTGCAAAAACTTTTCCCCTACTTCCCCCACCCCCTTCCCCAGATAGCAGGTTGTCTAATACGTGTTAAATATGTTAAGGTATAAGTAAAATACAATATATGTATTCATGTCCAGTTATTTTGCTGTACAAAAAGAATCGGACTTTGAAATAGTGTACTATTAGCCCGTGAAGGAAATCAAAAATGCAGGCGGACAAAAATAAAGGGATTGGGAATTCTATGTAGTGGTTCATAGTCATCTCCCAGAGTTCTTTCGCTGGGTGTAGCTGATTCAATTCATTATTGCTCTATTGGAACTGATTTGGTTCATCTCATTGTTGAGAAGGGCCACGTCCATCAGAATTGATCATCATATATTATTGTTGTTGAAGTATATGATGATCTCCTGGTGCTGCTCATTTCAGTCAGCATCAATTTGTGTAAGTCTTTCCAGACCTTTCTGAAATCATCCTGCTGGTCATTTCTTACAGAACAATGATATTCCATAATATTCATATACCACAATTTATTCAGCTATTCTCTAATTGATGGACATTCATTCAGTTTCCAATTTCTGGCCACTACAAACAGGGCTGCCACAAACATTTTGGCACTTACAGGTCCCTTTCCCTTCTTTAGTATCTCTTTGGGATATGAGCCCAGTAGTAACACTGCTGGATCAAAGGGTATGTACAGTTTGATAACTTTTTGAGCATAGTTCTAAATTGCTCTCCAGAATGGTTGGATGTATTCACAATTCCACCAACAATGTATCAGTGTCCCAGTTTTCCCACATCCCCTCCAACATTCCGCATTATCTTTCTCTGTCATTCTAACCAATCTGACAGGTGTGTAGTGGTATCTCAGAGTTGTCTTAATTTACATTTCTCTGATTAATAATGACTTGGAGCATCTTTTCATATGGCTAGAAATCCACTCCCCTCTTTAAAAGAAAAAGAAAGCCCCTGGTCAACTAGAATTTTTAAGTACCTACTCTGTGCCAGGCACTTTGCTAAATGTTCTAGAAAAGCAAAACGAACCCCCCAAAACAAAATACAATCCCTGCCCTCGAGGAGCTCATGGTCTAATGGGGAGACAGTGTGAAAACAGCTATGTATGAATAAACTCTACAGAATAAATCCAGGATAGTTTCACAAAGCCTTGGGGACATTCATGGTTAAGTGGGAAGTGACATGGATGAAGATCCAGTAGATGGAAAAAGCTTGGTCAGACAAATGGGAGGACAACCAGGAGATAATGGTGTCCTGAAAACCTAGAGAGAAGAGATTATCAAGAGGATATTATGATCATCAGTGTCAAAAACTGAAGAGAAGTTAAGAAGGTTGAAGATGGAAAAAGCTATTTGATTTGTTAACTAAGAGATCATTAGTAACTTTGGAGAGAGTGTTTTTGGTTTAATGATGAGAGTGGAAGTTAGCCCACAAAGAGTTAAAAAGAATGAGAGGAAAGAAAATAGTCTCCTATTGTAGATGGCTTTCTCAAGGAGCTTATCCAATAAAAGGGAGGTACAGTATATCACTATAACTAGTAGGGATGGGCAGATAAAATGAGTGTTTTAAATATTAGAGAGTCATGGTTATGTTTTTAGGCAATAGGAAAATAGCCATAGACCAGGAGTGATTAAGTATTAGTGAGAAAATAGGGATATTAGAGTCTGCAGAGAAGACTTAATAGACTTTTGTATGTAGAGAGATTTGTCTTTGCAAGAATTTGACAATAAATGACATGTCCAAGATCATAAAGATGATACGTAGAAAAGCCACAATTTGAACCCAAGTCTTCTGATTTCAAATTTAGTGTATTTTGTTGCTTGTTTATCTTGTAAATCTTTTTATGGCTGTACAAAAGGTGAAATATGTAAGTTTTCTTTTATTTTTGAAAATGTGCAAAAATCTCCTTCACAGGAGATTTCAAATGTACATACTTGCTACGTTATGAGTATGATCCTTGCTGGAGTGTTTTTAACTTATATGCCTTATATGCCATCATATATCCCATAATTTATAAAATAGAGCAAGCATTTCCATAACATAGAAGAATTAAAAAAATATTGCACATGAAACTACAAATCTATTATGTACAACTTGCTATAATTTTTAAAATATATGTTATCATGTAAATTTTTTTCTCTTTTTTCTTTTCCTGCCTTAGCCAGTCCTAGAGATGGCTGCCATTAGACACAAAGTGTGTGTGTGTGTGTATAAAATGATTTTATACATACTCCTACTTATCAGTTCTTTTTCTGGACATCTTTTGTTTCTAAGCAAATATACTTTGGATCCCTCCATGGGAATTGTCCCTCAGGTTCCTGCATTCATTCACACATAGCTAATTCAAGTGGTCTAGCTCATCCTGCAACATTTAACTCAGCAAATCCATAAGTATCTTGATTTCTGAGAAAAGAAATGAGTAATTTTAGGTAATTAAAATAATTGATATATTTTATTATATCTCCTTAATTTCTAAATATATCTCTTCTTATTCTAATACTCAGATTTTCATTTCCTGTAATGAAGAATTAAAAAAAAAAAGAAAGTGTTTCAGCAAAATTGCCCAACATGTCAATCAAATCTGATAGTACATTCTAGGCAAAAGCCTTAATCAAGGAAACAGTTTGTGATGCCCTCCTACCTCCTTTAAAAAGATTTATTCATGAATCTTGCCTCTTCTTTAGGAACTCATTACATTCAGTACGGCTGCCAAAGTGATCTTCCTAGCCCAGTGTACATGTTTAATATACGTTTTTCCATTCATTCACTCATCCAGTTAGTCAGTCATTCATAAAGTACATGTCTAACCATATTTCTCCTCTTCTAGAATCAAATGCAAACTTTCCTGTATAGCATTTAAAGTTCTCCATGGTCTGGTTCTAACTTCTCTTCTTTATACACATTTATGATTAAGCGCAAATGGCCATTTTACTATTCTCATCTTCCATCTCTATTCCCATTGTTCCCAAACTTAGAATTCATTAATTTTTCCTTTCCTCTGCTTAGTACCTTTTATTTCCTTAACAACTCAGTTCAAATGTCTACATGAGAGGCATTTCCATATTTCTCTGACTTCTAGTATCCATTCCCTCTAAATACCTTCTATCTATATTTTATCTCCATAAAGGCATTCTGTAACTTCCTATCATAGAATATAAGCTTAAGGGTAAGGACTGTTTCATTTTTTATTTATATGTCCTCAGCACCTAGGGCAGTTCTTGGCCATTAACATATGCTTGTTAATAATTGATTAATTGTTGCCCTCCAAAGCTTTTCATTTAGGTATCCTACTCACAATTGCTTTTTCTCCCTTATCTTCCAGTCAAATTTAACTTAATCCTAGGTTTTAGGAAACAAATTAATTAAACTATAGGAAACCCTGAATTTCTGTTAATCTGATTCATTTATAAATACAGGAAGTACTTTTTCTTTTCCCAAGGACCATGATAATATTTTGCTGTGTCCCCTCCTGATGCATTTTATACCAAAAGCAAGTATTATATGTCATGATATTAAGCATATTTTTTACACTATACTAAAAATGTGAACAGTCCCTCTAATGTTATGTAGGTGATATGGTATTCACAGGCAATGCCAACTGAATGCAAACTCTGACAAGTGCAAGCAGTCTGGAAATGCTTGAGACAGACAATGTAAATATGTTATTCACCTGAGGATCAGTCTAGCTAAGGGGAGGAAATTAATCCCTTCTTCCCTTCCTCCCTTTTTCCCTTCCTCCCTTCCTCCCCTCTCCTTCATTCCTTCCTCCCTTTCTTCCTTCCTTTCTCCCTCCCTTCCTTCCTTCTTCCCTCCCTCCCTCTCTCCTCACCTCTTTCCTTTCCTTCCTTCCTTCCTTCCTTCCTTCCTTCCTTCCTTCCTTCCTTCCTTCCTTCCTTCCTTCCTTCCTTCCTTCCTTTCTTCCTTTCTTCCTTTCTTCCTTCCTTCCTTCCTTCCTTCCTTCTTTTTCCAAAATCTTTTTTCCTTTCCTTCTCACTTTCCCTCTCCTTTCAACTAAATTGAAAATGCTATAGATTTTTCTACCTTGTTACTCAGACATAGAATTACCCCCCCTTTTCTCCTTCCCCTTCTTATTCAGCTACCTACTCCTGTAGCTTCTGAGTGTTAAAAACAGTAACAACAAAATATGCCCTGCAGATGGGCTTTTCTCACTGCTTCCATCATCTTGGGGGACCATCATCTGTTACTTTTCTAATGAGTCTTAGAATTATTTTTTCTTTAGCAACAATTCTTTCATTTTTTTCTTTTAGTGAAAATTATTTTGCATAGTTATTGCTTAACCAGAAGCTTTTGTTTCCATTATGCCTTATCTGAAAGGACTTGTCCATGTTCTTTTCAGAAATCTTTATTGTTGTTGGTGTTCAGTTATTTCAGTCATGTCCAAATCTTGGCTATCATCCAATATGTGACCTAACCCTCCTAATTTTGTGTCACATAAAAATTTGAAAAGAATAATCACTCTTCCTTTATCAAAGTTATTGTTAAAAATGTTAAACATTATTTCTGTGTCTCATGACCATCAACTTCTCTAGTTCTTGTAAGAATAAAGGAATTAAGTACTAGATGAATAATTATCACAGATTACCCAGTAGAGAAGGTAAGAGAGAGAAGGTAAAATCTTTATGATTTAACCTTGTGGAACTCTGATTTTTAGATTTACCCCTTCCTAATCTGCTTCTGTGTTACATGGCAGAGGCAAAAACTGATTTTCAAGTTTATGGCATATGGTGAGAGACCCTCTGCACTTCAGATACACAAATGGCACACCTCATCACATGTCAAATGCAAAACTCAATGACTGATTAGTACAGAAGTTATGAATTTCTCTGTTTAGCTGTTCTTAGGAAGACTGAGGGCTGCCTTCTCTTGAGGGTTTACCATAGTGGTGATATAGCCCAAACACTCAATGGGCTTTGTCCTATTGTATATCCTGAACTCAAGGCCTTTCTCTTAGTCTTTCTCAGTAGTAGGTATTATAGACTTGTGCTACTACCCTGGAAACTTTTGCATTTTTTAATTAGTACTAAACAATTTTGCTTGTACTGCTTCAAGAATTATATATATATGCATACAATTATGTATATATGTATATTATATATATGTGTATATATATATATGGTAATAGTATGTCCTTTTCATTCCTATGGTTTTCATCATTTCCCTTAAGAATGACCTTTTCTTTTTCCAGATGAATTTAATTATTATTTTATTTAGTTATATGAAGTAACTTTTAAAAAATTTGATTGATGTGTCATAAAATTTGTAAATTAATTTAGGTATTGTCACCATTTTTATCATAATGGTGCAGCCCAACTGTGAATAAATTGGAGCTTTCCAATTACTTACTTTTTTTATTTCTTTAAAGAATATTTTCTGTATATAGTCATAGAAATCCTGAATGTATCTTGGTAGGATTAACACTCATGTATTTTATGATTTTGTAGTTTTTTGAATGGAATTTCCCTTCCCCTCTTCCCATTAGGCTTTGTTAGGAATATTCACAAAGAATAATGATATTTTGGGATTTATTGCATAATCTTCTATTTCACTGAAATGACTAATTATCGTCTTTTTTTTCCCCCATTGAATTCTAAATAAGTCATCATAGGGAGCATGATGTAATGGAAAGTATTCTGGGTTTGTAGATAGAGGGAGGAGTTCAAGTCTCAATTCTTTCATCACTACCTGTGTTATTCTAGACAAATTATTTTTATTTTACCTCTCTGTGATTCATTTTTCTCATCTGTATAATGAGGGGATTGAACTTTTGAGCTCTAAGTTATTATCTTTTAAAATTTATTTTTATTCCCTTAATTTCTTTTTCTCACTTAATGGCTAAAGTTAAGATTTCAGAATTATATATGATAATATTCATCCCTCTATCCTTGTTCATATTAGAAAAGCTTCCTGTTTTTCTTTCATATAAATAATGTTAGCTCTTGGTATATATATTTGTGTGTATGTATTTGTACATAGATAGATATAGATATAGATATAGATTGTTTACCAAATTATGGAAAGGTCTATTATTACTATACTTTTAAAGAGTTATTTTTTTTTTTAAAGAAAATGATTTTATATATTCAAAAGGCTATCTTTTTGGATTTGTATGGAATATAATTTTTGTAATAATTGTTATTACATATAATTTATTTTCTGAAAAAATTTTCTAAAGTTTTCTAATCATCAGATCAATTTGTTACTGTGAAAAATCTTTTAATTATGTTATTATAGCCTCTTTAGTAAGGGCACAGGCTGTGTTTTCTTTGCTATTGACCCTTGATGACAAGGAATGTAGAAGCCAAGAATTGATTTAGAAACTGAACAGCTGGCTAAGAAGGAGCTCTCTGAGCACCTGAGGGATTGTATGTCTAGAAATTAATGGGAGACAGATTCCTGGTCAGAGATAAAGTTTAATTAACAAAGACTGATAAGAATGTATTTACCAGTTGTCTTACAAATCTAATCCAAAAAGTTTTTAAATGAAAAAAAGAATTAGGGAGATAACTGTCTCTATGTTTAATTCTGTTTGGAAAGGTACATTTATGCCTATGCAAAGCACTAGAAGTTGGTAAATTAATCATTTTCATGGCTTCTTAAAAGGTTCCCTGTTGTGTCTTGAATACAGGTTCTTCCACTCTATTAATGGCTTTTTAAAATTTAAAATCTTATTTTTTTAATTAAGAGGAATTTATTTTCTCCTTTCTCAACTCCTCATTTTTAAAATGAAAAACAGAAAAAAGCTAAAGAAAAACCCTAGTAGCAAAAGCACATAGTTTTAAGGCAAAACAATCCCCCATATTGGACATGTTCAAAAGTTTGTATTTCATTGTGCATTTTGTGTCCATCATCTTTCTGCTTCAAAAAGTCATTAGCATGTCTAATCATTGATCTCCTAGACCAAGAATTGCATTGATTAGAATTCCAAAGTTTTTAAAAGTTGTTAGTGTTTCTGATGTTATTGGTGCATAATTTGTTATAATTCAGCTTACTTCAATCTGAATCAGTTTGTAAAAGCTTCCCAAGTTTTTTTTTGGAATCCTCCCTTCTATCACTTCATATGATACACTTGTGTTCGATTATAGTCATATACTATAATTTGCTCTGGGTAGGGCAGCTATATGGCTCCAGCATTTGATATGGAATCAGGAAGACCCGAGTTCAAATGTGACATCAGACACTTGCTATGTGACCCTAGTCAAGTTGCTTTACCTGTTTTGCCCTAATTCACTGGAGGAAGAAATAGCAAACTACTCAAGTATCTTTGCCAAGAAAACCCCATGGACACTATGGTCTATGGGATCACAAAGAGTTGGCTGTAACAGAGCAATAAATAATTTGCTCAGCCATTTCCAGATTAATGGTTTCACACCTGGTTTTCAGTTTATTGATACTACAAAAAGAACCATTATCAGCATTTTTGTGCATGTGGATCCTTTTTTATATCCTTGATTTAGAGACAATGGTAGTATAATTTTGTAATTTTCTATCTATCTATCTATCTATCTATCATGCACAGTTTAGTAACTTTTGGGTCATAGCTTCAAAGTGTTTTCCAGAATAGTTAGATCTATTCACAACTCCATCAAGAGTGTCCCTTAAAATAAAGTATCTCTTTCCCAACATCTCCCATTACATTTATCATTTTCCTTTTCTGTCAATTTGATCAGTCTGGTAGATTTGAACTAGAATCTCAAAGCAACTTTAATTTATATTCTCTTATTAGTGACTTGAAACATTTTAAAAAATCTGGCCATTGATATTTTGAAGTTTGAAGATTATTTTCTGAAAACTGCCTCTTTATAGCCTTTGATCATTTATCAATTGGGAAAAGACTCTTGTTTTTTAAATTTTGAATCAGTTCCTTATACATTTTAGAAATGTGACTTTTATCAGAGAAATTTTGCTCCAAAGATTTCCCCCCTCCCATTTCTCATTTTAAAGACATCTAAGTAGCTGGAATCCTCAATTTTTTAAACACCATGCAAATAGATTTGGTTTCTTTGTCTTTTCCCCTTTATTGAGATGGGCCTATTTAAATTCTCTATTTCTTATTCTATTAATTGGAGTATTTTATATTTTCTAAATATTCATTCCTTTCATTTAAGTTATTGTATTTATTGGTATATATTTTTTGTTACATTTTGGGTTCTGAGTTGTTTCCCTCCCTTTCTCCCAATCCTGTATTTGAAAAAAACTAATTTTTGAAATAGAATATGTGTGGAATCATACAATACATACTTCCATACATATGAGTTCTTTCTCTGGAGATGGATAGCATTTTCCTTCAAAAATCCTTTGTAATTGATTTGAATGTTCATGTTACTTAGCATAGCTTAGCTATTAAGTTATTCTTTTGTTGTTACTATATACAATGTTCTCTTTGTTCTACTCATTTTACTCTGTATTATTTCATGCAAATCTTTCCATGTTTTTCTAAAATCAACCTTATTGTTATTTCTTACAGTAATATTCCACCACAACGATATACCACAAATATTTAGTCATTCCCTACTTGTTGGACATTCCTTCAATTTACAATAAAAAAACATTATAGGTAATATGTTATGTCTAGGACATGTATTCATTTTGATTTTGTCTTGGTAAAAGGTCTAAGATATTGATCTATACCTAGTTTCTGCCAGCCTGCATTCCAGTTTTCCTAGCAATTTTAAAAACTAAACAGTGAATTCTTATCCCAAAACTTAGATCTTTACACTTGTCAATATGATGCTACTATAATTATTTATTACTATGTATTGTACTCCATTTAACTGATTCTTAGCTAGCATCCTTTGGTTTGGATAATTTCTGCCTTATAATACAGTTTAATATCTGGCACTGCTAGACCACCTTTCTTTACATTTTTAAATTAATTCATCTGATATTCTTGAACTTTTATTCTTCCAAATGAATTTTATTATTATTTATTAATTATTTTGGCTACAGATCTAGTTCTTTTGATTGTCTGTTGATATGATTCCAAGACCTATGGTCTTTTACTGTGGCTGCTGATAAGTCCTATACAATTCTAATTGTAGCTCCAGTGTATGTGAATTGTTTTTTTTCTTGTTTCTTGCAAAATTTTCTCTTTGATCTGGGGGCTTTAAAGTTTGGTAATAATATATGTATTTTCCACAAAGGATCTCTTTGAGGTGATGATTGGTGGATATTTTTCTATTCCTATTTTCCCCTAATACTTTATCACTCCAAGACAATTTTCTTGGATTATCTCTGACCCTGGGTATTTCATCAGATCTTTTCTGGTTGTACCTGGAAGAACCCTGTTCTTTCCCAAGTCTTCTTGATTTTTCATCAATCTATATTCATCCTAAGGTGTAAATTTGTTCTTTTTTGGGGGGAATCTGGAAAGCATGAAATTTATTAATCTGCTCTGCCATCTTCCCAGAATCTTCTCATCATATTTTTGAAAGGTTAAATAGCTATTGGTCAGGAATGTCATTCCTACCATTAGTTGAAAGTTACACATGATGTGATATATAGTCCTATGGTTCTATTAATTTTCTTTACACAATTTTTGACTTTTGGTGACCAAGGTTTTTTTATTCTCATTTGTTGCCCTCAGTAATAGGAGAGTTGAGCATAGACCATTGTGGTTTCAGTGTAACTAGAGTTAGATTTTTATTTTCTCTATAATGACTAGATCTGGATGAAATGAATTATTGTGTATCTATTGCTTAAACAGGGGCCATGGGATTTGAAATAGATATCTATGATACATAGCTAATCATTCTATTAATTTCTTCTTCTCTCCTGGATTTTTGCTCCAGCCATGTGAAATGCTTCTTAAGTAAATGACATGTCTCTCTGACATCATTACATTTTTTTGGCAGATTTTTTTTTAGGTGTAGTTGTATGAAGTCATTTAATCCATCTTTCTGCCCCCTCATCTCAGACCTTGTTACTAACCAAGGGTCAGTGGATCAGCCCCCTCAACTACATACTTCTGTCTTCACTCAGAATTGACTGAATTCAACATGTGGTAGAAGACACAAGGCTTTCAAATTGCTCTTTCTTTTTCCTTCTCTTTTTCATACTCAAGTCTGTTTTATTCCCACATTTATCTTATGCATCTTTCCCATGAAGAAATTCTCAATAATTATGTGAACAAAGGAATTTTAACCATTGAAAACTTGACTGAATGATCTTTCAGGATTGTCTCAACTTTTTTTCTTTGTTTAGTTTTGATTCAGTTAAAAAAATTTAAATTAAGTTTTTTTAGCTAATAAAAAAACTGCCTTCTCTCTCTTCCACACTTAAATTCTTTAGCCTCTTATTTAATTTATAAAAAAATCTCTTAAATTCTTTTACAGAACCTTTTTTCTCATGTGTTCAAAATGCTAGTAAAATGTGTGCCCAAGACATTGTTTTGTGGCTATTGTTGAGGATTTTAAAAATAGATGTTTTGGGGGGCATTCTCTTCTTAAGTTTGTGTCTTGAGCATTCTTGTCTCAGTGTACTTTAATAGTACTTTATTATGGGAGTCTTTTAAAAAATTCCTCCAGCGTATTCATTAATTTCAGAATTCATATTGAGTTGGTCTCTACACATTTCTGGAGGAATTGACTGGGGCTACTTTCTTAGAGAACTGATTGTTATCCTAGAACTGTATTATCCTAAGATCTCACAGGATCTCACAGAATCTCATAGATAATTGGGTTTGGGGACCTGCAAACTTTTCTTGCTTCTTAAGTGATCTTATTTCAGGCAAAGTCTGATCACTGCCCCTTTGCTCTTAGCTCTGCAAGTTCCTGACTTCAGTTTGATCAGAACACACTACTGAATTTGTCCCTGCTTGAAGTGCCAGGAGACTCTTACTGGACTTAGCCACTACTATATAACTGGTCTTTGGCTTTGCTGGTCTGGTATTCCTGCCCTAGTTAGTCCACTATAAGCTTTTGACTAGGTTTGGGGATGGAACTAAGACCCTAGTCTACTCCTAGAATAAGCCACTCAGCTCCTGCTTGCTTTTTGTAATTTTCTTTACTAAGTGCACAAACTAGGATGTGTATCCCCTCTTTGAATCTATACTGATCTTGGATTGAGTAATAAGCAGTAGAACTTGATAGTTGGCACATATTTTTGCAACTTTCATGAGTCCAGACTCTGAGAGTCTGGGACTTCTCATTGCTCTGGTTTACAGCATTGGTCATCTTTTATTCTCTGCCTTGGAATTCATTCTATCTAGACTTCATCACCAGGTTCTGTAAACCATTCTGTCTCCTTTTGCCAACGAGGGCTAGAAAAATAACTCAATGTGATCTTTTTTCTTTTATTTCTATTATTTTCCAGCAGGAAATTATATTATACCAAACAAGATATACTAGATCTTTGTTCAGGAATTAGGGGGAAGAGTTTGTCTATACATCCTTCTGTTGTTTTATCATCTTGGGTCTATTTCTCTCATTTCTTTTCTAATTCTTTTCTCATTTCATTATTTTATATCTTTAAAACAATTCCATTATTTCATTTCATCTAGCAATTCTAATTGACTTTATAGCAAAGTTGTGAGTCTGTCTTTCGAATTTTACTTGTAGATATTGCTGTCTTCTACTTTTATATCTCAGACGTTGCTGGCACCATAATTGCTTTGAATGATGAAAGTCTTTGTTGTTGTTTTATTTATTCATTCTTTCAGTCTTACTAACCTTTCTTTTTTCTTCTTTTCTTTTCCTACCATGTGTATTGGGAGAGGTAATTAGGGATATTTAAATTTTCAACTCTGAAGATCAAACCTTCATCTCTAGTGTTTAGAAGAACTTAGAAAGATGAAATCTCAGGAAAAGATCATTACAAGTGTCAAATAACAATATTTGCCTAAAAATAAAAATCATAAAAATGCATTCAAACTTTTTCAACAACCTTCCAAAAATTAAGTATACTATGTTGGATTACTTGCTGTCTGGGAGGAAGGAAATGAGGGAGAGGGAAAGAGAAAAATTTGGAACACAAGGTTTTGCAAGAGTGAATGTTGAAAACTATCTTTGCATGTGTATTGAAAATAAAAAGCTATTATCAAAATGAAATTAAGTATAGTAATTCCATGGAGGAAGTACTTTTGTGGATTTTTGAAAAACTTTGGTGACATTAAATATAACTTTTGTGAAATTCCTCATCAGCAAAGCAGAATGCTATAGTGGAAAAAATTGGGAGGCTTGGGTTCAAATCTTGGCTCAGTTATTCAGTACCTGTGACCTTGGGGAAGTCACTTAATCTGAACTTTCTGGCCCTTAATTTCCTTATCTTTAAAGTGAGGGTATTGGAATACATAGCCTCTGAAATCCCATAAGGTCTAATTCTACGTTCCTCTATGTTGGCAGCCAAACCAAAAAATTAAAATTAAAATGATATGAAAAATGACTTTATTCTTTATTTCCTGCTTTTTATAACACCAGTGACAAGAAGCTCATCACAGATGCCCTGAATAAAAATCAGTTTTTGAAGAGATTGGATCCTCAGCAGATCAAAGATATGGTGGAATGTATGTATGGAAGAAACTATCCACAAGGCAGTTATATTATTAAGCAAGGAGAACCTGGAAATCATATTTTTGTCTTGGCAGGTGAGTCTTTGACTAATACTGGTCTTGATTCTTATAAACAGCAATATGTTGTTGACAAATGCATTGTTGTATTTTAATATGTTCCAGAATTTTTTAATAAATTTCATTAATTTGACTGAGGTTAGCAATTTTTTGGGTGTTTAGTCCATTTCAGTTGTGTCTAATGTTTTGTGACCTCATTTGGAGATTTCACAGCAAAGAAACTGAAGTGATTTGCCATTTCCTTCTCCAGCTCATTTTACAAATAAGGAAACTGAGGCAATCAATGTTAAGTGCTTTATTTAGGATTACACAGCTAGTAAATGTTTGAGGCCAGATTTTAAATTCATAAAGATGAATCCTCTTGATTTCATGACCTGGCATTCTATTCACAGAGCTACCTAGCTGCCTGGAGGTTAGAAAATAATAATTATATATACATATATATATATATATATATATATATATATATATATATAACTTGCATCCCATCTTAGAAATATCAGCAATGCTTATTTTCTTCTTACTCAAAAAAAGGCAATTTGACTTGTAGTACTGCAGTTAATATTGAAATTCTTATGTTGACTTTCTTGGACTAAAATAAATCATTTTTAATATACTCCAAAGAAAATTATCAGTCTTTTGAATGAGAAGTTGAAACCAGTCCATACGTATGAAATGTGGCAGGATTGGAGCACTTCAATCCTTTTATAAACCACTAAAATATTTTCCTTCCTGTCCCATAGTCTTTTGTAGAAGATTAGGAAGACAGTTAATACCACTGGATTTGAAAATAGAAGCTAAAAAGGAAACAATTCCCTAATGAAGATGAATCATAAGTATTTATTCCTGCCAAAGCCTGAAACTAGCCCCAGTTTGGACATTTGAGTATAAGGTATCAAAGTAGGCTACAAAATTGGAGTGAGGAAAGAACTATTTTAGGTTGTTGACTTTTATTTATGCTGTTCTCTAATTTGAGTAGTCTAATAAATGATTTGACTGGGCTTGGTCCTTGAGACTATAAGTCAAGGGTACAAGTTTTAGATGTAAACATGTGATAAGCATGCACAATCTTTTATGCTATGTACATATATACACAAACATGTATATATGCAGACAATATAGATACATATATGCACACATGTTCCTATTTACATCTCATAGAAGACTGTAATTCAGTACTTTGATTATTTGAGCAGATAAGTTACTTAAGAATTGCTATAAAAACAATTCTTTTTGTTCATGAAAATCACTTTTCATATCTCTTCAGGATTCCTTTTGGCTATGAGATTACTTGGAGGTTATAGTGAAAAGAGCCTTAAATTGTGCTTCAATATATTGCCAATGTGACCCTGAGCATATCATTTGGCCCTTTCATAGAACAATTGAGGCATTAGACAAAATGATCTCTAAGTCCTTCCCAATGCGAAATTCTATAAAGCATTGGAGTGGTTATCAGTACATTAGCAGTTTCATTATGGCTCCATTCTCAGAGACTGGTCATCTCATTTTACTATTCTGTTCTGCAGGTCTCTTCCTCTCTAACACTTTGTAATTCACTCTGCTTTGAAGTGACAAGTTATAGTTTTTTTTTCCCCCAAAGCTGCTTAGTTATTAGAGTTATTCCAAAATAGAACAGTTTGAATTGAGAGATGATTAATTTTCATTGCTGGAGGTTTCTAAACAGAAACTATAGGTGATTACTTTTTGATCCTCATATGCCTAAATTCTAAAAAGAAGGTAATAATTTTTACTACCTTTCTGTAATGGTTATTATGAAGAAAGTGCTTTTAACAGTGTAAACAAAATAAAAAATATTGCTGTTTTGATAGAGGAGATCAGGTATGGGGAAAGATTTTAGAGTTACTAAAGGATTACTTAATTTTATCTCACAAGCCAAATGAAAATATGGTATGGTGCAAAGTGCATCAGATTTGTAGCTGGAGGACCAGGGGATTAATACTACTATGCTACCACCTGTATAACTTTTCCTATCGTTCTTGGTGCCCCAGTTTTCTTGGAGATTAAATGAGAGAGTTACAAGCCAAAGATACTAAAGTAGTACCTTCACTTTATATTTGGGATGGGGAATGAGGTATTTCACTGATTTGCCTTCAGTCATACAGCTAATTAGTGATAGGATTAAGGTTCATTTCCAGCTGACTTCCAATCAGAAACATATTCTGATTACTGTGATCCAAAATCTCCCATAGGATGAGAAAGATGAAATTCAAGCAAGATCCCATCCTTCAGAATGACCTGATAATTTTTGTTGTATAATGACTTTTAGATTAAATAAATACATTTTTGCTTAAAATACACAGTTCATGATGCAGAAATCACTCATTTATAATGAAGTAAGAAAAAATGAAATTAAATACTTTTTGAACCCAATAGGGGAAAGAGTGATATGTCATACATTACTTTTTCTTCACGAAATTTTTGGGGTTGCTTTGTTGTTGATGTTACTGTTTGTAGTGGTTTGTTTATTGTTTAGATCTTTTATACCCACTATCATGGTGGTGTACTGTGTGAGACGACAATAAGAGATAACATTTATTTAGTGATTTAAGGTTTATGAAATGCACTATAAATATTTCATTTTAGCTTTACAACTACTCCAGGAGACAGGTATTATTATTAATCCTTTTTTTTTTTTTGATGAAGAAACAGAGGCAGACAGGTTAAGTGATTTGCTCAAGGTTACACAGCTAGTTAATATCAGAAGTGGGATTTGAACTCAGGTCTTACTGATTCCAGGTTCAGTACTCTATCTGTAGCATTAAGAAAAGTCAAACAGTATGTTAATTGATATTTAGGCATTCACTCGATGATTTTAAATAGGAGATGATTTATTTATGCAGATTAGCAAAATCCTATTAATTTCTTTCATATGCTAGAACATAAAGGGAACTTTGCTATATAAAACTCTTATTGTTATTTATTTTTATCTGTGTATTTTTGATTCAGTTTCTCATTTAGTTTATGTAATTCAGCATGATTTTATTGTAATTATCTTCTAAAATTGTGCTTGACAATTTTAGAGGGAAGAGTAGAGGTATTCCAAGGGAACAAGCTTCTATCATCAATCCCTATGTGGACAACATTTGGCGAACTAGCCATTTTATACAACTGCACAAGGACTGCCTCAGTAAAAGGTACATTTTCCATAATATTGAACAAATAAAAATGTTAAGTATACTAAAGTCACTATTCTCATAAAATGTGAAATGTTTATATGGTCTTTTCTTATCTAATTGTACACTGACAGTACATTGTGTGAGCCAGCAGTGCAATGCACTTTGAGAAAGTGAAAGAGAGAAATTATTGAATTGTATAGGTGATTTAAATAAAATAGAATGTTTCTCTTGGCTATCTGTATATTTAACATGAAAATGACTTTTTATTGTATTATTCTAATATTGAAGTAGATCTGTGACCTTATTAAAGTAGGTATTATTTATAACAATGCAGATTGTAACCTATCTGAACTTGCCCATTTTGTGGGACTCATGTCAGTGTTTTTCCATAACTTCATCATGGAGGATTTGCCTCTTTGAATTTTTCTTGACATTACAAGAATACTAATGGAGCACTTAGCATACCCGTTGTTCCTCATTCTGACTATGTAATCAACCCTTCATTGATGAAACCTTTAGCCCATCAGCTAAAATTGGTCACCTCTGATCTCACATGACACTGTGATCACTCCAATGCACTGGTCATCCTATGACTCGTCTTATAATTTTTTGTCTGCATATATTATCCCTCAATAATCTACATGACCTAGAGCAAGTCATTTAAGGTCCGTTTTTAGGTAAGAGGCTTGAACAAGATGATCTTGATTTCTTTAAACTTTAAATCTATGGTTTTCTTTGATTTTCAAATACCTTGCACATAGTAGGCATCTAATTCATCTTTGTTGATAAAATATTCTGCTCTTAAAAAAACACACACACACAACAGAACAGATGTAGCATTTTTTGATTTTTTAAAAATCTTAATTGATTTTTTAAAAATCTTAATTGATTTTTATAGCCATGTTCCTTCAGTTTTCTTTTGAATTCATTGCTTTTTTTCCTCTCATTTCAGTATTGTAATTTCAGTTGGAAACAAACATTCACCTACTCCTTCTTCACTTTTTAAAATTTCCATCTTCATTTTTGCTCTACTCTTCTCTTTTCCATAAGGTTGGTTAGAATCCTTTCTTTCACAAAGAAAAACCTACGTATATTATCACAGGATGCCAATCCCCGGAATATCAGGTGAAGAAGTACCATGGAAAAGTACCACTAGAAGTACTATAAAAATACAAACTCAACTTTAAAGAATCTTCATCTGAATGATACACTTTGAAGACTACCCATAGGTAGTTTCCTTTTCTGGGGCAGCATCTATCTGAACTACTTCCCAATGACTTAGGGAATCCAATATGATCTTAGAGAGTATAAGTTGTTTTCACAGAGCCAATGCCAGAAATTCTGTGCTATAAGTGACCTCATAGGCTTAGTCTAATCTATATCTGAAGAAGAAATCTCACTACATTATCCAAAACATGGGATCATACATACTTAAAGACTTAAAGTGAGATGGACTTCAATACCTTCAAAGATATCCCATTCATTTTGTTGGAAAATTTTCTTTTTAAAAATTATTACTTTTTTTTCTTTTTAAACAGTATAGTTATATACCATTAACACTGCTCATAAAAATCTTTTGTTTAAAACCAAAGGAACATCACAGTAACCACATCTAATAATATGTTATATAACATTTTGCATCTGTATTGATTATCTCTTTCCCAAGAGGAAAAAAAAATATATATCATTGTTGGCCCTCTGGAGCCAGAATTGTCCTTTGCCTTTAATACAAATAAATATTCTCTGGTTTCTCTGCATATTGTTCTCTTGCCTGTGATTTCTTTATTCTATACCAGTTTATATGAATCTTCCCATATGTCCTCATATTTATCATTCTTTATTAATATTTTGTTTCATTAATAGTCCACAGTTTATTCAATAATTTCCCATTTGGTGAATGTCAACTTTATTTCCAGGTTTTTTTAAATTATAAAAAGGATTACAGTGAATATGTTTGTACATATCTTTATTGTCCTTTGATCACTTATTTACTATGAAATAGGGCATGATCTTGTATTGATTCCTTATTTTCTATAAAATCCCAGAATTTCACAATTACAAAAAAAGATCAGTAGCAATGTACTTGACCTCTTACCTGAACAAGAATTTCCTTTGAGAAAATGTCAATAATGTTGCCTCAGTTTATGCTGAGAGTACATTAAAACTCCCAGATCTATAAGACTATAGAGTTTTACTCCACTCTGGATTATTGAAGTTACCTAATCTATGAGATTTTACATTTTTCCAATTGATCATGTTATTGGAGTTATTTCAATGTTCTAGTAAATCAAGATATTTTAAAATCCTGGCAAATAATAATGATATTTAACTGGTTATTGTTTTTTACTGTCATTATTAACTAATATAGAAAGAGTTGAAATGATTTGTTCATGGTAACATATCTAATAAATATATGAGGAAGAATTTGAATTTGACTTTTCCTCATTACAGGTGCAGTCATTTTAGCGATCCCTCTGAGTTTTGGGTCATCTGCACTTTTGATAACTATGTTATCTATGCTTTTTTTCTTCAGAAATAACAGTCATTATTTTAAAATTTGCTGTTTGTTGTCATTCACTCATCTCAGTCATGTCTGACTTTTTCTTTGTAAAGATACTGGAGTAGTTTACCATTTCCATCTCTAGTTCATTTTACAAATATGGGAACCAAGGCAGACAGGATTAAGTGACTTGTCCAGAATCACACAGCTGAGGCTTTCAACTCATGAAGATGAATCTCTCTCCAAAAGTATTCTCCTCCTCCTCCTCCTCTTCCTTCTCCTTCTCCTCCTCCTCCTCTTCTTCCTTGTCCCTCTTGTCCTCCTTCTCCTCCTCCTCCTTCTCCTCCTCCTCTTCCTTCTCCTTCTCCTCCTCCTCCTCCTCCTTGTCCTCCTCATCCTCCTCCTCCTCTTCCTCCTCCTCCTCTTCCTCCTCCTCCTCCTCTTCCTCCTCCTTCTTCTTTTCTTCTTCTCCTCCTCCTTGTCCTCCTCTTTCTCCTCCTCCTCGGCCTCCTCATCCTCCTCTTCCTCTTTCTCCTCTTCCTCCTCCTCTTCCTTCTTCTTCTTCTTCTTCTTTCTTCTCCTTCTTCTAATTTATCCCCCCAAAAATTATTTTGTTTTTGCGCATAGATATTTTTAAGGTCTCAATTTTTACTGCAGGTTTCTTTCTTAAATTTTAGATCCCGTGAAGCTATGTGAGTGTTGTTCATCTAATGTTCACTATCTCTTCTTCCATGTTTGCATATGCTTCTTCTCATACATACCAATTATAATAATTTCCATCCCCTTCTTTCTCCTTTCTACACTGTATTCTTTTTCACTATCCCTATTTTTTAAAGCTTACAATTTATAGAACAGAACCAGTATATTTCCAGAAATCCAGTTTTTCTTAGTTAATTTTCTCAAGATCTTTTGAAAGTATTGAGATTCTGAAAGGACACTTGTTTTTCTTTTCTTATATTACAGGACTTTTTATTTTTTTGGGGGGCTATATTATTTTATCATTTTGGTAGTCTGATAAAGTCTCTTGTCCTCTTCTTACAATTTTTAAGTGCATAAAATAAAGCAACATAATTACAGAGGAAATAAATTACACTGAAATCAATTATAAAAATATTTTAAAAACACAATGTTGCTGTATTCCAGGTAGCAAACCCCTGCAATATGAAAGTTTTAGAACTGCATCATCATATAATCCTTTCCAGCTGTTCAAATAAATTCGCTTTTCTAGGTTTCTCTTGAAGTGTTGTGTTTGCATTTCAGAGTTCCTTCTCAGCTCTGGTATTTTCATCATAAATGTTTGAAAGTCTTCTATTCCATTAAAGATGAATTTCTACCCTTGGAGGATTATACTCAGCTTTTCAGGGTAAGTTCTTCTTGTTTGTAAGTCCATACCTTCTGCCTTTTGGAATCTTGTATTGAGACCTGCTCAAGATGACTGGTTGAGCAGGAAATAGACCACATACCTACTCCAACAAAACCCTGACGTTAGTACCACACCAACTAATGATCAAGAAATCCAGGGAGCACCTCCATTAAGTAATTTCTTTCACCCCAGTACCACACAAAAACCAGTCCACAGGCTATTGGAAGGAGTGTTTTTCCAGCAAAGTTAATGTCAAACAGCACAACCAGAGTTGGATATATATATCACCTCCAAGGCTCTAAGACCAGAGGCAGCAAGAACAAAGGATTTCTCCTGAGAAAATTCTGGGATAAACAGGAAATTCAGGATAGGAAACCTAGATGGTCCAGAGAGTAGCAGGAAGTGGGCAAAACTAGTGTAAATACACCAGCTGATATGTCCCTAATTCTCTGTTCAGAAAAACCAGAGAGCACCATTTATATCTAATTTTATGAAACTCCAAGGACTTAAAGTGGAAAGTGGAGTCAATGCAATGCTACAAGAGACTCAGCACGAGGTCAAACAGGACTATTCATTCTACTTAAAACTATAGCCAAAGCAGAGCCTGACACTGGAACCAAGCTCCAGTTCTGGAACTAAAGCTGAAAAAGATGAGCAAATTAAAGAAGAACACTAACCGGTATCAGACTGTATTGCAGATATGAAGATCTCCTAACAGGAGAGAATAACTCTGTAGCAACTGTAATTAAAGTCTCGAAAATGAACTCTCCACAAGGACTACATGAATACTTATAAAAAATGATGCAAAAACTGAAAAATTAAATTTTTTGGAAGAAAGAATTTGAAGGGAAATAAATAACTTGGAATAGAAAATTGCGAAACTTTCCCAATAATGGACTTCATAAAATACAGATCAGACTAAACAGAAATCAATGATTCCATGCAATCAAAAGGAATATTAGAACAAAATCAAAGGGTTAAAAAATAGGAGAAAATATAAGATACTTGAACTCAAAAAGACTGATTTGAAGAACAGGCCAACAAGAGGTAATTTAAGAATCATTGGATGATTTGAAAAGTAAAATCAGGCCTGCCTGTTTTATTTCAAGGAATTATATGAAATAAATCCCAGATCTATTAGAACTATAGGGGTAAATTATTAAAAAAATTCTACTAATCTCCTCCTGAAAGAAGTAACTCCCAGGATCTTAAAACCCAAATCCAGAGCCTGCATTGTAAAGAAAATATATTGCAAGCATCCAGAAAGAAACAGATCAATTATCAAGAAATCGGAGTCAGGATCACATAAGACTTGACAGCCACCACCATGAAAGAATGAAGAGTTTGAAATATGATATTTTCAAAGGCAAAAATATAGAATTACAATCAAAAATAACTTATTTGGCAAAGCTGAGTATAATCCTACAGGGGAAAATGGATTTTTAATGGAATAGAAGGCTTTCAAACATTCTGATGAAAAGACCAAAAATAAATGGGAACTTTGAAATGCAAATGTAGGAGTCCAGAGAAACCTATAAAAAAAGGGCATTTGAGTAATTGTGAAGGAGTTGGATTATGGAAGAAAATAGAAGAAATAAATATATTTTCCGAACCTTTTTTGGTTCTGATTTTGGGAAAATTAAATAAGAAAAATGGAGATCTCGGGGTAGACTGGGATGGGGTGGGCTAGGGTGGGTGTGAAAGTTTTGTCCTGAGAACTTACAGAAGAGTAAAGGAAGGAAGATACACACAATATATATAAGAAGGAAAAGGTGAGTGGAACTTGAGTTTACAAACATGGAAGAAGGGGTGGTTGCAGTGAGCATTAAATGAACTTCACTCATACTTAAACTAGACATAGAAGCATTAATCCCACAAACATACTCATACAGATTGTTGGATGCAGATAGACATCAACTAGACCAGCTCTATATAAATGCTTCCTCTAATGCTGAATAATTTATCTCCCCCAGAATTGTGAATTTCAGTAATGTCTGTGATTAGGAACTGACAGCCATCAAGTCAGTTAGCAAGTATTTAAGTACCAGTTACGTGCCAGGCACTCTGCTAACTTCTGGGGATACAAAGAGAGAACACAGTCTCTGCTCTGAAGGAGTTCACAGACAAATGGGGGAGACAACATACAAATAATTAAATGCAAATAAGATATAGACAGGGCAAACTGAGGAATGTTGGGGCGGCAGAGATAGTGAGGATCCTTGCTTCCGCCTGATGGAAAGAATTGGTTATAACTTGGTCAGATTTGGTTATAACCCTTATTTTACTATATAAGAGCAAAAGAATGGTTTTGTGCAAGGAAAGAGATTTATTTTAATTGTCAAAGGATGTAAGATATTACTACTGCTATGATTGATAATTAATACAAATAGAAAAAGAACTTTGTTTTAATATGCAGTGCTTGCTAATTTATGCATATATACATATATACAATGCTAATATGTATTTATAGGCATATATGTACATATTTGTATATATATGTATGTATATATGCAAATCACAATATATTAGCAATGTGTATATATGCATATTTATGCAAATACACATGTATGCATAAATACCTGTAAATTTTCAGATGGGATTTGGTCAGTTTTGGAGAGAAAATGATCTGTAATATAGAATTGAGAATTTAGATTTCTTTGCAACAAACTTACTTCTGTGGGAACATTTGAAAGTAATAAAGAGACAAAGATTTTTTTATGTATTAAAAATTAGATAAATTGGATTGCTAAGTTTCATTACCATGAATGTCAGTGAGCTCCACAAGCATTATGGGTACCTCAACTAATTAGCATATAGATATTTTATGAATAAAGAAGGCAAAAACAAGACAATGAGAAATTATATAAACATTTAGAGGCTGGGGGACAGTTTACACAAGGATTGTTGATTTCATAGGACAGGTTTGGGGAGCTGCGACTTTTTCAGTGAAAGGTGAGTCCCTGAGAGACAGTAGGTTCTCTCATTGCCTCAATGCCTCATAGCAGCCCCAGCAGGGGAGGAAGAAGAAGGAAGCTGCGAATAGGAGCTGGTGACACTGCAGGGGGCTGAGGAGCTGCCTTGTGGGAGCTGTGGCAGTTAAGCAGTCAGCTGAGATTGCTCTGGCTGTGATACTCCTGATTGGCTGCAGAGAAAGTTTACCTCATCCTCTGAGAGGGGTAGCTATTGCTCTTGGGCGCCACCTAGCGTTGGAGAAAGGTGCTTTTTTCATAAGTTTTTGTTTTCTTCTGCCATATCTGACCCCAGGGGTTGTTATTTGCTCTTTCTTCTCCAAGAGGACCATTACATCAGGGAGGTGATGTCATGACAAGGACAAAGCACCATGGATTTTGGTACCATGGTGAGTAAGAGCTGCCTCCTGATTGGACAGCATCCTAGAGATGCTGATCTGTATAGCCTGGAGGTGGCCAGTTTGATGAACTTTACATTTTGGCTTAAGAATTGTTCTTCTCCATTGGTACTAACGGTTTGTTTTGTTATTCAGTCATTTTCAGTTATGACTGACTCCTTCAAGACCATTTTGGGGTTTTCTTGGCAAAGATTCTGAGATGGTTTACCCTTTCCTTTTCCAGCTCATTTTACAGATGACGAAACTGGGGCTAACGAGCTTAAATGGCTTGTACACCTTTGGCTTACAGAGAACTTTTATTCTTACTAAAGAAGTTCTTAGTGGAGCTAACAGTTCCTAGTTGCTTTTTTTAAAGGGTGATAATTACTTTAAATATAAAGGCTATGTTTGAATAGAGAAATGAAGCTCAACAGTCAAGTAGGGAGCAGCTCTCTGTGGGATAGAAGATCCTGAAATGGACCAATAGCATTGAAGCCATTTAGAATTATGAGTTATCCTCAGACTGTGTTTTTCTTCCTCATGGGTTTCCTTGCCAGGTTCCTATAAATGTGTGTGCCCAATTTTCTTCATAAAAAGTGTGTGTTAGTAGAAGAGTGTGATCTGGGTTTATATGTCTATTATGATGTATTTTGTTTATATAATTTTTAAAACATTTTCTATTATTATTTCTTTTGTCTTTTAAGTAAAAGATTATGTTTAAGATTCATTATTTTGAGTGACTGGTTATGTAGATGGGAAACACATTGGATCAATATATGTCTTTTATGTCTGTGTTGAGTGTTTTACAAATATTATCTCATTTGATCCTTGCAATAATCCTGTGAGGTAGGTGCTATCATTATTATCTTTTTTTTGTGATGTAGAAAACTGAAGATGATAGGGTTAAGTGACTTGCTAAGATTCTCAATGTTAGTAAGTGCCTGAGGTCAGATTTCAACTCAAATCTTTCTGACTCCATGCTTTGCATTATATCCAGCTGCCCAACTTGTAGACTCAAGAATTAGTGGTATTATAGAGGTATTTATCTTTTAAAGGATTATTTTTAGTATCCTGAAAGAAGTTGAATGTGACTTTGTGGTGGTGATTTATCTCTGGGAACTTCATTTTGCTAATGGAAGAGCATCTTTGAATGAGTAAAATCAGCCCAGTAGAGATGTTAGATGCACCTGGGTCAGAGTAGCCCCCAAAACTGTGACGTTACGGGGATTAATACACATAGAAAACCTATTGGATGAGGACATCAATTGATTACATCAGCAATGTCTGTGATTTTCTTAAAAGTTTCGATAATTAAAGTGATCAATTTTTTTTTCTTTTTTTCCTGTAGCTGTCTCCAATGTGAAGACGTGGGCACTAGATAGAGAAGTATTCCAGAATATTATGAGAAGAACAGCCCAAGCTCGAGATGAACAGTATAGACAGTTCCTTAGGAGGTAAGAGTAATGTCCTGGGACTTTTAACAGAAGATCCTACTTCCTAAGAAGTACCTTGGAAAAAATTCATATGATAAGTGAAATTAAGAGCCTGCAAAAACTTGTGACTGACCCACAGCTTTTCACTGAGAGAAAAAATATTTTACTTTTCTGACAATACTTATTTCAAGTATTCTGATGTTGCTAGGTTAAAAGAAAAAAAAAAGAAATCATCAACTTGAGATAAAAACCACCAGACTTTCCCTTAAAATATAGTAACTTCTCCTGAGCCTAACTACAGAGAATCTTTTGAGCTCTAAAGATAGCATTCATTGCCTTTACTTGAGCCTTCTGGCTTGGAGCCCATAGCTCTGTCTGAATTCTTCATTTCTTTTGTTTTTTTCCCTCCTAATTTATCTATTTGCTTCTTTAGAGATTGACTAAAATTTTACAAAAATAGCTTTTTAAAAATTCCTATTATTTCGATTAAATTAGCTTGCCAAAAAAGTAACTGATGCTATAGTGATTACGTAGAGCTTAGGAAAAAATAAATGAAAAGAATCAGTTTATGAGAAATTGATCACATTTCTGATGATATCATAAACTGATTATCAGTTCCTTTTAAAAACGTAATTGGATGACATTTTTTGTGGGCTTTTTCAGTATGGATGTTGGGTTTATAGATTCATAAATTTAGAATTGAAAAGAAACTGAGAGGGCAATTTCTAGCTCACTCTTTTTTACAAATGAAGAAATTGAGGCCTCCAGAGGTTAAGTGACTTGATAGTGGTCACACAATAAATTATTAAACTGGGATTTAATCAAATCCAGGGCTTTTCCCTCATAACTTCATATTCTAAAGAAAGATTTTTCTATTAGAAGAGATCATCATCATGAAGTTTCATTTTTCAAAAATTTATCAATACTTACTACATATAAAGATTTCTGCTATTGCATAACAATCTTATATAATCATTTAATTTATATGTTAAAGGGATTTTAGTCACTTTTGTAATGGTATCATTTATAGTAAAGATAACCTTTTTTTAGTGTCATTGCTAATTTTGTGCCTCTAAATTTCTAAAGGGAATTACTAATTATCAGGGCATCATCAGTTATTACATTTTTAATACAAAAATTTCTTGATTGAACCCAATCAAACTGGACTGTGATAATAATGAACAAATCAGTCAATCGGTTACTAAACATTTATTAAATCAGGCATGGTACAAGATGCTACAGATACAAAATTAAACACCATGCAGTTGCTGCTCTCAAGGAGTTTAAGGGAAGATGGTCATGTTCAGAAGAACAAGTGGTAGAAATAATAAATATCCTACCATCATGGAACTATCAGAAAGTTAGAACTGGAAGGGACCTTAGAGGTCATCTATTCTAATCCTCTTATTTTACAGATGAGAAACTCAGGCTTAGAGAGCTGGTATCAGGGAACACATCTGAGCTAGAATTTGAACTCAGGTCCCACTGGACCCCATTCATGCTATATAAGTCAAAAGTATAAAAAGAACATTCACTCCCCTCCTCCCAAAAAGATTTTAATCTTTGGGATTCTTTAAGGCAGAGCGTCTAGGACTAAAGAGGTGAAAGTCCATTAATATTGGGCCCTGCTCAGACCACAATTGCAGCATTGCATTCAGGCTTGGGCACCACATTTTAAGCAGAACAGGAGAGCTTTCAGAGAAAGGAAAGCAGTCTGGTGAAGAGCCTGGCTTCTATGCTATGGAAGAAGTAGTTGAAAGAATTCAGGATGTTTGCCCTGGAGAAGAAAAAACTAAGATGCATTGAATAGAGCTAGACTTAGAGATTCCCAAGTTCTGTTCCTGCTTTGAATATTTACTGGCTGTGTATAACTGACCTACCTCTTAACCTCTTGAGCACTCAGTTTCCTCATTTGTAAAATGACAGGATTGGAAGCTGTGAATTCTAAGGTCCCATTTACCTCTAAATCTACCCCGTAGATTTTAAAGGATTTCTAAGTGCAAAAATTATAAAGCTTGTTCTTCTCTTTGTTCCAGAGCACAGGAATATAAACAGTGGATGCATAGACATTTCAGAGACACATTTAATCTGGATGTCAGAAAACAAAACAAAACAAAACAATAACAGTCCCCAAACCCACCAAAGAACTCCCTGATAATTACAGTTGTTAAAATGTGGAATGAGTTATCTCAGGAATGGGTCTCCCTAGTTCTTATCTTTTTAAGTGTAACTAAATTACTTAATTTTGGGGTAGTTAAATGGTGTTAAGTGACTTGCCCAGAGTCACACAGATAGTAAGAATCTGAGTTGGGATTTGTCCTCAGATCCTTCTGACTCCAAGGCAGTTGCTCTATCCACTGTGCCACTTAGATGCCTCTAACTTAATTTATCTAATGTAATAAATAACTCTTCCCCCTCCCTAATACATCCTTGCCCCTCACTCCCAAATTCCCCAGTAGGAAAAAATAATACAGATGTGAACAAATATGTAAAATCAAGCAAAGCAAATTTTCATATTCATCATTGAAAAAAATGTATGCCTTATACTTCATCTTGGGTCCAACAATTCTCTGTCAAGAGGTGAGTGACTTTCTCATCATTGGTCCTTTGGAGTAAATTTTTTGTCCCTGCACTAATCAGAGAATTCTTAAATCTTTTAAAAATATCCGTAAAAACAATGTTTTTATAGCATAAATTGCTCACCTCATTCTGCTGACTTTACTTTGTATAAGTCTGTATAACTTTTTCCTAGTTTCTCTTAAAAGATCTTTTTTTTCCATTAAAAAAAAAATGACACGATAGTATTTCATTACATGCAGATAAGTAATTGTTGAGTCATTCTGCAATTAGTGAGTATCTCCTTAATATCTAGTTCAGTGTTATTACCAAAGGAACTGTTACAAATTTTTTTTTAACGCATGGATCTTTTTCCTCTTTCTTTGGTTTCTTTGGGATATGGATCTAGTGATGATATATATCTTTAAGGGGCATATTATATATACAATTTAGTAATTTGGGGGGGATAGTTCCAATTGCTTCCTAGAATGCTTAAACCAAACCACAACTCTGTCAACATTACATTAATGTGTCTCTTTTCCTGTAGCCCCTACAGATTTGTTATTTTCCTTTTAAAGTCAAATCAATAGGTATGACGTGGAACTTCAGGGTTGTTTTAATTTGAATTTCTCTGATTCATTAGTGATTTAGAACATTTTAAAAAAGAATAGCTTTTTATTTTCAAAATATATGCTAAGATAGTTTTCAACATTCACCCTTGCAAAACTTTGGGTTCCAAATTGTTCTTTCCTCTCCAACATTTATCATTGTCTTTTCCTGTCATTTTAGCCAATCTTAGAGGTGTGTGAGAGTACCTCAGGGTTGTCTTAATTTGCATTTATGTGATCGATAATGATTTAGAGCATTTTTCTCCTATCACTAGGAATGGTTTTAATTTCTTTTTCTGAAAATTATCTGTTCATATCCTTTGACCATTTGTCAACTGGAGAATGGGTTGTATTGTTCTTATAAATGTAGGCAATTCTTTATATATTTTAGAAATGAGGCCTTTATCAGACCCTTGAATGTAAAGATTTTTTCTCAGTTTTCTGCTTCCCTTGTAATCTTGTATACATTGATTTTGTTTGTACAAAATATTTTTAATTTAATATAATCAAAATTATTTGCACTTCACAATGTATTATAGTTCTTTGGACATAAATTCCTTCCTTCTCCATAGATCTTTCACTTGTTTAAATCTGACTTTATTTGTGTGGAAAATGTTTTGTAATTGTGTTTATATAATTTCTGACATTGTCTTGGTAGGTAGACTCCCAAATATTTTATGTTATCTATAGTCATATTAAATGTAATTTTTCTTTGTATCTCTTGCTGCTGGACTTTATTGTTAGCATATAAAAATACTGACAATTTATATGGATTTATTGTGCATCCTGCAAAGAACTCCCCCCCTCCACCCAGGCAATTGAGGTTAAGTGACTTGCCCAGGGTCACACAGCCTGAAAGTGTTAAGTGTCTGAGGCCAGATTTGAACTCAGGTTCTCTTGACTTCAGGGCTGTGTTCTAATCACTACATCAACTACCTGCCCCTAGAACATTTTTTTAAAATACAGTTTTGGATAGTTTGGATTTCTGATGTTAAAAACTACCTCTTCATAATTTTTTGACCATTTATCAGTTGGGGAAAGAT
Source organism: Sarcophilus harrisii (assembly GCF_902635505.1). Classification (NCBI taxonomy): domain Eukaryota; kingdom Metazoa; phylum Chordata; class Mammalia; order Dasyuromorphia; family Dasyuridae; genus Sarcophilus; species Sarcophilus harrisii. The sequence continues at coordinate 152,881,869 of NC_045431.1, forward strand.
TCATATTTTAGAAATCAGAAATTTACACCAAATACAAATACTCTATATACCTTCTTGTTTTCTAAATTTAGCTGCATTGGTTTTAAATGGAATTTTACATTCTTTCTCTTCCTGCTAGATTTAGTTGGTTGTAAACAAAAATGATGATTCATGTAGGCTTATTTTATACCATGTAACTTTTCATAAATTATTGTTTCAGTTAATGTTTAGTTAGTTCTCTGGGCTCCTTTAAGGAAACCATCATATCTTGAAAATGCAATGATTTTGTTTTCTCTTTGTGCTGATTCTCTCTATTTTTTTTTCCTGTTTTATTGCTAAATCGAGCATTTCTAGCTCTTTGTCATACAATAATGATGATAATGGACATTGCTGCTTATTTAAATAACCAGCATTTAAAAATTTTATTTTAAATTATCTCTTCATTTGATATATTTCTCACCCTTGGTTTTAGATATATTTATTAGAGATTTTCAAGCAGTGGTTATAAGATAAAATATGGTGGGTATTTCTTTTCTGATATGAGTTGGATTGGTTGTAACTTGAATTCCTTCCCCATTCTAAAATTCTGGGATTCTGTATTCCCACCATAGCTAACCCTGGGGTGACTAATTCAGATAGAAAGCATTACTTAAACTTAGGTACCCTAAAGATTTGAAGACTTCTACCAGATCAAAAACTATTATAAAGCAATAGTCATCAAAACCATTTGGTACTAGTTAAGAAATAGCTGATCAGTGGAACAGGTTAGAAAGACATGCTACAATAATCAATGACTATAGTAATTTAGTATTTGATAAACCCCCAAATTCCTTTTTCTGAGATAAGTACTCACTATTTCACAAAAATTGCTGAGAAAACTAAGAAATAATATGTCAGAAACTTGGTATAGACCTACATCTCACACCCCATACAAAAATAAGGTCAAAATGGATACATGATTTGGATGTAAAGAGTGATATCATAGACAAATTAGGAGAGGAAAGAATACTTTACCCATCAGATCTTTGGAGAAGGGAAGAATTTATGACCGAAGAAGAACTAGAGAACACTATGAAATGCAAAATAGGCAACTTTGATTACATTAAATTAAAATGGTTTTACAGAAATAAAACCAATACAAACAAGACTGAAAGTGATGTACAAAGCTGCAAAAAATTTTTCACAGTCAGCATTTCTGATAAAGGGCTCATTTCTAAAATATATAAAGAACTATTCAACTGATAAATAGTTAAAGGATATAAACAGATAATTTTCAGATGATGAAATTAAAGCCATCTATAGTCATATGAAAAAATGCTCTAAATCATTATTGATTAGAGAAATGCAAATTAAAACAACTTTCAGGTACTATCTTATACCTCTCAGAGTGGTAAAGATGACAAGAAAAAATAATGATAAATGTTGGAAGAAATGTGGGAAAACTGGGACACTAATTCATTGTTGATGGAGTTGTGAAATAATCCAATCATTCTGGAGAGCAGTGCCACTACTGGGTCTGTATCCCAAGAAAATCACAAAGGAGGTAAAAGGACCCATATGTGTAAAAATGTTTGTAGCAGCTCTTTGTGTGGTAGCAAAGAATTGGAAAATGAGTAGATGCCCATCACTTGGGGAATGGCTGAACAAGTTGTGGCACATGATGGTAATGGAATATTATTGTTCTATAAACAATGTTGGAACAAGCTGATTTTAAAAAGCCCTGATGCTGAGCAAAACAAGCAGAATCAGGAATACAATTTGCACAGTAACAGCGAAAATGTGTGATGATCAACTATGGAAAACTTGGTTCTCAGTGGTTCAGTGATTCAAAACAATCCCAATAGACTTTGAACAGAAAAAACAGAAAAAAAGAAGTAAACATAGCTTGTGTTGGATTTACTACATTCAATCTCCATAGTCTCTTTCTGAATGCACTTCTTTTTTTTTTTTCTGTTTTTTTCTTTCATAGTTTTCCCTTTTGTTCTGATTTTTCTCTTCCAACATGATTCATAAAGAAATGTCTTTCAAAAAAGTTCATGTATATATATATATATATATATATATGACCAGAAAAAAATTAATAAAGAATTAAAATATATATATTTGAAGACTTCATATTGTAAAACATTCTGGAGTTAATTTGATACTCTCCCTCCTGAACTCCTCCCTCCCCCAAGAAGTTTAGCATATATGGTCATGTTTGGTAATGTCTTAGGGAGTGTTTTACTGGGGGACCCTCCCCTGCAAATAAACAACAAAATTTATCTAAGACTTTGTTTAGAAACCTATGCTATGAGAAAAAGAAGCCCAAGGATTAACATAAATAATTAGTTAAAGATAGTCTTATCTAGGCACTATTTGAAAAACTCTTTCCTTAAAATATTTGTCTCCTATATTTCCCAGGAAAGACTATTTTCCATGGAAGATCATTTACAGACTCACTGTATGCTAAATCAGGATTTGGGACAGGCCTTAGTAATCATAGGTCATTGATTTTTGGAGGACTATATGACAAGATCCCACATGAAAACTATTTTCTTTTATTACATTTCATTAAAAATGTTTCATTTAAATATATTTTGGTTTTGTTCACATTAAGCAATTAGCTCTTTGTATTTTTCAAAAAACGTGTTTTGAGGAATTTTTTTTTTTGTGCAAAGTCTGTTTGCATTGTTTTTATTTTTGATGTAGCATTTTTCTCCCCATGGGGTCAATTAAAAAATATCATTGGTGCTATTTAAGTTGTTATACACTCTCAAAAGTCTAACCAATTTCCCTTACCTAAATTATGTATTGTGGAACTTATTGAAAGAGAGGATGTGAAAGTTTGATTTATAAAACATTGGTCAAAATGTGGTTGTTTGCTAGAACATTATGTTTTGGTATTCATTACCATGATAATAAAAAGGACAGGGATTTGTTAAAGGCCCACTATGTGCTAGACAGTGTGCTAAGTGCTTTACAAACATTATCTAATTTGATCCTCATAACATTTCTGGAAGGTAGGTGCTATTATTATACCCCCATTTTACGGATGTTTACTAAATTCCTATATTATTCAGGGCCTTGCTGTGAGGATTCAAAGACTAAGAAAACATGGACCCTTTCCTCATAGAGTTGATTGTAGAGCAAGGAGATAATATATATATATATATATATATATATATATATATAATATATATGAACAATGATGGAAAGGTATTTGAAGCTATTATTAGAGAGTTTCAAATTTTTTGATCATTTTATTTCCTTGGGAGAGAGAGTTTCTCACTGCCTCCTACCTCCTATCTTCCCATCCCCTCAATTATTTACATCATTCAGTTACTTGAACATCAACCCTTATAACTCCTAGTTTATATACTTTACAACTCAAAGTTTTGTTTTTGTAAAGTTGTGTATATATGTAAATTATCTCAAAATATAAATGTAAAAATGCATGAATTATTAGTGGAAAAAGGGAAATTAAATGAAAGTTTCTTTTTCTTTTGGCAGTGTGTGTTTGTTGAAGAATTTACCTGAAGATAAACTAACCAAGATCATTGACTGCTTAGAAGTGGTAAGAGTGGTTAGAATTAAACATAAAACTTCATTTAAGAATTTGGACATTATGTTAGATCAAATTCAATTGAGATAGTCATTCTTTGATCATTTAAAAAATTTTGTTTATTGGATAAATTCCATTTAAATAATCTTCAATGCAATTTCTAGATTCTATCATCATACTGAAATTTTGTTGGTATTAAATATTATTTAAAATAAGTAGATTACTAACAGAAATAACTTTTGCAAAGTCAAAATATTTATATCAATTTAGGGATTAGAAAAGGTTTAGTTGATTAGATTTTAAATATTAAAAAATTTTAAATCATTGTTTTAGTTTTTCATTCATTAAAATATTAACATTAAAAAAAGGCTTTTTCTTTTTGAGATTACAAGTTCTTCCAGTATCCTACTGTGATGACCCATTATGCATATAACTTGTAATTTCAAAGATTATGAGGATTAATTTTAAATTCTGTGCATTAGGCCCTATCAAACTGGGAAGTCTATGAGAATGGTCTTTGCAAACTACTCTGTGTTTGTTATCAAAAGACTAGCCTGGCTAACTGGGGAGACTGGGGAGTCTCATCTCCAGTCGTTTTTGCTTAAGAGATGGATCTTGTTATTCATAGAACTCCTAAAACTTTTCTAAGGCATAGAAGTGTTTCAATCCCCCTCAGAAGATGGGATACTCACAACAATGAAATCTACAAAAACAAGAATTTTGAATTTGAAAAGTTTCTTAATTTCTTATATAGTTCCCATAGTGGATCACTATGAGTGAATTGGAGCTGAGATAACATTAGGATGGAGAAAAGTACATGATGATTATGTTCTGAAATAGTGAGGAAAAATCAGTATATTTAAATGCATTTTAATATAATGTCATTTTTATTTCTAGTCTTTGAAAATGGATTTTTTAAAAAGATACCCACAGATGTTACACTTTTAATTTTAACACCTTAGAAAAGGACCTTATAAGAATATGTTCAGAAAAGCTCATATGGTTGGTTTTATTCCAAAAACTTGTTAATTTTTCTGAAAATAATACACTTTGTGGCATGTACCTTAATTTATATCTTTTCTTTATCTCAAAATCAGAAAGTTAGATACTTTAGCTTTCCTCTCCTTTTTTCCCCTCATAATGAAAACTGAAACCCTTACTGAATTCTTTGGAGATGGATTTGAGTAACAAGTGAAGTCACATCTAACCTTTAAACTTTTTAGAAGACTATTCTTAGTGGAGAAAAATCCCTGCAACATTGATTGTTGATAGGTTTATGACTCTTTCAATCCCAAATGATTATGCAGAGTAGTATCTCTTTAGCCATGAATGGAGACTACTTTATCCTTAAGTGCCTGGTGACACCATTAATGTTTTTATTCACAATTCATGAAAACCATCTAGCAGTTTATCAAGGATGTGCCATGATACAGTTCCTGACCTCCAATCCTCCAGGGGTTTCTGTTCTGAAAGTCATTTTAGAAAGGGTTATTTGCCCCTTGTCTCTAGAGATTTTTCACAGATGTTACGAATTAATAATTCATCCTAATTTTAGTGTGTTTTCCCCCTAAAACAAAAGGGTTTATATTTTCCTTTAGAGAAGGAAATTTTTTTTATATGGTATTTCTAAAGGAGATTCACCAGAGAATTACATGTTGACAGCAAATACTGAATTTTTGTATCATTAAAATTAAATGGTTATATAAGCATATTTATATGAATTACAGGAAGAAAAAATATATATGTTGGAACTCAAATCCAGGAATAATTTACAAATTTTACAAATTTATAAGTCTCATCTTGTACTTTATATTAAACTATTGTAAAATCTCTTTTTGTATGTTCTTAGATACCAAAATAATTCAGAAAAAGGCTTTATGTTTATATCTGATATCCAAAATGAAATGTTATAGAATGGAAAACTCTCAAGGGCAAAAATAATTAACAATGAACTTATGGAGTCCACTGAGGTCTGAAAGTTATATGGTATTTTACTAGTTGCAGTTCAGTTGTCTAATCCTATCAAGAAGCAATCACTTAGCTATTTTAGAATAGTATGGCTGGCTGTCTTACAGAGTTCCAGGGCCAGCTGCATCTGCGTCTGACTGTGCAGTCTTGAGCAAGACATTTTTGTTACATCTATGACATTATGTTATGGGCATGAGTGTCAGAGTGTTGTTCTTCAATTGTTTTGGTCATGTCCAACTCTTCATAACCCCTTTTGGGATTTTTTTGGGCAAAGATTCTGGAATAGTTTACCATTTTCTTCTTCAGCTTATTTTATAGATGAGGAAACAGACACATAGAGTGACTTGCCCAGGAACACACACGGCTAATGTTTCAGGCCATATTTGAACTCACAAAGATGAGTCTTCCTGCTTCCAAGCCTGACATTCCATTCACTGCACCACCTAGCTGCTCCTGATGGATCAGAATATCCTATCACTAAGTCTTTGATATAAACTTAACTCTTTAAGACACCCAAAATGGTGGTATGAATAGAATTTTAACTATGGGTTGAGTTTTTGGGGCTATTCTTGAAGCTTCTCTGTTTTTAGATGGAAAGTGAAGTTAGGAATAATATTAATGTATGTCATTGGTTAATTGTGAAAATTTACTAATGAAAATAATAAAGCACTTTACAATTCAGAATGAAATTAAAAAATCTTTCAGTGATAATGATTATTATATATCAACAACACACTTGGCTAATTGGGCCAGAGAAAGAGAGGAATGGAAGCAATTCAGACCTATTCTTGAAATCCTCTCCCAAGTAAGCATGTGATTTGATTGTTCGTTTTTGAGCTGCAAACACTGATTGTCAGGGGAATTGTCTCCTTTTCTTTTGTTGCTTTTCAGGTATTTTTACTTCCTTTTCTGACTTTAGGGGAAAAATAGCTGTGATTTAAAAATCTGAAGTGACCTGGAATGACTAGAACTAGATTCTTGTTTCTTTCTAATCCTGGATCTGTCTTTTCATCAAAGTCCCAGAGATGTTCTCTATGAGGAAGGCAATAAAATAGGGCCAGAACTGGCTATGACTACTTTTCCAAGGCCTATGATTGTGATGGATAAAAGGCTTGAAACCCACAATGAACAGACAGTGATGCCTTATGTAGCCAGTATTTCAAAAAATATTAGAAATCTTATTTCAGCTCTTCCCTTAAATACTCATCTCTACTAATATTTTTTTTCTCTCATCCCAACAGGAATATTATGACAAAGGAGATTACATCATCAGAGAGGGGGAGGAAGGAAGCACCTTTTTCATTTTAGCCAAAGGAATGGTAAATATGATGGTCATCAAAATAAAACCAGCAAATAACTGCAGTATCCTTCTTTAGCACATATTAGATAGCTTCTGAAAGATAAAATAAAATGGCATTGACATATGCTATGTGTATCAGAATCTGAGCCCTTCATTCTACAAGTCTGCTCTCAACAGTTTTATCCATGTGGCAGAAGTGACAGGAGACACTGTAGCAATTAGCCATGCCCTCTGGAGGCTTTAAATGGTTAATCTCCAGGGAGTTCAAGGGAGAAGACCCCAGAAAATGAGAAGGGGCTGGGAGGGAAGAGATATTATTATCTTAACTGAACTGGTGGGAAATAAACTACTCCCTTTTACACAGATGTGGAAACTGAGACCCAGCGAATTTTAAGTGGGTTATCCAGATTCTGCCATTGCACAATTGAGATATAAACTGAGATTTTCCAGCTCCAAATTTATTATACAACCCTGCCTAAAATTGAAGCACACAGAATCATTTCCCTATTGAGGTCAGGCAGATTGTTGGTCTCACCACTCTACTCTTGAAATTCTAAGGTATAAAGGGCTGAAACTCTTGAGTTCATGCACTGAGGTTCGGACCAGCAAGCACTCAAGGCTAATTACCAATTGGACAATACTCTCTTAGAATTTGCTTGGAAAATGGCCCACCCCACCATTCTGTGCTGGCTCGATTGGTTGGTGTATAGGGAGATTGGAAGGAGGGATAAAAGGTTCCAACAAGACAAGCTAGAATGACTCCTGGCCAGATTCGTTGGCCATTCCTCTCACATCCACAAAGAATAAAGATCAAGGATTTTTGCTGATCCTGACTTCAGCTGATTCTAAAGTATCCAGGGTGCTAATGTGGTCATTACACTAAGGCTGCTTGAGCATCTAAGGGAAGAAGCTCCATTTTCTATTCATGTACTATATATGAGAAGAACATGCATGCTAGATAGAAAAATTAGTAGCTGATCTCTCCTCACTCCAGCCCATTGGTCATTGTACCTAACAGAAAAGGGAGAAACATTCCATCCAGCCATCCAAGAGTTTGTTATTTTGATTTCCTGACAAGATGGTATCTGAACAGGAGGCAGGCCTTCCATGTCCCACATACATATTCTAGCAAACCCCTACTTTCTCTTGAGATGAAATGAGAAACTATACACAATGACTTCTTTCACTCCAGAACTGCATAAAAAGTTAGCTAGCAGAAAAGAGGGCCCTCTATTAAAGCAACTAGGATGTTCAGAGTTGAGTAGTTTACAAGTCTCTGTATGCAGAAGTTCTCCTGTGAAAGCTTCAGGGTTGTTTGAAAGTTCCAGGTAGGGACCTCAGAAGCACTGGAGAATGACAGCAACTGAAATTACCTAGTATTAGGGATCCTCAGCACTCAGGATCCCTAGACACAGGAGAGGGCTTTGAAGATCCAGCACTATAAATCTCAGATCAGAGGGGATCTAGCCCAGAAGGCCAACACAAGAACTAGGAGGATCCATCCTAAGATCATGCCAGACTAACTGCCCCACCTGAAATTTTGCATTGCAAGGAACAAAGCCTTTTCCTGGGATAGAGGCCCAAATTATGGTCTAAAGTTGGAAAGATGAGTAAATTGAAGAAAAACACTGACCATATAAAGAAATGTTGCAAACCTAATTCAGTTAAAAATTACAAATTCTCAAAGGGAAAAACCAGGTTTTCCACAAGACTACATGAATGCTTAGAAGAAGAAATTAAGTAAGAGATTAAAAAAAAATAAAAGTTTTGGAGGAAAGAATTGGAAGAAGAATAAATAGATTAGAAGAGAAAGTAAAACTTTATCCAAGAAAAAGAATCCCAGAAAACCAGAACAGATCAAGCAAAAATCAGTGATTTCATGAAACAGCAAAAAATTACAGAACCAAATTTAAAGATATCTCCCAAAATACAAAAAATTTAAGATATAAATGTGAGATATAAAAAATAACTTACATGGGAAATGAGTCAAGGAAAGAATTTGACAATCACTAAATTCTCTGAAAACCATGATTAAAATAAAGCTTGGATATTCTATTTTAAGAAATTATAAATGAACGTTTCCCAGATCTACCAGAACCAGAAAGCAAAGACAGAAAAAATTAACAAATCATCTAAGATAGAAGAAATTAACTAATCATTTCCTGAAAGAAATTTCAAAAGGAAAAGTTCCAAAAATATCAAAATAAAAATTCAGAATTCCCATATCAAAGGAAAAGAGTACTGCCATTATCCAGAAAGAAGCAGTCAAGTTCAGTCAGGATTAGGATCATCAAGACCTGACAACTTTTATTAAAAATCCAGAGAAAATCTTGGAATGCAGTATTCCAGAGGGAAAAAATAACCGATAATAACTTATTCTACAAAACTGAGTAAAATCGAACAGAAAGAAAAAAATGGAACTTTAATGGAATAGATAATTCCAGAGCATTTCTGATGAAAAGACCATTTCTGAGTAGAGACTTTAACATGAAAATACAAGAGTCCAAGAATGCTTAAAAAATTAAATTTATTTGAGCAATTGGAAGGAACTGCATAATTTTCCCACAATGTATACACTGATATTATAATATGATAATCCCTCTAACTGTATTATAATCTTTCCCCCCAATGAGGATCTTAATGTCTTCAAAAGATATTGAATGAATTAAAAAAAAGTATTGTGGAATTGGTTCAGATGTGAGTGTTTTAAAAAGAGAAAGAATAGGGAAGAAGGGCAAAAGGAGGAATACACCAGTGCAAAAAGAGGGTGAAACTGGTTAGTTCTCATAATTGGGATATATATGAGAAGAAACATAGAGAAAGAGGTAGACATCAGATAAATCTCATTCTTATTTGAAGTGAACAAAAGAGGGTTGAATTATATGGAATTTGATGTGAAGTTTATTAAATTCAATAGGAAGAAGCCTCTTAAATTGTTGGTGAATAGCTAAACAAATAATGATACAATGATGTAATGGAATATTGTGCTGTAAGAAATGATGAAAACATCATTTCAAAGGATCCTTAATCTTGTGTGTGACTTGTGTGTGACTTAATAAATCTGATCAGAGCAGTATACAGCTCTGACTCCAGAGGAGTCATGGTACCTACCCCCTAATAGGGATGGATACACAAGGTTCAGGAGCACCTTTTTGTGGACAAGGCCATTGTATGTATTTGTTTAATATATATATATATATATATATATATATATATATATATATGTGTGTGTGTGTATATATATATATATATATTCATAGACATATATGTACAAATATATATAATTATATGTACAGATATAACTATAAATATATATTATTATACTTGAGATCTACGTAGAACTGTGATCCTGAAGGTCATGAATGTGTTTAGTCTTCCTCCAAAAAATAAACTTTGTTAAACATCAGAAACTTCATACAGGACAAAACTTAATGTAGTGAACGTGGGAAGGCCTTCCTTTGAAAGAGAAATTTTATCCAACATTGGAGTATTCATATTGGAGAAGAATCCCTTTGAATGTAAATGTGGGAAGACTTTTTGTCAGAAAACAGCTTGTTGAACATTAGAGAATTCATACTGCAGAGAAATCTTATGAATGTAATAAATATAGGAAAAACTGTCAGAAGACAGGATTTAATCAGCACCAGAGAGTACTGGAATGAAACCATGTGAATGTAATGAATGTGAGAAGACATAGTTAGAAGATAGGACTTATTCAGCATGAAAGAACTCTTATTGTAAAGTAACCATATGAATGCCATGAAGATGGGAAGACCTTCAGGGGAAATTCACATTGGAGAAAAATCATATAGATATTATGAATGTGGAAAGACTTTCCAACAAAGAACATACCTTATTGAACATCAGAGAGTTCATACCGCAAAGAAACATTTTGTATATAATGAATGTAAGATCTTTCTCTGAAAAATAAAGTTTAATCAACATCAGAAAGTTGACTTAGAAAAGAAATCTTACAAGTGTATTGAATATGAAAAGGCTGTCAAGTATAGCTCAAATTTTGTTCAACATCAAAAATTTATATTGGAGAGAAATTTATATATGTAATGACCATGAGAAAGCCTGCTGATGGAGCACAGAACTTAGGGAACAACAGATAATTTATAGCAGAACGAAATCATATGGATGAAATAAATGTCATGCCTTTCCTGGAAAAAGAAGAATAGTCTATAAAGTATCAGATAAATCATACTGGACAGAAAACTGATGATTTCTCTAAACAATATGTTACTTAATCATTTGCAGTATATTCATACAAAAATAACTATGAATTAAGTGAAATTGTGAAGTTGAATTAATTTTGCCTCGAGATGTATAGATCTGGAAAATAGTGATGGACCTTCTGGGCAAGGAAGATTTTTACAACTTTGGTTAAGGTGCTCCTGACGTGACTTTCTTATTAACTGCTTTTAATTTCCTTGCTGTTAATTTTTACCCGCTTTCATCTTCTGGATTGCTTTTTGTTACTTTGCATATTACTTTTGGCAGAGGATTGTTATTTTTTATTAAAGGAAAGTTCATCTGAATTCTCAGGCTCTAATTCATTATACCAGCTATGGAACTTTGACTAGAACAAGGTCCAATAACTTGTGGGCGACATTAAATCAGGAAATTTAGAATTGCAAGAAACCTCAGTTATTTCATCCTATCCATATCAGAAAAAAGAATCCTTATTACAACATACTAGCTAAGTGATAATCCATTTTCTGCTTGAAGGTCTCCAATGAGGAGTAATGTACCAACTTCTAATGGCATCTCCTTTAACTTCTAGACAGTTTTGTTTCATAATTTTTCCTGACATTAATCCTATATTGACCCTTTGTGATATTTATTTGTTGTTCCTGATTATGCCCTCTGGGGTCAAACAGAACAAATTTAATCTATCTTCTACATTACAGCCCTGTAGATTGTTGAAAAAGGTGATCTTATCTTGTCCCTCTATCCCTACCTCCTCTTTTCATCTCCTCAGTAAACATCCCCCATTTCTTCAACCATGCCACATGGATTTTTATTATCATTATTGCCTTTATCAATGTCCAGATTACCTCTTAATGGCCTCAATTTGGTGCCTTTGGAAGGTTATATTATAACATGTGTCTCATCTCCCCCCAATTAACCCAGAGAATTTTAGGGGAGTACAAAACAAACAAAAAACCTAGGACCTGTACTGTAGAACTCCAGAAAGCTTGATATTTCATTAACTTGGTTGTCTGGGATATTCTGGATTGATCCTGATCTATCCTAGAGTTTAATTGAATTTACAGGTAACCCCAGAATGAAAGCTGAGTAAATCAGGGTGATCATTCTTATTTAATTATCTGGAAGGAGTGAAAAGAGATGTGTGCCATTTTCAAAGCATTTTAAAAAAAATTCTTGAGCTAATTGACATGATTTCAGTATACATTGTCAGAATGCTGACATTAGTATTGAGAATCATTTATCAGCCAAAATATAGTCAAAATTCTATAGATTTAGTTAGAAATAAGATCAAATAGTGTGATTTTTGTTACTGAACATTAATGAACATTTGGAGCTAATTCTAGTCCCACAATCGTGGATATAACACAAGAGACAAGTTTATTAAGAAACCTCCCTCCCTTATCTGGCCCATTATTGGGAAACCTTTCTAGTCAATAACACGAGAGGATTTTCCTTAAGTTACTGAATAGATTTATAATTTATATTTCTGATCTTGACCTTACATTTCATGGATAATATAATTATAATTAACAAACAACCTTTTTAATGTTTGTAGTTATTATGTGTATACCTACACTTAAGATTTAGACTCAAAAATTTCTAACCAAAACAGCATCTTATATTTGTGATTTTTGTCACTTTTCATTGTTAGAAGATAAGCACCTATATTGTTATTGTGTATATTTACTAGCACCTGGTAAGATACTGGAGGAAAAATATTCATTTTCATATGCATTTCTGAGTCTGTTTGTCCTAGAATTCTCTTTTTTCTGCTTCCTATCATTATGCTTAATAAATACTTGTTGACTTGATTCTTGTGCCATACCTAGAGCTATAATCAGAATTTGTAAATGATTTCAAAGAACGTTTATTGAATGTCTACTATGTATTCATGCTTACAATATGTTCAGCATGCCTAGTTCTTCTGTGGATAGAATAATGAAAACATGAGTTTGTTGAATTTCTTTGTTTTATTGTTACCTAGGTGAAAGTCACTCAGAGTACTGAAGGCAATGATAAACCTCAAGTTATTAAAACACTACAAAAAGGTGATTATTTTGGAGAAAAGGCTCTCATCAGGTTAGTGTACTGTTTGGGAATAATATATCTACACATTTCTTTTTTAAACTGTTATTTTTTTTTTAATTAACAGAAATTTATACTTCCCCCTTGAGTTCTTCTTTGAGGTCAAGCTCATTCATTATGTTTACACAGCATTCAGATTTTATTGTTGTTTTTTGCATTTATGTTGTAGTCAGGTGTATATGGATTTCCCAGTTGTGTTTACTTAACTTTACATCAATTCATATAAGTTTTTGCATGATTCTTTTTAGCTGTAATATTTATTTTTCCTTCTAGTATTCCATTACATTCATATACCATAACTTATTTAATCATTTTTCAACATATATCTCCTTTTTTCAAATATTTTGGTATAAATGGACCTTTTCCTTTTATTATTAACCTCATTGGGTTATATGTCAGGTAGTGATAGTTTTATGTCAAGGGTATGGACTTTAAAAAAATCATATTGATTAATTAATTAAATCCAAATTACATTACAGTATGATTAAACTACCAATTCATAGTTCCAACCATGCTTAAAATTCCCACAGAGAAGTTTGGAGGAGGAAAGTGAGGAAAGGTCTCATATAGGAAATGGTGCTTGAGTTAAGTTTTTAAGGAACATAGGGATTCCAGGTAGCAAAGATAAGAGAAGAGTACATTTCAGGCATGGCAGACAACTATAAAGGTATAGAAATGTTTGTGGGAAACAGGAAAAAGCAGTTTGGTTGTACTGAACATATGCAATTGCTTAATGAATTGGCCTGAAGTTAAACAGATTTAATTTCAATTGTGGTTGACATGTTTTTCCTATTAAGCCTGTCAATAAAGTTACCAAGGTTTGAATTTGCTTTTTTGTTCTATATTACTTAGAGGCACTCTTGTTCAACATGTCAGAATGGCTTTCTTTGTATTTCCAAGATTGGACACAAACAAATCCCAGGGGTGCTTTTGAAATCTGTTAAAAATAAATCCTTAGAGTTCACATAATGATTTCAAAAATAAATTTTATAAGCTCTCAAGATTTAAGTCAAAGTACTGTTTTCTTATCAGAACTAGGTGGACTGCCTCTGTTTTGTAACCTGAATTTACATGTCAGACACATGACCCACAATCTAAGTGTGAAATCCGTATCCCTGAAAATTACTATATATCGATTATGGATGAGCTACCCTTCTTATTGCCAAGGAAGGCTTTGAAGTTTCTTTCTATTTTATTATAACAGGCTTTTAATGAGTATAAAAGAATAAGAAGTGGTGTCACTTGGATACAGAGGTTCCTGGTGATGACAGGGCAAAGTGCTCAAGGAATACACACTGCATTGCTTTGAGAAGTGTGAAAGAAATCTGCTTTTCCAGACTTCATGGAATTATCAGTCCTCCTCCCCCCATCCCTATGTGCATTTCTGGGGATCACTTGGGGTGAATCTCAGACTGGCAAACACTAATGTATTTGTATTTACATTGTGGTGGGAATATCTTTATTATTTGGGTATCTTTATTGGAAACAGTGTGGCATAATCAAGAGAGAAGTAAGCTCCTGAGTCAGAAAGAACTGATTTTATTTACTTTTTCTGATACTTACTAATTTTGGGACCATGAGTCACTTAGACTCTCAGTGTCAAAGGCAACTTTCTCAGACTATCAATTACAGATTAATTGTTTATCTGCAATGTTAAGGAGTTTCCACACCGAGAGTTCCTTGTATCAATAAAATTACAAAACTGGACCAAATATAGATAGAATGGATAGGAAGCTAGGTAGGTAGATAGATAATGGATGTATATATGGATAGATAGATAAATATATAGATAAGAATAAGACACACACATATATATATATATTATATATATCGCAATTATCATGTTGTTATTGAAACCTCATAGTGGAGGGAATGAATAAAGATCACAGCAGATAGAAATAAAGACTCAATGAAATTATTTTACCTGATATTTGCAGGAGCAAGTAATCACTCAGTATTCCTTTCTATTGGAAGTGATATAATAGGGATGTTATCACTTAGGGGATACTGATTGGTACATTTATTATATATTAATATATATTTATTATATATTATATATAAGTACCTTTATTATATATAAATATATATTCAATATATATTTAATATTATGTATTATATATATATTTCTTGACAGAAGTGAAATTTTTTTTTCCCTCAACAGTGATGACGTTAGATCGGCTAACATCATCGCAGAAGAAAATGATGTGGCATGCTTGGTTATTGATCGAGAGTGAGTACCTTCCTGTTGTTAGAGCAAGCCTGGTCCAAGACTCCTTAGTTTTATCTTTTTCCATGAGGAAATTCTTCCCCTGTGTCACTACTTAAAAATACAGATCCATAGCCTCATCTACAAGTCAGTTCTCCAGTTCAGAATATCTAACTCACAATTATTGTTGTAGGACTCAGGGGAGAGAGTGGGCCGGGATAAAAAGATGTGTGAGTCACTTGCATAGAGATCATAATTAAAGCCA
This sequence comes from Sarcophilus harrisii, assembly GCF_902635505.1. Classification (NCBI taxonomy): domain Eukaryota; kingdom Metazoa; phylum Chordata; class Mammalia; order Dasyuromorphia; family Dasyuridae; genus Sarcophilus; species Sarcophilus harrisii. The sequence continues at coordinate 152,897,434 of NC_045431.1, forward strand.
GGCTCGTGAAATTATTAAGAGAAAAGGTGCAGAAGAAGAAGAGAGTGTAGGAAAGAAGCTCAAGGTACACTCACAGTTAGCGTGTAACAGATATGATACGGATGGTAAGTCAGCAAGGAGATGGAGAAGGAAAGAGAACCATCTTGAAGAACCAGAACAGAGAGAGTGTGCAGGAGGAGAGGGGTGGTCAAGAATGCCAGACACAGTAGATATGTAGAAGAAGATGAGAAGTGAAAGAATGCCATCAGACTGAGCTTAAAATATCATTGGTAACTTGAGCAATTTCTGTTGAATGATAGGGTCAGGAGTCAGACTGCAAAGGTTTGAGGAGGGAGAGTGGGAGAATTGGAATTGGAAACATCAAGTATAGATAGTTTTTTCAGAGTTGGAGTGAGAAAGGGAGGAGTAATATAAGATAACAGCTTGAGGGTCTAGTGAAAGGTGTTTTTTTTTTGTTGTTAGGATAGGGAAGATCTGAGTATGTTTGTTGGTAGTAGATAGGGAGAATGTGAAGATTTGAGAGTATAAATTTAATATGAGATAGAAGGTCATGGATGTCATTTGAGAAGTAGAAGTGTCATGTGGGGAAAATTTCAGAGAATAACCTAATGGAGAAGTTTTGAAGATGAGAATGTCCTATACCAATGAAACAAAAGGCCCAGAGCCCCTGCAAAAGAAAAAAACAAAATTAAGTTCTGTAATTTAAATAAACTTTAAAAAATCTCTGTAACTTAATTTGGTATAGGGAGAAGGATGATTATGAACATTTTCCTTTTTAGAACATTCAGTCAAACAGTTGGGACCTTTGAAGAACTCCAAAAGTACCTTGAGGGATATGTGGCAAATCTGAATCGTGATGATGAAAAAAGACATGCCAAGTAAGTGGGGACATTTTACCCAAGAGGATAGTATTGACTTTTGGCAGCCCCCATCAAGCTGAGCAGGGTTGTAACAGGGTTAAGAAGAGGCCTCTAGTTTCTAGTACCCTGGATGTTTGGCCAGGAAATAACAGGTGAGAAATGGGAAAGTCCAATATATTTGGACTCCAAATAGATTCAGAAGATTATTGCCAGCTTCACAATGTGATGGATACCACACTTGCCCTTTCTATTGATGGTGTTGGAAACTTGGAGATGTTTGTAGTAGGAAAGTCCCTAAGAATAAATTGTCTCCTTAGACTGCCATCTTGTCTCTTCTACTAGCGTGAAATCTAAAACTGAGAGTATCTATGAATCAATCAACAGACATTTATTCATTAATTAATTCCCTATGAGCCCTGAGGCATTGTGGTAGATGGTAGTGAGACAAAAGAATGAAGCACTATATTGGCTCTTAAGAAGTTTACATTCTACTAGGGGAGAATGGAGATTTTTTTTTTTTCATGCTTGTGTCATCTCTGACACAAAAAAGTATTATTCATCTCAGGAGAGCATTAGTTGTAGAGGGCTAAATTTTCAAATATAAAAGTATCAGGTTGAGTGCCTCTTAGTAAAGATGCACAAAGTAACCCTATTTTCGGAAATGGCGATCTGCATTGGCCAAAGTTGAATGGATAAAATTCTTACTTACCTTTGGACTTATTTGTTCTGTCCTTATAAGGGATGAGATATCCTATTTTTGGCTTTTTATGATATGCCTAAAAATACTACTATGTCTCCAACATTTCTCACATATGTCTCATTCTCTTCACTCACACAACTCCTACCTGGTTCAAATCTTATTATCTCTCACTGAACTACTGGAGTAGTTTTCTATTTAGATTCCCTACTTGGAGTTTCTCCATGCTCTGAACACAATTGCCAAGAGAAAGCACAGATCTAAATGCTTCACTCATCTACTCCTACCAGAAGATACTTGTGGTCCTTGAGTACTCCTGGATTGAAACATTAAACTCCTCTGTTTGGGACTTAAGTCTCTTTACCACCTGGTTCCTTTCTACCTTTCCAGGATTCTTACACATTTCTCCCTTTAATACTGTCTGCAATCCTGCTATCTTGTTCTACCTATTGCTTTGTACCCTTGACATTTCTCACATCTATGTTATCTCCCTCACCTTAAAAGTCCTTGGATTCCCTCAAAACTAAGTTCAAGATACTTTATCCTCCCAAATACCAATACCCTTTCACCCCAAGCCTACATTGTACATGCTACAAATATGTTTTTTCTGCTTTTGGACTCCAAGGTATTTGATCTTAGAGATGATTAACCTTTATACCCTCAGTGCCTAGCAAAACATCACATAATAGGCATTTTCATAAATGATTGTTTATTGATTGATTTCTGTAGCACATTGTTTGATTAAGGACATTTCCTCCCCTTCTTTATTGCCTTTTTTTGGACTCAAATCTTTAAATTATGATAGAATGGGAAACATATCATAAAGCACCTTTGATGGGCAATCAGAAAACTTTTCTTTTTAATGGAAAATTCTTTTGAGCTTACCTGAGAATGTTTTGAAATAAATGTTTTTCTCAAATGTTTTGCAGAAGCAGACAGAACCTATTAATGTTAATAAATGCTTGGGCCTACATGCACCAATATCTTCCAAATCACACAGTCACAACTAACTGAAAATTGAAGGCCTGAATTAGAATGAGAACATTCAGTCAATTTCCCACACATTTTTGTAAGAAAGATAATAGCAATTTGCATCCTGTTGTACAGTGCTAGTACTGACAGCTCATTGGCATCCAACCCACAACAATAAACCCTAATCGAAAAAGATGAATAACTATTTTAGAACAGCAATATTTGGAAACAAATTGAACATTTGATTTTTAATGGTTCATATAGTAAAGATTATAATTATCCATGGGAAGTCTTAAGATTTTATGAAAATCTTGGAAGTTGAATTGTGACATTCTAATGAAATCTGTTTCTGATTACACTTTTAAAATCACTGGCTCTTAAAGGCAAACCTGGCTGCTTCTTGGTGTTTTTAGAAATTTTTCCCCTACTTGATCTAGTGTCAAAAATGAGATTGTCTTTGCAGAAGCTCTAGGCAGTAAACCCGTAAGTGAAGGTAAGATGGCTCTTCATGTATAGTTATCCTTAGCTAGTCAGGAAAAATAATCATAATTTTACCTTTTCCCCATAGGAGATCCATGTCTGGCTGGAGGCAGACCAAACCTCTGTCTCTAGAGATGATTCAGCTAAAGGAGAAGGTGGCCAAATTTTCTTCCTCGTCCCCATTCCAGAACCTTGAAATTGTCACCACACTGGGCGTTGGTGGGTTCGGAAGAGTTGAACTTGTAAGGGGTTTACGTTTCAAACATCCAAGAGAAAATGTTGATTTTAATATTTAATGTGCCTGAGTCCCTGCAATGAATTTTCCTTCTACCTCCTAGTACTTTACAGTACCTCAACCATCAAATATCACATTTCCCTCACTGAAAGGGAACAACAGAGTTTAGATTAACATTGCACACTTGCAAATCTACACTATAAGGTAAATGTTGTTAGTCCAGTTGTTACTGAAAGCTTCCCATAACAGCACCTCTTTTTGTAATATTTAATGTGAATTACTGGAACACCCAAAAAGGAATATAAGATTTCAATATAGATAACAGTATTTCAACTTAAAGACACATTTCAGTAAGGAAAAAATGCTACTCTATAGAGGGCCTAAGAGGGCTCGCCTTGGAACTCAAGGATTTCACTTATATCTCATTCCATAATCTCTCATATTCCCATATTATACTCCCATAATGTCACATTTTTATGAATGTACAAATAAGTTTATATACATATAAATATATGTTCTATCTATCTATCTATCTATCTACCTCTTTGTCAGAACTATAGTTCTTCTTCTTAGACCATAGACAGGCTGGCTAGCATTACTATTGGTTCTTGAGATATAGCATGCAAAATCTTTACTTAAAATGTCTGTTTCTGAGCTATTGTCTGGGTCAGGCTGACTGTATAACTGAAAGGTAGTCCCTTGGGCTTAGAATCCTTTGAGATGAGTGTTTGTTAGTCTCAGTTTGCTCACCAAAGATTCTAATTCATCTGTTGGTAATAAGTGATTAGAGTGGATTCTGGGATGGTGAAAACAAGCAAGTAATTCGGTCTCTTGACTACTACCTACAGGGTACTTTCCATGGATTTACTAACTTATGTGTTCTCAGCTGAGTGTTGTTCCCTCACGGAGGGTATTGATATTGAACTCAAGCATTGTTTCTTTCTTTTAGCATGCTTCCAAGCCGAAGGTATAGTATGCTGAGCTGCCTTCAGTTTTTAATCTCATTTGAGAGATGTAGATCCCTGCATTCTCTCTATCTTCAGAGACTCCAAAACATAAACCAATAAGTAGGCATGCCCCGTGCTTCAACACCAATGTATAGAGAGTAAAGGAGCGGTTTCATTTCTGAAGTTGTGTGCCTGTGCTAGGGAAGTCATATATTGGCTTCACTGAGACTTGGGCACTAGTTTCTGTGTATCCAACATGTTCATCCCTCTATGGTTAAAAAGTTCAGGTTACGGGTCCCCTGAAGACGGTAAGACATAGTTATGGACTTTCTAATGCCAGTCAGTACTAGAATGTCTTTGAGCAGATTACTTTCAGAAGCCCATATACTGAAAAATACTTATTGCACAACATTTTAACCACTGTGGTACCTTTCTGTTATGCTTGTGCACACGTGTAACGTGGTCAGTTAGTTACTATCAGTGTGTGACTTGTGTTCTTGCTGTCAGTATGATAGTAACAGACACAGATACAAGTTGTAAAGGTTTCCTGGTGCTGATCTTAAACACACAGAACTGTTTAGAGATACTTTTCTTTATACGTCCTAGACACAAGCCTCTCGGTGCTGTATGTGGTTGTTTTGGCCTGGAAATATTTATTTCATACTAGCTTTAGTGCCTTCTCTGGGCCCATATGTCCCAAGCCATTGCAGAAAGCATTCATGACCTTAGAGCACTGTGCCCTGGGCAGTGCTACCACTTCTTGCTACCAATTGTGGAATCAGTGTTAGTTTTGCCCCAAAACAACTTCTACCATTGTTTCAACCATAAAATACCTTCAAGAGATTGGCACTTAAGCTCTCTGAAATTTAGCACCTTACTTCTAGACTTATGCTAATTTGCACAGTCCTTTGTAGGCCTTCTGATCTCCGTCAGGCATCCGTGGATAGGTGAAGAAAAGAGAATTGGCTCAGTGAGGAAAGTTCCCATCTGCTTTTGGCATTCTGATTGGGAGGCATTCCAGCGGTATCGCTCTCTGTTTGTATTCTGGCTTCTAGGGTATTATTTTTCAGGTATGACCCCACTTTTGGTGCCATGTAGCCTTCCAGGGAGCCATCCATATCTACATTAGTCTTTCCTGGCTATTGAAATATGCTGAACTCAGAGCTGGCTAATGCTGCCTTCTTTCTCTGGCAAACAGCATCTGACTTGGCATTCCTCAGAATATGTCAGTTGTCAGCCCAAACTTATAACTTCACTCCATATACTTAGTCTTTAAACTTCTCAGTGATTGCCTATTTCAGTGTGAGGAACTCCAACTTGTGAATGGGGTAATAGGCTTCTGATGACATATGTAACTGTTCATATAACCATCTTTCACTTACTGTAAAGTTTTAAGTTGTTTTTTTTCTCAAGCCAATCCAACACTTCCATATTTCTTTGTGTTTGTTCTTCTAAAGTCTTCCATAAGAGAATGAGGTCATGAAGGAATACCAATCCTTACAATTTGCTCATGACTCTAACCTATTTTTTCTGTCAGTCTTTGGAAAGTAGCTTGAGTGATGCTCAAACTAGTAAAATGGGCAGATGAAGGCAGTCTTCTGCTTGTCTTTCTCTGTCATTGGGATCTGACAATAGAGCCACTGAGCAGGTCCAGTCCAAAAACTAGTGATTTCCTCACAGTCTATGACATCTTGAATTTTGGGTTTGTGGTACAATGGACCACTTTGGTTCTTTCATTCAAAATATCATAGTCAATACACAAATGTATTTTTCCATTCTTCTTTAGTATCATGACTATGGGAAATATATATATATATATATATATATATATGATATTGGATTCTCTGATGATGATGCCATTCACCAACAGGTTTTTGAGATGTTTTCTGAGATTATTAGTCACAGAAAATGGAATCTTCTAGCTCTTTCCCAGAATGATTGAATATTGGTGAATTAGATTTATGAGTCATCCCTTTGGACATATCGCACTCACACACTGAGAGAATGGTTGTTCTCTTTCTCAGTTTCTGTCTCAATTACTTCTTCCACTCCTCTGATACAGGAAATCTTCAAAATCAAATTTCCCTGGGTCTATTTCAAAGGCTAAAAGGCCAGATTTCTTGTGTTGTCCACTGTGACAGTCAAGACAGCCACATACAGTACTGAGAAGGATCAGGCTTGTGTCTAGTGTGTATAAAGAAAAGTATCTTTGAGTGGTTTTATGTATTTAAGGTTAGCACCAGTAAACATTTACAACTTGCATCTTTATCTGTTGCTGTCATACTGATAGCAAGTGTGCATCCACTCGACTCTAACTTGGATGTTTCTGTACAATTTGTATGAGTGGCCAATGTGAATATAGGTATTGAATCCCAGGCTGTTGTTTGTAGTTTTCTGCTAGTAGATTAAATAAATTGCAATTTGTTAAAATCAAAGTTGACAACCCATTTATGCTGGTAGGACTGGGAATACCAGGGCCAAAAGTATGGTTGTTCTTTTGACTTCTGCAACAATATCTTTAGGCAGTTGTTGCAGTGGATCGATCACAGGTGTGAGTACTTTTTGTCATAGTCCTCCAAAGCTAAGGCTGTTGCACGAGAGGTTTGACCATGTCCCAATCAATTTGTGTAAATGGAAGGAGTTATTTCAGAAATAAATCGAAGTTCTGAAGGCTGGAAGTAGAGAGCAAGGAATGGAGTTGCAGAGCAATGCCAAGAACCAGAAGTTCCAGGGCAAGCAGCCAAATGGGAAAAGAGAAGGTAGGACTGAGCTGTGGCAAAGAAAGGAGCAATCAAGGAGGGCCATCAGCTCCACAGGCATCTCAGAGCAGAAGATTGTGGCTGATGCCGCCAAGGTACCAACCTATTCAGGGATTGAGGGCAGGCTCAAGAAAAAGCCTGCTCTTTCCCCAGTTTTCCTTCCCAATGGCTGTTTATCCAGACACTATAATATAATCTACTGTTTTATTACCCAAACATTTCCAGTAACCTGAATTTTGCTTCAACCACAGAAAGGCTAGGGGTTAACTAGAAATATAAATGTAAACTTAGTCTCAAAGTCTAGCCTTTTCCCTAACTGTTAGGAATTTTCCTAACTGTGGACTGGGACTGATTGAGATTGAATTCATAAATTTTCATTTAAAATAAATTTCCTAAAGTCACAAAGGAGGGGAACACATGGGATTTAGGGAATATTTCATTAGCCCTAGGCTTAAAAAGCTTATTTTGTAGTGAAGTGACATACATACATACATATCCATTACATATATTATTATACATAATATTATACATATATATTCCTTTCTTCCTCCCTCCCTCTCTCCCTTCCTTCCTTCCTTCTTTCCTTTCCTCCCTCCCTCCTTCCCTACCTTCCTTCCTTCCTTCTTCCCTTCCTCCCTCCCTCCCTTCCCTCCTTCCTTGCCTCCTTCCTTTCCTCCTTTCTTCCTTCCCAGTTTATGGAGTATCTAAAATCTTATAGTATTAATGGGAACTCTAACTATGAAGACAGCTTGAGGAGCATTCATATTGTTTTCCATCCTAAAATGGAAAACAGGGATCTTAGGGTCTAATTTCAGTTGACTTCAATTACATCACTTCTTGGCTTTTTATAACAGTTGTGCAAAAAGTCAGCAGTGATGTGACCAGGTTAAGTTTTCTAAGAATATACTAGAATGTGGAACTGTGACCCTACTGAGGTCAGATGGCTTTAGAATGACAGAACCCTTAGTGGTTTTGCCAGTAAACCATTTTCTAAACAATAGTGTCCAGAGGGAACTAAGCTGACAATTGCCATCTGTTACAACCCTTGATTCTAACAATTATGGAAGAATACTAGTAAAATCCCTTGCTAGTAGCTCCCACACTATTCAGAACTCTTCAGCTCTGTTCAGCTGGCAAACGTTCTGTTTCTTATTTCAAAGAATTATTTTTAGAATGTTGCCTTATATCAGGTTTTAGAGTGATTTATCACGATTACAGTGTTATTCTATCTAAGCTGTAAAAAGAACAGATTTGGCCACCGGAAAGTGATCTCCCCCTCCTCTCCCCCCCACCCTGTTAGTGATTCAGCATCAATTGTGCTGGGTGGTAACATTCAACACTTCTGCAGTTCTATTTGTCCATCACATATCGCCTAAGTGTGAGTTTCTCAGCCTGTCACAGACATGTGCTTTCAGTCATGTACATGCAACCATTTAAATTTTTGCTTTAAAAGGAAATTCTGAAAATAACCATCTAGATTGAGTTAGTATTTTAATTTGAAGCTGTAAGCTTATGCAATTGAAACAATTCTTTTGATTTTTGGTTCAGAGATCTCACATCACACAAACAGGTCAAGATGAGGTTTTAAAAAATCATGGAATCTCGGAGTTAGAAAAGACTGTATGGACATTATAGTCCAGTACCTTCCTTAAGAAGAAACCATTTTACAAATGGTTTAGTCTTGCTGGAAGATCTCAAGTGAGTGAAAATTCACTGCTTCTTGAAACAGATCATTCCACTTTGGACATATTTAATGTGAAGTTTTCCCTCACATTGAACCTAAATATACATTTTTTCACATGACAATCTTTCAGCTACTAGAAAATGGCTCTCATGCCCTGCTTCCTCCAACTCTCTTCTTCTAGTTCCCTAGGTAACATTCCAAGTTCCTACACATCTTTGTAGCCCTCCTGTAGGCTAAGCATTAAGCCAGAATTATTTTTTACTTTTATATAGAAATTTCAGAGTCAAAGATCAGTACATACCTAATTTTGCAGACAATGAAAAGAAATCTATATACTAAATTCTTAGTGAGCTAAGAATTTCAAAATTTCATATGCAGTTTAACTTTAATGAATAAATAAATCTCAAAAAGATTAGAATTTCCCTTGGTGTATATTACCAACCTTTCCCATTTCTTATATCATTGAAGGATTTAGCATTTTTTTTCTTTCCTAGGTTAAAGTGAAAAATGAAAATGTGGCATTTGCTATGAAGTGTATAAGGAAGAAACATATTGTTGATACTAAGCAACAGGAGCATATTTATTCAGAAAAGAAAATCCTGGAAGAGATGTGTTCTCCATTTATTGTAAAGTAAGTTAACATTAAGAATTTCAAACTTTTTCTTTAGACTTTTATTTTCAATGGCTAAAGCATAACAGTAATTAGTCACTAAAGATTTTGTGGATCGACTGAAAGGAGAATGATAAAATCAAATGTTTTAGGAATATCAATTTGTTGTCTATATGGAATCTGGATTGAGGAAGTGAGGGAGCAGAGGCAAGGATATCAGTTAGACAACTATAACAGTAACCTAGGTGACAGTTGGGAGCCTGAACAAAGCAAATTGCAGAGTAACCAGGGAGAAGAGGAAGCTAAGAGAAAGCTAAAATGTAGACTCACCAACCAACAAGATATTGGGGAAAATAAAAAGAAAGAGTAAAGGATGACTCAAAGTGTGATATTCTGTAGGCTACAGGAAGAATGGTGGTGCCCTCAGGAGAACTGGGGAAATTTGGAGGAAGGATGGCTTTGGGGGAATTCTAATGAGATCCACTTTTATGTTTAGTTGGATATTTTTACAGGATGTTCAGGTGAAAATGCCCAAACATTTGGAAATATATAACTAAAATTTGAGACCAACAAATCCTAGATTTATAGATTTGAGAATCAAGTATAGGTATCCTACTTAGGACTATATCAGGAAAACTACACTTGTTTTGGACTCTTTTCTTTCTACCTATTCTCATAGGGTGGAGGTGGGCTCCCTTTACCTCAAATTTAGGAATTAAATTATCTCACATATTGTATTCACTCAGGACCACAGTATTCATTCTTATGTGATTCCATAAGTGAAGTGAGTGATCTAAGCCTACTTATCCTACAATACATCTGTACCCCTTCCCATAGTTCACATATTTTCTGAATAACAAATAAATTTTAGAATATAGTGCTTTTATATCTATATTTCAGAGTACAGAATATGTAGCATTTTCATTGTGAGGACATTTGAGTTTTCCTAGGAATCAACTATATGCATTCTGTTTAGGGATATTTGGGATCCTTCCTGCCCAATTCAATTTTATAACTGTTTACTAAGTACCTCCTGCTTTATGTAAGTCATCATGTTTAACATAAATAGTATAATAGCTCCTATCCTTGGGGAAACTTGAAGTTTTATAATAAAATAGCTAGCATTATGTTGCGCTTTAAAGTTTGTAAAGCAATTTTATCCATTTTATCCATACAATAACCTTGTTTGATATATCTGTGACATCTAGCTAAAAAGAAAGAGGGAGACCAGTTGGGAGATGATGACAGAAATTAAGCTGAGAGAAGATAAGGGTTTAAATTAGTGTGTAAGTGAAGAGGAGGGGACTGATAAAAGAGATATTGTGGATATAGGATCAATACAACTCAACTTCTTAAATATGGGGAGTAAGAAGAGGACAAGAGTCAGAAATTAACCCGAGATTTCAATTTTGGGTGATATAGAATTGGAAAGTATTAAGTTTAAGGAGGAAGATGACAAATTAATCTTTGGAATTTTTGAATTTGAGATATCTCTGGGACATATGGATAAGAATATGCAGCAGACAAGTACAGAAAGAGAACTGAACTCTGGGAAGTAGATGGAGGGTCTAGAGGTCTCATTGTCATCTGAAGAAGATGATATTGATATATATACTGTGAATACTCTCTCTCTCTCTCTCTCTCTCTCTCTCTCTCTCTCTCTATATATATATATATATAAAGCACTTTCAATGATAATACCTAGATATGTAATTGATGGTATGATTAGTCAGTTTTAAGATTAGAAATTTATGTTTATGATTATATTGTCTGTCTTCACAGATTTTATCGTACTTTCAAGGACAGAAAGTATGTCTATATGCTTTTGGAGGCCTGTTTAGGTGGGGAACTGTGGAGTATTCTAAGAGACAGGTAAGTATAAAATTTCAATTATTTAAATTTATACCTGTTTACACATATGTACATATAAATAGAGATCTGTTCTCCAGATAAATACATATTATGCACAATAAAAATGGGAGGAGGTCCTATGTGAGAAAAAAAGAATATGTGTAAAAAGGGGCTAGGAAAAGCTGGTAGCAGTCAAAGCAAAATAAAAAGATGCCTCAGCTTGAGTTGTCTGGTGGTATATGTAAAATCAATCAATCAATTTTTATTAAACATTTGTTATGTATTGGGCACTGTGCTAAGCATTAGAGATATTAAAAGAGGCAAAGAATAATCCCCACCCTTAAGAAGCTTACAATCTCATAGAAGAAGACAGCCACCAAATAAATGAGTACAACCAACCTTTATACAATATAGATAGAAAAGAACTAACAGAAGGAAGGCATTGGAATTAAGAGACTTCCCATAAAAGACAGGGTTTTAATTGGAACTTAGGGAAGCCAAAGAGATCAGTAATTGGAGTTAAAGACTCCAATAATAAGGGACAACCAGAGAAAATTCCTGGAGCCAAGAGATGGAATGTCCTGTTTGTGGAACAGTCAGGAGGCTAGTGTCTCCGAATGAAGGAGGGTTTGGTGGGGAGGAAGGGGTAAGGCTGAAAAAGTAGGCAAGGCTGGTTTGTGAAAGACTTGACATGCCAACAGGGCAGTTTGTATTTGATCCTGGAGGCGATCCGAAGCCACTGAGGAGAGGTGGCGGGGTGATGTAGCTAGACCTGCAATGAGAAAAAATCATCTTCCTGCCTGAATGGAGAAAGAATTGGAGAGGGAAGAGATTTGAGACAGGCAGATTCACGAGCAGCTAATTGCAGTAATCAAGGAGTGAAGTGAGGAGGATCTGTACTAGTGATGGCAGTGCCATTGCAAAGGTGAAATGGCCAGACGTTAGCAACATATTGGACCAGGGTGGTAAGGGAGGTGAGAGAAACTGAAGAGTTTAGGATGATTCCTAGGTTGAGAGTCTGAAGAACTGGAAGGATGGTGAGGGCTTCTCCAGTAAGAGGGAAGATAAAGATAAGGGAGAAAGATAATGTTTTGGATGTGGTGATTTAAGATGTCTACTGGATATCCAGTTTGAGATATCTAAAAGGCAATTGCCTTTTAGCAAGAATGAAAATCAGCTGATAGATTAAAGCAGGATAGATTTAGAATTAGCACAGAGATGGTAATTAAATCCATGGAGACTGATGGAATTAGCAAGGGATGTAGTAATAGTGGGAAAAGCAAATTTTAAAACTAGGTGTAAAACTGCATTATAGAACCATTGGAATAGAACTGACAAGGATTTTGGAGACCACAGAGTGCACCCCCTTTTGGGGGTAACAAAGTTTCCAACTTGAGGTATTTAGCTTGCCACTCAGTCAGGAAGTTGCCATTTGATCACCTGTTATGTACCAGGCATTGTGCTAAATGTTGGGAATACAAAGAAAAACAAAAACTAGCCCTTACTAGCAAGGTGTTTGCAATCTAATGGGGGAGATACTATATGTGTAGAAAGGTGAAAAACTTACGGATTAAGCACATATTGATCAGAGATTGTTAGCTAAAGTAGATCAAGCCTATAGGCCTCAGTTTTGGCTTCTCCAGAGTCAGATGATTTTAGATAAGGCCTGGACTACATTCCATTGTCCAAAGAAGGGATTATGTGGCTGAAGAAGCTGTACATCACCTTATCTACTGCATTCCACTGACCAACTAGGGGAATAAAGGTTGATGTAACCAATCACAACATATAGAGGGTGGGATTTTGGGGGTTCTTTATCTGAAATGTATAAAAGTTGTAACCATCTTCAAAGGAATGACTCTCCTTCTATGGGAATCTTTACTGTCCTTTCGGGCCCACAGGCCAGGATGGTCCGCTTCTCAAGATTCTAATAAATTCTTTCTGTATATCATTTGCATCGACTCCTGAGAAGTCAATTTGGGTAGGTGTATTTGCCCCGAACATGTATAAACAAATAATTGGTAGCAGGAAGACATGAATACTAAGGGGGATTGGGAAAGATTTCTTGTAGTAAGTGGAATTTGGGTTGAGACTTAAAGGAAGCTAGCTTCTTTTAAAGAGAGCAAGAGAGAGAAGAATTCCACATATGGGAGACAATCAGTAAAAATTTCTGAAGTTGAGAGATGAAGTGCTGTGTGAAAAATAGCAAACTTGGGGTGACTGAATCTCAGAGTACATGGAGTGAGCAGAGTAAGGTGCAAGAAGATTGGAAATAGAGAGGTAAGAGCAGGTTATGAAGGTTTTTTAAATTCCAAATACAGCATTTTATATTTGATCTTGGAGATGATGAATTCTGTTTTGGATGTGGTGAGTTAAGATGTTATTAAATAGGGAAGTAATATGGTCAGACCAGAGCTTTTGGAAAATAATTTTGGTAACTCAATGGAGAAAGGAAGAAGTGGAGAGAGACTGGAAGCAGGCACACCTACCAGCAGCTATTGCCATTGTTGATGTATGAAGGGATGAGGGCCTGGGTGAAGGAGGAGAGAAGGATGACATTTACCAGAAGTATAGCTACTTACTCTTGAGTGGACTCACTGGGCAAGACCCTGACGAGAAATATTGAAAACAAAAGGAAAAGGGGATAGCAGAGGATGAGATGGATAGATAATGCTATGGAAAAGATGAACATGAATTTGGATAGACATGAAGAGATAATGAAGCAATAAAGAACCTGGTTCAGGAGGTCAGTAAAAGTCAGATAGGACTGAATGATTGAACAAGCTCCCCAGACTGAGAATAATGTCATTTCTTTGTAATGGGTTTGTCACTTTTCCTGCCTCAGGGTACCCCCTGTAGCACTATTCAAGAATCAGACATAGAACAACAGTGGGGTGATTTGCTTAAAAAATCCCCCTGCTTACCAACTTTTGTGCTACTTTTGATAAAACTTAAAAAAAAGAAAACTCTCAATACTCAGGGGGGAATCATAAGGTTCAGATTCATATCATATGGGAAGTTTGCGAAATTGAAAAAAATCTAAGTGTTTTACCTTAGATGAACCTTCCCACCCCTCTTCAGAATGCAGGTATAGCCAGCTATTCCAACTCTAGTTTAACTTGTTTGTGAGTAAGGGGAGTCATTAAGGAGATTCTCATGGTTTATTACTTTGCTTGAGTTTATAAATATTAAGGCTGGGAAGATGTTGGTGTGTGAGGACTTAGAGGAACTCAATTCTTTTGCAAACACTTCTAGGAAGTTCTAAAAATGCACTAGAAAGAATCCTTTGAAATGTAAATGCAAAAGACAAAAGAAACACAGAAAAATACACAAATTTTATCAATTGGATCATCCTCACATTGTTAAGATATGGGAATAAGGGGGAGAGAGCCCCTCTGCTCAGAGAAACACAGATCTAACCTGAAAAAAATTCATCAACCTGAAATTGCCAACCTGTGGCAAAAAAGAAAGTTTTATGTTTCACTAAGAAAGAATTCTCTTAGTGGACAAGCCCCTAATGAGGAGATTTGTAAGGAGTGTATTACCAGGCCTCTGTTTTATAGCCATATCCTAGCCTGGGGGCTGGGGACAGTTTGAGCTGATTATCAGACCAAGATCTCCAATTGAATAAGCTATTAGTTCAAATGGTCTTGAACTAATTTTCAGCTCAATAGAGGATACACCTACTCAATAGAGGGTGTAGCTAGTCCCGCCAAAATAATAGAATGAAACCACTTATCTTGATTCCCTGGGGTGGGTCTCTCCCAGAGGAGAACTCCTCAGAGTTTCCCTCCTGTTGCCCCAAAAGTTCAAGGGGAACACAGTTTGCATCATTTCCCCCTCAGTCACCCCCAAATTCATTTGGGGTAAAGGGGCAAAGGTCTCTTCTGTAATTGCTTCAAACTGGCTAGGGGCATAGAGCTGTTCTTGAGTTCACTGGGGGTTCATGCCAGGGGGAAATATGAGGTCTAAAGATAGCAGCAGTGACATCCAAGGGTTGTTGTGTATCCCCATCAACATGAGGATGAATTGTTTACATGAAGAATGAGACCTCTGATAGCACTAATTTCTCCCAGGGTAATAGAGAAAGTTTAGGCTGACAAAATGTGGATGTGATTTTATTCTGTTTTTGATGATCTTTGGAGAAGGAAAGAGAAAGGGAATGAGACTGCTGGGACGGGGTACATGAAATGAGCACAAATGTGGAAGAATTGAGTATTAGGAGGAAAAACATATCCCATAAACCTCATTTTCATTTGAACTGGACAAAGAAAGGTAGAACACATACATACAGAGTGGTTGAGAAATACATTAAACTTTGGCTAGGAAATAGGCAGGGTCATGGAGAAGGAAACTTACTCAAGAGAGCAGTATAAGTGAGGGAATTATAAATGAATCCCAGTGTTGAGGACATTGTGAAGGGAAAGACTATAATTGGGAATGAGGCAAGCCTAGAGACTTCTCATCATTTATAGTTAGTTTAATAAACATTTACCATGTGCTTATGTTCCAGGCATTGTGCTAAGTGCTAAGGGTTCAAAAAAGGGCAAAAGACAGTCCCTGCCCTCACAAGGCTCACAGTCTAAGGGTAGAGACAACAAGCAAACAAATATGTATCGATCAGCTACAATACAATATAGATAGGAAACAATAAATAGAGGGCTGACCCTAAATGAAGAGGGTTGGGAAAAACTTTAAAAAATAAGGCATTTTATTTGGGATTTAAAGGAAGTCAGGGAAAATAATAGGCAGAGATGAGGAGGGTGAGCATTCCAGGCATGAGGAATACCCAAGAAAAAGTCTGGAGCAGAGGGATGGACTATTATTGCTGGTGGGAGCAGTCAGGAAGCCTGTGCCACTGGGTTGAAGGCAGTGTCCCTATCTTCTGTCCTTTATATATGGCAGGGAAAAAGACTGGAAAGGTAAGAATCTATGAAGGATTGTCAGTGTCAAATAAAGAGGAGTCAATAGGGATTTATTACAGTTTTTTGTAGAGGAAAGCAACATGATCAGACCTGAACTTTGGTGGCTAGAGGGTGAATTGGAATGGGGAAGAGACTTGAGGTGATGAGGGCCTGCACTAGAGTGGAAGTGTCAGAGGAGAGAGAGATTGAGAAATGTTGCAAAGGAGAAGTCAACAGGTTTGGAGGTTATATTGATGAAGAATAGGGTTTGGATTTGGGATTAAAAGAAAGTGGGAAAGATAGAAAGCTTTTCTCCTTATGTAAGATAAATACATAACATTGTGAACTAAACTAAAATTAGCCCCAAACTGAGTGCAGATTTCTTTGCCTTTCTCATAAAAAAAATAATGGTTAGATAAAAGAATTTTGGAGTTCATGAACATGGAAGTAGTCCATTTTGGATGATGGAAAGATCAAAGGTATGAACATCTTTGTGTATGACTGAGATGGGTTAGAGGAATAGGTTTCTAGTTCTTTGCTACCATAAGCAGTGCTGCTATCAGTATTCTGGTGTATTTGGAACCACTCTTTCTGCTTTAAGCTTCTTGTAGTATATACCTAGTAATGGATATTTAGGTCATGGACATAGGTGCTAACATAATCCCAAATTATTTTCCAGAATGATTAGGCTAATTCATAGTTCTACCAGCAGTGTATTTGCTGTATTTCCACAAACCTTCTAACACTTAAAGATGGTAATAATCTGTTTGTCATTTTTATCAATTAGCTGGTAGTAAAGTAAGAAACGTTACTGCAAGCTCTTAACAATTGTATGAAAAAATGATACAAATCACTAATGCATGAGAAAAATGTAATTAAAATAGCTTTGAGATTTTACTTTACTACTTTGCTTATCTCTTGTATGGCTCTTGTAGACCAGAAAGTATCAACTGTAAAAATGATTTGATTGCAGGGGCAGCTTTGATGAACCCACTTCTAAGTTCTGTGTTGCCTGTGTGACAGAAGCATTTGATTATTTGCATCGCCTGGGTATTATCTACAGGGATTTAAAGCCAGAGAATTTAATTCTAGATGCTGAGGGATACCTTAAACTGGTAAGATTGTTACTGTAACAAGTGAATTATTACAGAATTTTCTCAATGCAAAGTTGTTTTGTGGTCATTATTGTCTCATTCATTTTGGTGTGGTTGTCATATTTATAATGCACTTTTGATACTCTTCCCCACCCTCCCACCAGTACCCTCCAAACTATTAAATTAACTACCTAAACCTGGAAATTTTATATTTAAATTGTGGTTATAAAGGATAGATTTAGAAAAAAATTTATAAAAAAAGGTTTACATAGTGTTATCTATTCATTAAAATTGAATTTATGAGTTATTTTATAAGAGTTACATGAACATCACTGAAATTGGTACAATTGATGCCAGAAGAAAATGATGAGGGAAGCAGTGTGGAGGAGCTCTGGGAAATCTGCTTTTAAGTCTGGGCTAGCTTATTAATTAGCTTAGCATCTCTTTACTTTCCACCTCTGACATTCTATGATTTTATCTTTGTTTTTGTGAAGTCCACAGTCTAACTGAGGAGACAAAGAAACATATAACAAGAAACATTTTTAAAAGTACATGAAGATTAAAGAAGAAAGGCAGTGCTTTATTTGGTTTGTTGAGCATGCTACATCGTCCTGCTGCCAAAGGAATGTAGAAGAAGGGAACAATAAATACAGGATACGAAAAACTAGGAAAATCTTTTTAGAAATAGCTTTAAGCCATATATTCAAGGGGAGAGACGTAGCTCATTGGAGATGAAACCGACCAGGGCAACTTCAAGGAGCAGGAGTGTTTTGAATAAATATATGGAGAATTCTTAATTATTTGACATGTTCTGTTTAAAAAGGATTGAGTAGCTGGCATTGGAGCACATAGATTCATATTTACTATATGATAACAATAGTTAGCCCTTTTTATAGTGCTTTCAGTTTTGCTTTTTATTTGTTTTTTTATTGTTCAATTTTTCAGTCATGTCAAAGAGTTTATGACCTGATTTGGGGTTTTCTTGGCAAAAACACTGAAGAGGTTTGTCAATTCCTTCTCTAGCTCATTTTACAGATGAAGAAACTGAGGCAATTAGGATTAAGAGACATGGCCAAGATCATACAGCTAGTAAATATTTGAGGTTGGATCTGAACTCAAGAAGATGAATCTTCTTGACTCTAGACCAGGCACTCTATCTATTGTGCCACTTAGCTGCCATAAATTTTTGCAAAGTATTTCACAAATAAATTTTCCTTTTATCTTTCTAAGATTCAAGACAGGTGTGTGTGTGTGTGGGAGTGCTAGATGCAATTATTGTCTTCATTTTACTGAAAAATGAGGCTAAAAGATGTAAACCGAATTGCCCAGGATTATCCAGCTAATATTTGTCTGAGGTAGGATTTGAGCTCTGCTCTTCCTGGCTCTAGGTCCAGTGTTCTATCCATGGTGCTACTTCCTACTGATCTGAAAGCATTAACTTCTATCCCAAATAACGTCAAGCCTAAAGAACTCGAGAATAAAAATTCAAAAGTAAGCTTTTCCAAATTACAAAGAACAAGCATGACCTCCATCAAGAGCCATCCCAAGACAACTGTACTCCCCTCCTTTGAAGAGGAGGGAGGCCCTTGGGTGTAGTGAATGTCACTGATGAAGATGGGAAGGACCCAAAAGATAAAATCTACTTCTTTGTGTTATGTATATGATCCCCATTTACTGAATTTAGAATTTCTTATCAGTTTTGACTATTAGCATGATAACTAGAGGAAGTGAGCTCAGTTTGGGGCAGGAAGAGGGGAAGTGTATTTTAGTTCATAGTTTTATGTATTTATCTTACCTAAGGAGAGTGTGTATAGTGTCATACACAAAAAGTTGGATCCCAGGAAGATCTGGATTCAGGTCCTGTCTCTGAATATCTTAGCCATGTGACCCTGAGACCCTGAGAAATCTGACTTTTCAGTTTCCAGGCCACTCTCTAAGACTTTAAGTTGTGGAGAAGCTGCCAGCCATCACTAAGAGAGGGCCCTTCCTTACCAAGAACTCCTCACTCCTCACACAAGACATCTATGACAAGAAAGTCACAAATCTAGATCTCCATATATATATATATATATTACCTAAGGCAAGAGATTTTCTGGATTATCTCAGAGAACTTTGTATACTGAAAACAGAAAATGTGATTCTCAGTGTAGTAAAACTGTGCTTGTGAATAACTCATGCATCTTTTTATTACTATGTTAAAGGAAGCATTTATCTCTATGTCACTGATTCAGATATCAGCCAGTTATTATACACTACCATAATATGCATTCCACATGCATTACTTAATTTTATCTTTACCACAAACTTGTGAGACAGATGGTGCAAATAGAATTATCTACATTTTACAGATTAATTTTAGTGATTTACTCGAGGTCACACAAGTGATAATGGCAGAGCTGGAATATGAAGTTGCCATTGCCTTCTTCTTCTTTTTTTTGAAATGGTGCATCTTTCTTTTACTCCTCAGTTCTTGAAATTCTTCCTATTCCTATTCACTCAATTATTTCTTTTATTTCTTGTTTTCTTTTGGAGGCCTTCTCATGATAGGTTCCCTGTTCTTTCCTCTGTCTCATCAAGTTATACTACTAGATTTTTGGAGAATAAATTCTTCTAAATCAAAGACCTCATATCTAAGGTTTCCAGTTTTCTGTTTCTTGAGGCTTCTAAATCCAACTCCTAATTATAGATCTTTTATTTACTTTGAATACATTCTATATAGACTTACATGAATACCAGTTGTTTCCTCCAATAGAACACAAGTCCTTTAGGGCAGAAACCACCTAGGGTAGAACCTGGCAAACTAATAAATGGACATTGACAGAGAAATAGAAACCAATAAATTTTACTTTATTTTCTCAATAGTGTTTTATTTTTCCAATTACATGTAATTGTAATGTAATGTAATGTAGTTTTCACCATTCATTTTTGTAAAATTTTGAATTTTAATTTTTTTCTCTCTCCCTCCCTGACTTCTCCCCTCCCCAAGATATAAGCAATGATATAGATTATATCTGTGCAGTCATTTTAAACATATTTCCATATTTGTCATATTGTGCAAGAAAGATCAGAGCAACAGAACAATGAGAAAGAAAAAGCAAGCAAACAAAAAAAATGAAAATAATATGCTTCAATTCACATTTAGTCTCCATAGTTCTCCCTCTGGAAGCTAATGGCATTTTCCATTTCAAGTCCTCTGAAATTGTCCTGGATCACTGGATTGCAAAGAAGAGCTGTGGGCATCCCAGTTGTGGAAATGAGTTTTAATCATAATAGTTGGCATAGAGTTCTTAAAGTTTGCAAAGCACTTTACATACATTATTTCATTTGGCCTTTATAATAATTCCAGAAGGTGGATCATTGTTATTATCCCCATTTTACAGATGAGGAACCCGAATCAAACAAAGATTAAATGACTACTTGAGGCAAGTTTTGAATCCAGTCCTTCCTAACTCCAAGTTCAGTACTCTGTCCACTCTACCACATCATATCTCACGTCTCCCTGAAACAACAGCATTTTACTAGAGAAGCTGTCTAGCTGTGAGTCAAGTCACATCAAAGTCCATGAAAAAATTTAATATTGTGGGTCACTCAGAGGGCAAAGGGAAAGGGTGAGGTTGGTATGATTAGATTGTAACTTATTATCAACAGAATTGTTCAGGAACAAAGGTCGGAAATGGAATGTCATATACAAGGAAGACACCTTCTTGTTTGACTGATTTGAGATATTTGAAGGGGAATGATATGTAACCAGCCTGAAAAGACAGCCTGGAACCAGAGTTTGAAGGCCTTAATGCTAATATTGTATTTTAGAGACAATAGGGAGCCTCTGAAACTTCTTGAGAAGAGGAGTGACATGGTCAAGCCTATAGTTTAGCAATTTCAAATTGGCAACTGAGTAGAAAAGAGAGTGGAAAAGGAAGAGATTAGAGGTAAGGCAACAAAATTAGAGAATATTATTCAGTAAGTAGCTGAAGAGGATCTGAGGATCTGAGCTACAGTAAGTGCATGGAGAAAGGGAAAGGATGTGAAAGATGATGAAAAGAAAGAAATAGGCAAGACTTGGCAACTGACTGAATATGAGGGGATGAGAGTGAAGAGTTGAGGATGAGCCCTAGATTATAATACTGGGATACTGTTTAAATGATGGTCCCTCAAGAAGAACAAGAAAATTAGGAAGAATAGAGTGTTTGTCTGGCTTATATGACAAAAAAAAGAAAATGTTAGCTGTGGGAAGGGATGTGGGAAAACTGGGATGCTAATGCATTATTGACGGAGTCGATTCGTTCTGGAGAGAAAATTGGAACTATGCCCTTTGGGGCATAGAAACTGTTCATACTATATGATCTAGCAAGATCTCTAGATCTATATCCCAAAGACATCCAAAAAGGGGAAAAGAATCTATTTGTATAAAGGCATATATATATATATATATATATATATATATATATTTGGATGGCTAAGAATTGGAAATCAAAAGGATGTCATTAATTGAGGAATGGCTAACCAAACTCTGGAGTATGATTATATTAGAACATTAGTGTGCTATAAAAATGACAAGCAGGATGATTTCAGAAAAACCTGGAAAGACTTCCATATTTCAGGGATATTTGATGTGATAAAAGTGAACACAACTAGGAGAATGCTGGACACAGTAACAGCAATATTGCTCAATGAAGAATTGTGAATGACTTAGCTATTCTCAGCAATATGGTGATCTATAACAATCCCAAAGGACTAATGATGAAGCATATTACCTGGTATTGATTGAATATAGACTGAAGCATACTGTTTTTCATTCCCCCCCCCCCCATTATGTCTTTTACAAAATGACTAATGTGGAAATGTTTTGCATAATTGCATATGTGTAACCAAATCTGGTTGTGTATCATCCCAGGGGAGTGGGAGGGAGGAATAGAATTTGGAACTCAAAACCTTAAATTAAAATGTTTTTTAAAAAGCCTCAACAAATGACATTTTCTATGTTAAAAGAATAGAGTATTTGAAGGAAGGTAATGAGTTCTGTTTTGGACATAGTGAACCTGAGATGCCATCAAGATGGAGATTTCACTAGACATGTGGGACTGGAAATAGGAGAGAAATGAGGACACATCATAGCTTAATCCCCAGTATACCCCTACCTACGCATGGGGGTGATGACCCTGAAAACAATTTTGAGGTTGGCCGTTCCTTCTAGTAGAAAGAGCTAAATAAGTTATTTCATTTCTTATTAGACATTGCAGCCAAAGAAGAATATGAGAAACTAAAGAGAAAATTGAACAGCTATACCATTGCTCTTTAAAATCATTCAGACTTTTGAAGGATCTTACAAAAATAATTTAATTCAAGGCTAGCTGTGTTTCATGTTCATTTTCCAGTCTTATTTTCTAGGACCACAGATGATTGTAGAAGATGGGCTGATAAGCCAAAATGGCAAAAGATCATTCTTTCTCTTTACCTTTTACCAATGTTTCTTTAACTTCTTTGAAGATGTTTGAAGTTTATCCATTAGAAGAAAATAAACAGTACTATAAGCTTATTTTCCATAGACATTGGATAGAAATGCACTTCTCTTATTTAGAAGCTTCTTCCAGAAGCTACAATCTACTGGTTAAAAGAATATTAATACAGCTTTCAATTATTAAAAAGAAACTTTATAAAGGGAAAGGAATAAATATTTATATATACCTATCATATAGCAAGTACTGTGCTACATGCTTTTAATTATTATCTTTTTTGATCCTTATAACAATCTCGGGAAGCAGATGCTACTATAATCCTTATTTAATATTAAAGGAATCTGAACCAAACAGGTAAAGGGACTTGACCAGGATTACACAGCTAGTAAGTGCCCGAGTTTGGATTTGGATTCAGGTCTTGCTGATCCCAGCTCCATACTACTAGCTGCTTCTGAAACCAACTACACTTGTACTAATATATGTCAAATAACTAATAACAATATTAAGTTATGCATTTTCCTCTTTGAAATGTTTTCCCATGTTCTTTCTTAAGACTCATCACAAAATTGAACTAAAAGATTTTTATCTTATTGTAATGAGTTTCACTTTCACATTTCCTATCTTTAGGATGTGAGTCACCATTAACCTACAGAAAAGCTTTTTCTACTATGAAACATTTCTTCTTATATGGATTTTCCATTTTTATCATAACCACATTTTTGTCATTTCTATCATTTACACTACATTCTTTTACCTGGGAACTTTTAGATAGAAGAATTGAGAGGATGGAAGAAATGACCATGTCTAGATACAATTAAAATAAATTGTGTTAAAAAAATGCCACAAATATTTTTTAGAAATTTTTGCCTTTCATTTTGCATTGAACTGGCTATTTTTTCTCTTTTATGATATCTAGACTATTTGATATGACACAGGACATTTTATTTGTGCCCTAGTACAAGAAAATTTAAGGAACTGCTAATATTGCGTAGATACTTTAGTACAAGATAGCTACAATGGATAAATTTTTACTCTTTCTAAATGTTGAAACTTTCACTGTTGCTTTACAAAGATATTTAAAATCTGAGTGTTTTATTTTTAATTATTTTTATTCAGTGTGTTACACTGACAGAGATAAATATCAATAACCAATTGATAGTCCCTAATTAGAATAAGCCCATCTCTCATTATAATATTCATTCTGATATATTGATGGCCAATCAGAGTTGATTTCCATCTGTCAGGGATAGCTCCTTCTCCAAGGATATCAGGGGCCTACTAGAGTCCTCTTTGGCTTCTGAGACAGCCATTGATCTCATTTTATTGGTTATTTGCTGCCATAATTAATAAATTAATTATTAGGTTATTAGCCAAGTTAATAAATTGGCTTTTCATGTCTCTCAGACTTTTCATTAGTTACATTAATTTTGTTAAATTTTAACCATCTTATTATTGAATATGCCCATTTTAGTATAAATTAAGTGTAGTGATCAATACATGCAAAGCCAACTTCTCTAGAAAGTTATTGCAAGTACAAAATTTTGCTTAGTGGATGAAAGTTGGAACAAAAGGCAATAAACTAAATGCTGCCGAATGAACTTTGGAGGTTTCCTAATAATAAATATCTATGTTAATGATCACTAGATTCTATCACCCCATGTCCTCCAAAACAAACTACCTGGAACAGTGGCTCCAACTAAAATGCTTCCCTAGCAACTTTTGTAAATACATTAATGGCCTTCCTCTCTTCTATAAATGGAGAAAATTTAAATGCAATGAGCAAATGAATAAAAAAGCAATTTCAAACATAAGAATACTTTTTCATTTATCTAGACATAAAAATAAAATTAAACATTGCTTCCTTGTCCATTAAACTCCAGGCTTACAAAGTTAGATAGGCAGCCCCACACCAGTTCTCTTGCTCTGTATAGAGAGCTCATCTCATTTCTAAATTACTTCTTAATATCCTTGATAATCTCATAAATGTACAATAGTTTTATTGGCAATCCCATGTGGGTGAAAGAATCCCACTTCAAATTATGCTGGTTTAGTTTTCCCTAGATGACGAGATCTTCTCTGACTTGTGTGCAACTCTTGTAGCAGAGGCACATATAATATGATGAGCTTCTTTCTGGGGATTTATCCAAGTTCTTTGGTTTAAGCTGACACCCTAAAACTTGGGAGATACATTTTCTTGGACAACCTGACCCTATGCATTTTAAAGTACTTATGTGAAACAAAAACAAGTCTACATGTAGAAAAGATTGATAAGTATAGATTAGAGGGTTATATGATTAGGTGAGTTCAGAATTGATTGTTATCACCAAATCCAGAAGGAGTTATTAATGATTTGATATCATTTTGGAAGGAGGTCTCTAGAGGAATTCCCCAGGGATCCGTGCTTAGTTCTGTGCTAATACCTTTGTCAGTGATTTAAATAAATGCACTCATGATTATTAAGTCTGCAGATGACACAAAACTGGGAGAACTAATATATTAGATGATAGCATAGTGATCTGAATATCAAGAAGTTGAGATTTAATAGGGAAAATGTAAAAACTCTCACTTCAGTTAAAAAAAAATCAGTTTCAGTACAAGATGGATGATCCAATTGTTCTTTTGAAAAAAGATTTTTGAATTGGAATGAATTGGAAAACTCATGCTGAGTCAACAGCATGATATGGGAACCAAGAGAACTAATGCTACCTTAAGCTTAGAGTACAAGTATGTGGTGCAATGGATAGATCACAGGGTCTGAAATCAGACCTGAGTTTAAACTTGATCTCAGACATTTCTTAGTTTTGTGGCAATGGGCAAGTGAGTTTACTTCTGTTTGCCTCAGTTTCCTCATGTGCAAAATAAAGATAATAATAGCACTTACTTACTTCCCAGAATTGTGGTGAAGATAAAATGAGATCCAGCATCTGGCACATGGTAAGTGCTATATAAATGTCCTTATTTTTCTTATTATTGCCATTAGACTAAATTTTTAAAAAGGCATAGTATCAAGGAAGAAGCAGGTGAAGGTCTTGCTATCGTTTTGACTTTATCAGGTTATATCTATTGCATGGTTTTCAATAATGGATACTAAGTTTTTGGCGGTACATTGACAAAGTAGGAAAGTGTCCATTCGAGGGCAATACGGATGATAAAGAGCCCTGAGTTTTTGACATCTGAGAATCAGATAAAAAGAATTGAGAATGTTCCAACCTGAGGAACTGCTAAAACTTACGTGCTAGGCACTGTGCTACATACTACAAATTTTATATCATTTAATCCTTACAACTCTAGAGTTTGGTGCTATTGTCTCCATTTTACAGATGAGGAAACTGAGTCAGGCAGTGTCTAAGTGACTTGCTTAAGGTTATATAGCTGTTAAGAATCTGAGACTGGGTTTGAACTCAGGTCTTCCTGCCTTCAGCTAGTGTTCTAGCCATCTTACCACCTAATTGCTTATTTCTGTAGTAATATGATATCTTCCTTTCCACTTTCATTCCCTCTTTTTTTCTTTCCTTTCCCTTTTATTCCCTTTCTTTCCTTCTCAAAAAAAGTTTGGTTCCTAATTTGGAGGCTAGCTGCTAAATACAAAACCTGGCATTATTTTCTTTATTTTTGGTTCAGACCATTGCAATATTATCAAGAAATCAAATGCCTTTCTCTTTGGAAGCCCACATATGTCTGGTGGTGAGGGTGAGAAGGGAAGGGGCTTTTTAATTCATCCAATCTTTGTGCAGTATAGAAAGTATCATCAAATTCAAATAGAACTGAAGGATCTCTTCAGTCCACAGTCTAACTTAGACTTAGAAAATCACATATTAACATCATCTATGCTCTATTGCACTGCCATTTATTTTGCCAAATTACATTTTATTTTGTTTGGGATCGCATTGGGAGCATTGTGGGCTATGTTTGACACTTCTGTATGAGAGGTTAGAGGGAGAGTTAATCTCAAGTCCTGTTTAGGAACCATATTGTCTGTGTGACTAGAACTCTCAGTACCTCCAGGTAACCCCAAGAAGATTCTCCTCTGCAAAATGAATGACTATCTTGGTAAATGGGGTTTCCTCACTGGAAGCCTTCCATTCCAAGGACATTAGTCATCAAAACATTCTGATGATAAAGCACAGTATTTCAGATCGAGGTTCTTTGCCTGATTTAGTGAACGTCCTCCTTAAAGCCTCCTCAAGACCAGGAGGCCTACTCTGGAGCCATGGTAGAAATCCTTGCCTAGGCCCTGGCAAGACTCAGCTCCTCCACGGATAGACAGAAGGCAGATCGATGGCTTTAGGGGGCCCCGGGGTTACTTCCTGAGAAGGCCAGACTTGAGGTCTAGGAGGTAAGTGTGGGCTACCAAGGCCCACAAGCTGGCAGTGTCAAGTGTGGGAAACCTGAAGCAAGAGAAAAAGAAAGTTCCATTAAAAGGAAGGGACAGACATAGACTATTGACTCTTCAGGTCCCTGGAAGATCGCTAGCTCCAGCTTGTCAGGCCCATTCTATAGAGATGTTGACAAATCCCTACATTCTTTGCCAGGTGGATTTTGGATTTGCAAAGAAGATTGGATCTGGACAGAAAACGTGGACCTTCTGCGGGACCCCGGAATATGTGGCTCCCGAAGTCATTCTCAACAAAGGGCACGACTTCAGTGTGGATTTTTGGTCTTTAGGAATCCTAGTCTATGAACTGCTGACCGGCAAGTAAGTGCCTTTGTATTCAGCCCATTTAAAAGTGACCCTATTAATTGTGCTCTTCTGAATGAATGAAGAGGGACGGGCATTCCATGTATCGGCCACCAGGTGGTGCTGCAGCCAAGGCACACTAGTCTGTGTGTGGGGCTGGGGCAGGGCTTCCCCCTCTGCAGGCCGGGGTGGGCTCCCAGCAGTCACTCCTGTCAGGGGCTTCGGGTCAGGGAATTTCCCTTTCCAAACAACTCTCCTCCTTCTTGTACGGTGTGTGCCTCTCTTTTCAAGCTCTGCAGAGCAAGCAAGTGCCTCTGGGAAAAGGGAGATGAAAGGGCTTTGCTCTTGAGCTTTGGGAGCTTTAAAAAATGGCCTTTTAAAAACCAGGATTGTTCTGGTCTTAAGTTATTTGCCAGGAGTACAGTGTGTGACACCAGCCCCCTCCCCCTTCGGCTCTCTAGCTCCACACCCCAGTTAGGCAAAAATGTCTCGTCTCTAAACAAGGAATCCCACTTTCACACACACACACACACACACACACACACACACTCACTCATCTGTCTGCATATATTTAAATAGATATCAATGTTGATATCAATATTGATTAATATTTTACAGAAATATTGATGTGCATAGAAATAGTTCTCTATCTCTATATCTATGCATATCTATATATCTGTAAAATAGCTAACAGTCAGATAGACAGACCTTAGGTAGAATACTGCTTGGGTTTATGTTTCATGACATTTACTGGTCTAATAAAGAAATAATGAATAAACATTTAGAACGAAGATCAGCACTTCCCAATATAAGAGGGAAAGGGGAACTTAAAGTGTACATATTATCTACAATATATTCATCTTTTCCTCTGGAAAAAGAGACAAAGGATAGGGGAAAGAATATTCCTACCCCTTGGCATCCATTTTGATCCTATCATCAGTGTAGTGGTGCCAGGACACACTCTGTGCTTTGACCCTAGGTCTAGGCTCATCATTTTTACTATTAGCAGTAAAATTGTAACTATCTTCTTTCTTGCTTGTGATCATCTCTCTTTCCTCACCCCTCTTTAACACTAGCTTATTTTACTCAATCAAACTGTTTTTTTGTATGTGAAAATTAACTAATTTTCCAAAACAAAAAACATGAGGAATGACATTGCATTTTTACAAACTTCTTTAATCTCCGAATAGAAGGTATCTGTAGTCTCCATTTTACTTCTATCTTCAATCTTGACTAATATGTCATTTTAGTTGAAATGTTTGCAGAAAATCTGGCTTCATACAGATACATAGCTGGAAAAGGAGAAACATTTTAATAGGAAAATAATGTCTTAGTATTATTATGAAAATTATTTTAACTTCATACAAAGGGCTTCAGGGGAACTTCACGGGTCCACAACCCATACTTGGAGAATCACTGCTCCTATATACTCTTGGATACTGAGGGAAAGTCATTCCAGTAGCTTTAACAAGCTTGATTGACCTTGAACAGCAGAAAAGAGAACCAGTTATGTATGGTCTGAAAAGAAAGCTAGCCCATGAAATTAAGTATCAAGATATGGGAAAATGCTTTGACCAAGGAGGGAGACTCTTGCAGATTGACTTTATGAGGAGAAAGAGGAATTTAAGGCACAACAAACCCAGAGAAGTGAACAGCTTTTGCCAAATGAGTTCCCTTATAAATGTGTTATGTGAGCTAACACGTAATATCCTTCAGAATTTCCCTTTTCTCAAGGATATTGTGAATATCTGTGGAAGATTGTCCTTCAAGGACAGGGCCCAGATAGAAAAAGGAATAGGTTTTTGTGGGATAGAGACAACTGGAAAAATACCAGAAGGTTATCCAGTAAATAGAAGGATAAAATAAGGATGCCCACTTATCCCAGTAGTATTTGACATCTTTTTAGAAGGGTTGAAAAAGCATCAAGGTAGACAGAAAGTACATATATCTTCCCATTTTTCTGATAATATTATGGTTTACTTAAAGAATTCCAGGAGACCAGTAGCTAGTGGGGATAATTAACAATGTTAGTACAGAATTGGGATATAAAGATATTCCCAGAAAAAAAGGGCATTTCTATGTAAGAAAAGAATGAATTCAGTTAGACTTTAGTAATGTTAAAGGCTCTGAGAGAAAAAGATAGAGAATGATATTTAAGTGTGAGCCCCTTTCAGGTATAAACAAAAGATTCTAGCAGTGGAAGGGAGTCTGAGGCTCTGAGCACTTTTTTGTACATTAAAAAGGCAATGAACTTATCTCTGGCCACAAATTATGTCAATTCTTTTATTTCTGCTTATGCCTTTCACTTAAAACCAAGCAGAAATCTGGGACATGTCATTATAAATCTGGCTGCACTGGGGTGACCAACTGAACTATTAAGAATTGTCAAATAGGACAGGACATATCTCTCTCACCCCATTCTTGAAAGAACCTTGAGCTGAATTGGAGGAGTGTCTTCCAATACTGGTGCAAAGATCTTTATACTTCTGAACGATCATAGTAGTGCTTGAGCTGAAAAGACAGATTTTAACCCTCTTCCAAGATTGAAGCTGGAGGGGCTAGCTGCTGTAGGCCCTTTGAAGAGCAAGCCCAGAGAGTCCAGCAGATCCACTTGTGCATCCTGACACCTGTGAAGATCCCATGCAGAAGCTTCTCTCCCAGAAGCACCAAGCCCTGTGATGCCAGGAGTCCAGCTGAGCCACCATTGCTGAGAATCCATGTTTTCTGTAGAGCTATATAAAATAAGACAAGCAGTTGAGGTCACATTCATCACAAACATCAGTGCCTCACTTTAAAGGGAACTTAATGAAGACTCTCCAGACACCTCCAGACTACTTGGGCCCTGAAGAAACACAGTTTGAGTTGCTTTGGTTATTTGTGCCACAATAGGCTTCATTATTATGGTATTTTCAGCTTGGACCCACTCTTCCTTCCTCCTCTTCTTTCATGCTGTATCTTTGTGGGACAGAGAACTCCAGATTTTAGCAAAGATAGCCTGTAACTTGTTTTTGTTTTGCTATTTGAGCAAATGAGTTTAAAAAAAAAAAGAATAATTGTGTCTACTGGATGATGGTTAATGGCAAATATGATAGTTTGGAATCAGGAACTATGGTAGTAGGAATGATCACCCATGTTACTAGATGGACTAGTCATCCATCTGGGAACTTAATCTGTGCAAAATGAGTGATCTCAAAGATAGTATGGATATTTTGTGGGACATTTTTGGATGTTTTCATTTACTAAAGCTTCTCCATGGACTCTGTATTTATACAGAAATACCCTAGAGAAAAATGAGCATTTTTCTTTTGGCTCTTTTCTGATGTGTTCCCTTTACAAGTTCGACAAGTTCTTACAAGATGACTTGCTTGTTTGAATGTTAAAGTACCAATATCTGTTGCATTATTACATCTATTACAAATATAAAGGCATCTGATAAGAACAATATGAATACTGCATTCTTTGAGCTCTGATCTTGAAAGATTGAACTTGAGCGATCTAGAGGACTCCTGGATAGAAGAATACTATGGAACTTGAGAGGATATTGAGAGCATTTTATAAGATAAAATTGAAACTTTGGAGAGAAGTACAGTACCTGCTAAGCAATAGGAGAATTACATAATGCATTTTTTTCCTGTGAACTACCTAAGAATGTGAACCCTCTAAAATTCCTGGCAGTAATGGAGTTTCAGAAGGTACATGGCAAGTGATGATCAAGACTCTCACAGAGCATAGTGATGCTAAGAATATGACCACAGAGTCTTAGTTCTCCATATTTTATGGCAAATTGTGTTTCACTCTGGTGGTGCAACAAGAAAATGTAAAAACTTTTCTTAGGAAAGCTCCAGCTATATTCCCTCAGAGAAGAAACATGGGACATCTGGTTCAGAAATGTGACCAAAGCACCAGAGCATTGGCAAGAATCAGAAATGGGAGAAAGGTAGACTTCTTGTTGTTTATCCTTTGTTCTTGAGGAGGACCAATGACATCAGGAGGATGTTGCCAACAAGTGAGTTGGATTTAAATGAGACAGAGCTGTTCAAAATCATCAGTTTCCCTCTTTCTTTCAAAATCATTTGGCGTACAAGTGGCAAGACGTAAGTCAGGACAACTGCCAATGGCCCAGGTTCCAATGGCAAACCTTGGCCTCTTAGAGCTAAGCTCATTCTCAGGTATTAGTTTATCTGAAACAATGCCCATTGAGTAGTTAAAGATTAGGTAAAAATAAGATAAAAGATGATTTACTTTGCTTTCACAAAGAGTCAGAGAGGAAGAGACCCTCAGAGTTTCTGGCCAGATCAGAAACCAGGTTGACTCATAGCAAGTCTTAAAGGCACAGCTTTGCATAGTTTAGAGATTTCAGACTCTAAAGCAAGCAAGGTTGTTTCAGACTAGAAAAGTAATTTGGCAAGTAGTAGGAAAGCATGGCTCATGCATGCCAGTGCCATTCAGTGTCACTAAGCAAAAAAAAAAAAGGATCTTGTAACTTGGATGAGCAATCCAAGAATGATGGAGAAAAGATTAATAAAACTATAAGAAATAGATGTGTTAGACTGAATTGTGTGGAAGGGCATGATATATCCCTGAGAATTGAAAAAAATACCTAATTAGTCTTGAATACAAATGAAAGCTGCCCAATTTTGTTCAGCTTTTGGACAGAGTAAAGTTGTTTATGTATGATTTCCAAACCAGCACAGCAGCTGAGGAACTGGTCCATTCCAATATATCCAATAAACACCATGTCCTTTAAGGAGCAAGCCCAGCTGATTCACTCATTCATCTGTTCTGTGTGATTGTCAGCCCAGCCTAACAGCAGTGTGACTGCTCCATCGCTGATATGAACACTCCATTCAGCAGGAACTTTTAGGACTCTTAGACAAAGAAAAGACATTCAAAGTCCTGCAATTCTGCAATTCTTAATGATTTGTGTTCCCATATACATTGCCATAACAGCGTTGTATTTTGAGACTTTAAACTTATGCCTACTTTCTACCCTCTGTAGAGGTAGATTTTGTGTGTTGAGTAGATTTTTTTAGGGAGTAGGGTTCAATATGTTCTTGCCATGCCTCTTGAGTATATGTCTTTTCTAGGAGATAATTGAATGTTATTATGAATTATACTGGTTTGGGTTCCAGGACTACAGTCTTAGAAATGGTCACTCATAGGGTTACCCCTGGAATGTATGGTAGCAGTCATTCCTCTGGGAACCTAATTTGGTTTGAATGTGTTTTGGGAACCTGAGGCCAGAGTGGGGTGCTACACTGTAGTAAGAAAAAAACTGAAGGGATTAACATAACTAGAAAATGAACAAAATATCTAGCAAGCAATCTAATGAAGAACACTCACTACTTGTATAACTAAAAAATGTTCCTTAAGAACAACTAAACAACTTAACTAAATCTAGAAATATTCAGTGCTCATGGTTATACTGCTATTACCAAAATTAATTTATCAGTATAGTGTTACACCAACACAATTAACAAAGCACTATTTTACAGTTGTGGTATTAAACTCAAATAGAAACAAGGGCCACAAAGCTATATATACACACACAAACTTTGCAATTTTCATATTGGCTTAGAAAACCACATAGCATTATGTACGTTTTATTTTTATTTTGTTAAATATTTCCCAATTATATTTTAATCTGGTTTGGGCTGCACTAAGTAGTGTTGTGGACTGCATTGAGCCATATGTTTAATGATTGTTTTACAACAGTAAACAAACTAATAATTAAAACTAATTGGAGGAATAAAGGAAATAATGAAAATGATAGGAAGAAATAAGCTTTTTCAGATCATAGATTACAAAGCTCTATGTATAAGGAGTAGACAGTGATAATTAGGGCTAAAGAGACCCGAGTTCAATTCCTATTAGTATTACAGATAGCTAGATGAGTAACTTCCCTCTACCAATGCAAGTCAACATTCTTTGCAAATTACAGTCTTAGTGAGCTACCTAGAACACTGACATTAAGTGACTTTCTCATCATCTGCCTATTTCTAATATCAATAAAATCACATGTTCAGTCACAATCCCTTTATCTTATCATCAAAACTATTTGGCATTTGTTAAAAAATACAAAAATTGGTCAGTGGAACAGACTTTACAAGGAAGAATAAAAAATAAATCAACTCAATCATGAGTCCTAGGTGTGAAATAACCAAGAGATAAGTTCACGAGCAAACACTAGCCTCAAGCCAAAACTGAAATGAAATAATCATGAAAAGAATATCAAACTAAAGAGGATTCTCTAGTTCATTCCTTCTCAACCAGCCAAACCCTCAAGATGCTGAATCTAATATACTCTACTGAAACTTCCAATCAGAGACAAAACTAGTTCAGAAACTTGCAGGCTCATGCCAAGAGGACAGTGAAAAGACTACTCCAGATAACATCCATTTGGGAAACTGAAAGTTTTACATATGTGAAAACTTGAAATGTGAAAGCAGCAGAAGGATGCAAGAGAACAGAAGCTCAGCCCAGGCATTCCCGTTAGAAGTGTACAAAGTGTTGCTCCAATATGTAGTCCAGAGTCAAGAAGACTGAAAGGATGAATAAACAAAAAGAATTTCACTATAGAGTGCTAATGTAATAATGGTGAAAGTCAAGATAAAAACCCAAGAGAAGATAATGACTTAAAAATGCCCACAAGCAAAGCCTCAAAGTATACAAAGCAAATCCAAACAGAATTTCTGGAAAAGATAAAGTAAGAGTTTAGAAAAAGTAGAGCTAAAAATGATTTAGAAAATCAAATGAGAGTAGTAAGAGAAAAGAATGAGACCTATGGAAGAAAGATATGAAAAAAAAATTAATAATGTGGAACAAGAGAGATAAACCTTACTCAAGAAAGAATTCACCAAATAGACGCTAATGGCTACATGAAACATTAAGACATAGTTTTTTTTAATCGAAAAAATTGAAAAAATATCCCATAGCTTTTAAAAAGCAACTGACCTAGAAAACAGACTGAGAAGAGATAATTTAAGAATCATCTTTTAAGAACTCTTTAAAGATTTAAATTTAAACTTAAATTTAAAAATCTACTATGATAATTAGAGGACAAAATATATTAAAATGAAATGAAATTTAAATAAAAAATATAGAAGACAAAGTAGAAATTTAAAGAATCACCTCCTGAAAGAAACCCCAAACTCCCAGGAATGTTGTAATCAAAGCTAAGTGCTCAGGTCAAGGAAAACTACTGCAAATAGCCATTTTTTTAAAAAAGAATTAACGTATTGAGATAACATATTTAAGATTGCATAAGTCTTGAAAGTTTTAGTAACATTGTGTTGATCACAGGATCAGCATAGTGGCCAACCTCAATTCCAGAAGATCTGTGATGAAACATGCTACTCATCTCCAGAGAGGTGTGATAGACTGAGAGTGCCAGTTTAGGCATTTCTATGTGTCTCTTTCTATACACACACACACACATACACACACACACACACACAAATATGCATATATATTGTGTAATATATTTTATACATACACTTTCATGTTTGGACATGGTTAATCTAGGAATTTGTTTTACTTGACTATACATGGTTGTAATGAGTTTTGTTTTCCTTGCTTGTTTAGTTGGGAAGAAAGATTGGAAAGAGAACTTGGAGTTGAAAATAAAATGAATTTTTAAAAGGAAAAAAAGTGCTTAGTGTGAATTAGTGTGAAAGTAAAATAATTAGAAATTATAATAACCAAGCTTGGTCTCAAAAACATTCTGTATAGTTTCAAAGTTTATAATATATTAACTTAGTTTGTTGAACCAATTCTATAGGAGATAGTCCTCTGGGAAGGATAATGCATTAGGAAATGTCATTATCTTTGATTAAAAGTAAATTTATTTGAAAAGCAAAGGCTTTTTTAGAAGAGCAACTTGATTTGTGTTAAAGATTTTTAAAAGTCTAATTTCATTCATTGGCTGTGGATAAAATAAATAACATATCATGTTTTACTTTCCACCGATGCAAGTAATATTTTCTAATAAGTGCAGCTCTTTCTGGTTTAGAAGGAAAAAAGTATCAATTCAGAAAGCATTTGCAAAAACTAATTTCTGAGCTGAAGGCAGAGACAATAAGAAATAGCATCATACCTACGCTTGATTGTAAAAGATTCTACATCCTAATGCAAAGGTGTCAAACTCTCGGTTAGGACAACACTCCCAAATGCAATGTATTCCAGATTAATATGTAATTTAAGAGGCAGGTAGGAGGTGAAGTGGATAGAGTACCAGCCATAGAATGAGGAAGACTGACATTCAAATTCAGCCTCAGACACTTCACAATAGCTGTGGGACCTGGGTAACGTAGCTAGTCCCTTAAACCCTGAATACCTCATCAAAACCCCCCAAAGAACAAACAACCTCCTCCCAACAAAAATGATGTAATTTAGAAATATTTTACAAAAATATCTAAAAATATAATAAAACATTGATAACATTGAATTTAAAACTGGAAGGGCCTGCAGGGATCTTTTTGGATGGATTAGTGGCTCCCTTTCAATTTCATTTTGACACCATTTGGCCAAACTATGCTCTCATTTCAGTCAACAGGGATCACAAGTAAAAGGTTTAAAGCATCTTCATTAGACAAAATATCCAAAGACTTAATCAGGAACTATATAAAACTAAACAATAACCAAAATATTTAGTTGCCTAACAAAGGTACAAACCTAAAAACAATTTCTATAATTAAAGTTTAGGACTTTTTTTTTTCTGTATCATTTTTCATAGAGTAGTCCTTGGAATTTTTTTTTAATTGGGAATGTTAAAATTGTGTTCTATTCTTACATTTCTCTAGCCCTCCATTTTCTGGCATGGACCAAATGATGACTTATAATTTGATTCTCAAGGGAATTGAGAAAATAGATTTTCCCAAGAAGGTGACACGACGCCCTGAAGATTTGATTCGCCGACTTTGCAGGTAGCATAACTGAAGACAGCAGCATATAACTAAAATGACCCCTTGTTCATGAGAAGCCAGGTCTCCACATTCTTTTCTCTATAATATAAAACATTTGGTGAATTTTACATGTCTTTCTGATTCCCGGAGAGGCAGCATATTCCAATGGGGAAACTAGCAGCAACCTTGGAGTCATATATACCTAGGCTAAAGATTCCCTCCAATGCATGCTTCATATGTGACCATGGGGAGGTTATGAAAGCTCTCAGTCCCACAGTGACTCTAACATTGTAAATAATTCCCCACATAGATAAAATTATGTCTGGAGCAAAACCCAATTTTTTTCAGTCAATATCTAAACTATGTAATTACAGAAAAAGGTGACACATTTTACTTTACCAGTTATATAGGTCTAGGATTGTGAGATGTCCTCATACTGCATGTAAAGTTATAGTTCTCAAAAGTTTCTTTATCAGTCAGGGTTAATTTTCAGAAATATCTTTTTTGCTCCAGAGCAAGAGAGAATTCTGAACTCTAGGTTAATAAGGCAGTAAGTGATTTATATCCATGTTATTTTAAACATGAAGCAATGTTTTAAAAGCCTTATGGGACTACATGCACTTAATCTACTATTGCACTTAATCAGCCAAACTTTTTGCTTTATTTTTATATCCCATTGCATTTTTACATTTTACAGACTCTTTCCCCCAGAAAACCCTTCCCTTAACTCTTAAGATGGAAAATTTCTAGAATTCTTTTTTATTTTTCAGTAGATCTTGATAACTAAAAGAAGTCATATAAGAAAAATTATTTAATATATCTTATTTTGGCATACTCAAAATGTTTCTGGTATAAAGACTCATAAATATATGAGTAAAAGGAGGAAAGTTGGCATTATTTATTTACTGAATGAAATTGTTATAAACTTTTACAAACTCTTTTTTTAAAGGCAAAATCCTACCGAAAGACTGGGAAACCTGAAGAATGGAATCAATGATATCAAGAGGCACAGGTACCATAATATTCCTTTTTGCCGAGAAAAACAACTGAATGGTAACATTTGTTGGTTTTTTAAATGACCTTCCAATTGAGTCAAAAGCCCTTAAATAATTAATTTTTCAGTTCTAGGAAGGGGTTGATATCTAATGGGAAAGTTAATTTGTTTCTGTTTTTTGGAAGTTCTGATTTTTCAAATGTCAGTAAACAAGGAGTTTAGCTAAATCAATTGCTAAAATGTATTTTTAATTGTTTTAAAATTTTGTTTTGTTTTGGCTATTATAGTTTATATACTTTAAGATTTTCTTTGAAGGACCTTAGCACATAAAGCTTTAAATTGTTATCTATATGGTACATTATATTATTCAATGAAAGAGGTATCATAAAGGAAAAGTCTTACAACTATAGAACCTCAAAATATTGATTCTTTCCTTAAGCAATAATCTACCATAATTGGATAAGTGATGAATTTAGTCAAATGATATAATACTCAAATTGGTCTCCTAAACCTTTAATACATACTCTAAATTAGATTGTAATTCTGTTGTGGTGGTTTCATTTTGCTTAACAGAATTCTGACTTTCAAATTTTCTTTTTGCCTCCATCACTTATGGGTATTTGAATAGAATTGTAACATGTAAAATACACTTTTCTTTTTTACTATTAAATGAGTAGTAGACATTAGGAAAAGGAGTTAGACCTTCTGATTTAACAAAATTTATCTCCCTAATTACCACCTCCTCTTCCTCCTTTTTTCCTTCTTCTGGAACTCATTTGTAAAGAAGTTACATTAAGAAATAGAATTAAAAATGAATGTCAAAGGGCAGAACGAGTTCAAATGGGAATCAGTTCTGTAGGACTGTGTGTAAGAACTTGGTCTGCTATTGGAAAACTGTCCTATTGGTGCCAGTGGATTTACTGAAGGATTCTACTAAGGACAAGCCAAGACCCTAGCATACAGGGGGCATTTCAGTTCTATATCATCTGTTCATGTCACCCTGTGATCATCTACTTACAGAGTACCTTGAAATAGAATCAGTCATGTTTAAAACAGGGCAAAGATCACTTGAGTTGAAGAAACAATTTTATACTCTAATGATGAATTTATCATAATAGTAAACTTTTTTTCTCCTATTTCTTTTGAGGTGGCTGAATGGTTTTAACTGGGAGGGACTGAAGGCAAGAAGCTTGCCATCACCTTTAAAAAGAGAGGTACTGAATCTATTCTCTTGTTTCCATAGGAACTGTTTTCATAGATTGTCATATTAAAAGAAAACAAATGAAAATAGTGGCGTGTGAGATGGTCTTCCTGCTTTAAGGGATCATAAAAGTGCTCTTTTATTCTGAAATACTAAGATGGAGATTCTGTTTTGCTTAGAAGGATACAGAGAAGGGGAAGGCTGATGTTACAGTAGCATTTTTCAAACTGATTTGGGCATAGAACATTTTTTGTATAGATATAACCCATAGAGAAAGGTTGATACACAGCCTGAGGATATGAAAAAAGAGGGTAACTACAGATCTAGGATAAATTGGATATTAGACAACTATAAGAATATAGCAGAAAATGAATATAAATTTTATTT
Organism: Sarcophilus harrisii; assembly: GCF_902635505.1. Lineage (NCBI taxonomy): Eukaryota > Metazoa > Chordata > Mammalia > Dasyuromorphia > Dasyuridae > Sarcophilus > Sarcophilus harrisii. The sequence continues at coordinate 152,936,146 of NC_045431.1, forward strand.
TCACAACAAAATGTTATAAATAACATTTTTTACAGAATTTCATACTTAGTATTTTAGAGGAAAAAACTAGCATTCAGACTTTCTCACAGAAATCCTCCTCATATCTCATGGATTTGAAAAATATTGTTCCAAAAATAGGATTTTTCATCTTTTTTGTGTTGTGGCCCCAGGTAATTTGGTGGCCTGGGGAATCCTAGAGAACTCTATTCAGAATAACATTTTTAAATGCACCCAATAAAAGTTCAAAGGATCACAAAGGAAACAAATTATTTTAAAATATAGTTATTAAAAATATATATATTTTTAAAATTTATGGATCTAAGTTAAGAATCTATGGAAAGCTTTGTGAGATAGAGAAGGATCTCAGGCAGTTAACTTTGCCTAGCAGTTCTAATCTGTGCTCTAGAAATAGGTTCAGAACCTGTAATTTTAAATTTCTATTCAAGAGTGCAAAAAGAAATTCTTTGGGCACTTAGTTTGTTGAATACTCTTTGAGTGTCTTTTGGTCATTGTGGAGTGAGGGATATAGGGGTATAGAAAGGATGGGTTTGAATAGGTTTTTTAAAAAACATTCCATCTTTTCCCATCATAACAAAAGATCCTTTGGAATTACAGAATATGAAACAATTTGTGGTATTAATTAAAAAAAAAGAGGAAAGAAGGCAGCCTCAGAGTCAATAAGAACTGAGATTAATTCTTGTTTCTGGGCCTCCTCCTTGTGTCTAGGCAGCCTTCTGATTTTAAGGATCAGTTTGTTCTGGTGGAAGTTTTGCCATCTTAGTCTCTCTACCCTAGTGAAATCATTAGCCAGTGAAATTTGACCAGAAAAATTATTTTATAAGTTTTGTGTTATGTAAATTTGAATTAATGATTCAAACATTTGTTGGAAGTAATCTCTTTTTTTGGTTAGAAAAAAGGGAAGTTATCTTAGCATAAAAATCATTTTTTCAACTGTTCAAGAACCACATATTTGGGACACTGAAATTGTTTACATTTGCTTTTGTTGTTTTCCTGTTAGCTCAATGGACCCATAGATCACAGCTACTTTGACAACTATCCCCCTGAGAAGGGTATACCCCCAGACGAAATGTCAGGTTGGGATAAGGACTTCTGAAGGAAGTAAAAGAGTTTTCTGCTTCCCACACAACACAGAAGAGGCACAAAAGGAACAGTCATTCACCCTGATGCCCTCCAGAAGTATGAAGCCATTTCATGTGAATATGTTTTGTAAAGCCTGGCAGGGGAAGAGGACCCCTCTCCCGTGGATTCAGGGTTCTTTGGGAGCGTGTTTGAATTCCAATATCTAAATGACAAGCCGCTAGCTACCCATGGTACCTATCAACAATATCCTTCACTTTTCTTAAATGTTGAAGGTTACCCCAAACAACTTTTGGGGAAGAAGCACAGTTTCTTTTGCCTTCTACTTGCCTTCCCATATTCCTTTTCTAAGATTCCTTCAAAAGTAAAACATATTTGAGAGCCAGCTGAGACATCTTGTTATAGGAGGAAACAAGGAAAAGGAAGAAATAACTCTGTCATCTCAAGTCATCCTGCAGCCATCCTTGCACCTCCTTAGAAATGACTATCATAGAGCTCTTTGGAACTGTTGTTTGGTTATGAGCAAATAAAAGAGGCTGGCAGTATAAAAATTCTGCTTGTAGTCTTCAGTCTCTAATGTCTGACGTGACAATTCAAACTAATTCCATATGTCAAACACAGATGCTGGGAAATGTGAAGATTTGAAGATTTTGGACTTTTTCTACTTTTGGTGAAATACCACTCGTGCCAGCTTCAGCATAATGTAGTTATCAAAGTGAGACAGTGGAAAAAGTGACTAGTTTTGAATATGAGGACCTGGGTTCAAATCTTCTATTTTCTACTTACTACCCATGACAAGCCATCTATTTTTTCTTACCCTCACTTTTTTCATCCATAAAATGAGGGAAATGGATTAGATGGTCATTGAAGTTACAGATCCTGTAAAGTGAACCCCTAAAGAAGATACTTCTATTCTTCTGGGATTAGCCTTGATACCTTCAAGAAAACCGTCTTTATGGGAAACAAAATAACTGCTTAAATGCAGTTACAATGTGCAGGGAAGCAACATCTTCCCTTGGACAATGGGAAAATACTGCATCTTATTATTATTATTCCCTTTGCTTCCTGTCCTCTGATCTATTTCTTCTTGTTCTCAAAGTAAAAAGCACATGGAAACATGGCATTTATTCATCATTTAAAAATAAATTTCATTAGCTCAAGAAACTGATTCTAGAGCTTTGAAATATTTAGCCATGTCTATGAATGTCCTCATTAGAAAATCAAAGGAAAAGACTATAGCAAATTTAAAAGGAAGCTCAATTATGCAAATGTTGATTATTATGATCAGCAATGAGTCAATAATTCTTTACTAAGACATTTGAGGGATGAATGTATTTTTTCTGGTTTCAAAATTTGAAAGTAAAACAGGAGCTTAGTAAAATAAGAGAATTTTAAGTAAATGCGTCCACAAGGATTCCATTCACTTTCCCCTACCACTGCCCCTATCAAATGAAAGATCAGCAGGATCACAGATATTATTGAAGACAACATTAGAACTACATAAATACATGTATTTCCCACCAATGGGGAAAATCGTAAGTGAGAATGGAGATTTACCTCTCTCACTTGGCAGGACTACGTAGTTTTACTTTGCACTCACTCCTCCAGTGATCCTACATGTTCACAGAGCTGTTTCAAGTGCCAATTCAAGAGTAAAGAAAATCAGCTATGTATTTCTCTCCCTTCCCCTGCAATAATCAGCTGACACAAGAAAGTCCCAGTTTAGGAATGCTTAACTATAGTACTAACAAGATGAGTTTTCCCTTTTGGGATCATTTTGCTAAACCAAAGAAAACATTTTGCTTATGGAGTTCATTTTTTAAACTTGTATACTGTATATAGTAGTACCATTTTTAATAGGATGGAGATATTGAAGAACACCTAAGGTCTTTTAAAATGCCTTTCTTTTCCCATTTGGTTTGTATATATTGTAATTTTCTAGTGTGTAAATATATATGTATGAATACATATATTTAAATTACATATTTAAATTGAGAAGCTACAAATATAATAAGTGGATATTATTAAGTATATCTGTACAGTTCTAATAGCTATATTTTCCTCATAGAATTTTCACAGCTGTAATTCTTGGAAAACATGAATAATCCTAAATTAAAAAAAAAAGAAACAACAAATTTGCCATGCCTGTGATTATGCACCATTACCTAAGTAATTTTTTATGGATATTATTGTATTACAGCAGATGAAGCTGGTGATATAGTGGATAGAATGGTGAGGATGGATTCAGGAAGGCCTGAATTCAAATCCAAGCTCATATACTTACTAGTTGTGTGGTTGTGGACAAGTCACTCAACCTCTAATCATCTCAGTTTCCTTAACTGTAAAATGAGAATAATAGTAGCACCTACCTTCCAGTGTCCTTGTGAGGATCAAATGAGATATTTGTTAAAAATTGCTTAGCACAGTACCTGACACATCAGAGACATTCTATAGATGTTTGTTTATTCTTTTCCTTTATACTTGGTTTTTCTTGTTGCTTTTCAAAACCAAACTTATTTTCTAGAAACTGTACACTCATTATTTCTTCCCACAGTATAGTTCATGATATGAAAAGAGACTTTAAGGGATTATAAAATCCAGAGTGCCTCCTGGCAAAATTGGCACAGATTCAACCCTATACCTAACCTTGACCCACATCTAGAAAAAAAAAGTCTTATCTATTTTTTAAAGGTAACTTTAGTTAACTGAGCTTGTCTAGCTAACAACACTCACTGAAATAAAGTGCTTCCTTCTATTAAAGCTTAACATCTTTGAATTTCTGGGACATTTGTACTATTCTATTTTCAACAAGACTAAAACTAAGTCATCCCTTTTTACACAGTCTAAAATCTTTAAACTCTCCTGACTTCATTTTGTAGTTTAATCTTGCATACTTTATGCCTTCTGAAGTTTTTCTCCAAGAGAGGTAATGTGGGATAATGAAAATAGCACCACGTCTGGGCCAGAGAACCTAGTTCCAAATCCTGTTTTTGTACATAAACATCTGTGTATCTCTAGGAGAATTCATTTCCTTGTTGAGGCTCACTTATTATCTCACTTGTAAAAGTAAGTTGGACTCCATCATTAAGGTTTCTTCCAGATTTAAATCCTGTCATTCTTCTAGAGAGGCCAAGTGACGCCACTTGACTTTTGGTTATATATCAATGAAATGGAGTCCAAAACTATTGGAGAAATTTTTGATGTGTAGTGCACACAATGTGTAAAATATTCTTATCACTTATATCTTAGACCTCTCTTTCTAAGGACTCTGGGAACATCTAGCCCTAAATCAGATCCTGTGCAGTTAACCCCATGGATCAGTTTCTCTCTTGGGAATAGTATACCTTAACCTCTATTTCTCCATGAAAATTTAAGTATGAGTGATTTCTAGGCCTTCCAAAAGTATATAGTTGGGTTTTCTCCTGCAAAATGTATAGTATGTGGATCAGATATGGTAACAACTTTTATTTAACAGCCATGGAAAATATATAAGAACAAAAGGACATATGTACCCATGAATAAATACAGAAAATAGAACACTAAAACAGTCTATTAGGTTTGCCTCACAGTTAAAAACCTTTGAGGAATTGCTAAATAAACACTCTCCATTTATCCTGGGGGAAATAACTCCTTATTAACCCAGAAATATCATGTAGGGGTGGCAAAGTCCAGAGCTCCTGGCTCCTCATGGCATCACTTTAATGCTCCTAGCTGCATTGCTAGCAGGTTTACTATATAGAGAGAAATATTATATAGGGAAATATGCTATTAAGGAAATCTCACTCTGGGAGGCTGATCCTTGAACTCAAGATCATATAAGAGGCAACAACTCCAACAATGGAAACTGTCATTTTCAGGATAGTTCATCTCTAACCTTTGCTCAGGAAAAAAAAGATGAAATATAGCCAGGAATTAGATTCAGGTCTAGAGACTACCTTTCCTGCTCTCTGTGCCCCCCCCCCCCCGCACCCCCAGCAGTTCAACCTCAGCTATTGGCAAAGTTGTCATTTTCTGCTCCTATTTAAGGTGAGAGAAGAAATTCCAAATTCCTTCCCCTTTTCTTTGACTTCTTTTCACTCCAGTTTACAGGGAGAAGTTCAAAGGAAGGAAAAATGAGGAGAAAAATATAAGTGGTTTGATACAACTCATTCTTACAGATCCCTGGCCACCAGCTCCTCTGCCCATTCTCCTCTCTGTGAATGACCAGTCAGTATGGATGTAGCCTCAGTCCTTGGGGCTCACATCTGTGGTAAGGTTTATTTTCCACAAAGGCTTACCTGGTCCTAATCATCACCATTACATTCTCTTAACACTTTTACAATTAAAATGCAAGTTCCTGATTAATGATGAAATGATCATAAAATATTTGATTTTGTAAGCTTTTGCAGAAAGTCTCATCATATAACCACTGACTTTTGGCTGTCTTATAAGACTATCATAATAGATCTTTGAAGATATTTCTATTTTTTTTATTAATTGGCTTTTCATAGAATTTGAAATATTAAAATATGACTCGAATTTGCTGATACAAATTTATTTTGAATTTAAACGTAGTAGGTATACTGGCTTGTCATTAATTTTTTTTCTGGCTAAGGAAGCTCTAAGGAGGAGGAAGAAATGATTTGGAATCTTAGTTCTCTGAATAATTGAAGTCACTTGTAGTTTTCCTTTGGTGTTGGCAACATGCTTCCATCAAGATTAACTAAACAGTTCATGACATTTGAATATCTGCAAATACTTAGCTCAAAACTGACCAGAATGTTTTGTGTTTTTGATGCCATGAGGAACAACATAGTTTTGTTTACTTAAATATTCTTTGTTAAATTGAAAAATACTTCAGTTAAAAATAAATAACACTGGAATTTGTTTGGGTAACAACCTACTGAAGATATAAACTTGAGGAGGAACAAAAGAGCTGCATGTAAGTCAACAATGGAAAAATACACATAAGAAGCTGCATATGTAAGAGTTAACAGTAAATCTCTATTTTGGAAATAAAGTGGGACAAATGAGAATCACTCAAGAGAAACGTATGTATCTTAAATGTGAATATGAATCAACAGTGTTATATTACTATTTTAAATAACAGATAAGTGCTCAGATATGCTAGTGGTAATGTATAAGAAAGATATGGAATGGAACCTTCTCACCTTAATGAAATCCTTGTGAGTATTCTGTGTTTTATTTGGGGTCTATTTGTTTTTGAGAGGTTATGAAGTAATTGTTAAATTGCTCAAAGAAGATTTCAAAACTCTTACTGGTCCAAAGTGTCTCATGAAAGTTAAGACCCATTTTTTTTTAATGCTATCAATTTACTCATAATTACTAGCATTACTAGATAATGCTATCATTTACTAGTACATGATTACTAGTATCATTTTATTAGTATTTACTACATATTTACTAGTACAAATATGAAATGCTATCATATTTACTAGTATCTAGAACAAATATACTAGAAAGTAGTATATACTGCTTTCTAGCAGTGAGGGATGGAAGACCACTGCCTCCAAAGCATTAAGGATTATATTCACATATAGGACAATGAAAAGCATATTATGAGTGTATGAGTAAGTTGCAGCATATAACCAACTCTGGAACAGGAACTCTGAAGAAAAGAAGTCAAAAATATACTAAAGGATAGCAGGTGGACAACCATAGTGCTTCATTATTATCTAAACTATTGGGAGGCATGGATGGGTTGCAAACTGCTTCACTGTAGGGAAATTCCAAATTGATGGAATTTTACACATTTGACTAAAAGGGGTTTGTATAAATATAAGTGTGAAGATCAAGGCTAATGGGATTAAGAGTTTAAAAAATCTAAAGATGAGAAAACCAGTCAAGTATCTGACAGTTTATTATAAAGGTTAACGTTGGATAAGGTTTTGTCTAATTCCAATGAACATTGAATGAGTAGAAATAGGCTCACACATTTCTTCCTAAAGTTCAACTCTGATGATTTTATTATTCTTTTCAAAAATCTTCAAGGATTTTCTATTGCCTACCAGATAGAACATTCTTTAGCCTAGTATTCAGTGCTTCTGGTTTCAATCAACTCCCCTTCATCTCATCCTCCTTCCCTCTAGTACACTGCATTCAAGAAAAACTGAACTAGTAAAATATTCCTGCCCTCCCGAGGGGTATATAAATGGGTGCATTTCCAATCTACTTCAAATGCAGCTGTCATGGAAACTATAGAAGGTCGTCTCATTAAGGGAAAAGCTACAGAAAGATTATTGGAACAGCAACAGTTACATTGGTCATTGGAAGTGACAGTTGAGAACTCACTTGATGTGAAACAATCCTATGAAATCATGTTTATCTGTGAGCAATCTGCGAAGAAGGAAGGAGGAGATGAGGATAAAATTCCAAGTTAGGTCTAGTTTAACTGCACCCCCTGCTTATTCCTAGAATTGTCTCATAGATTCAGCAGATGCCTCCTGGAAGGACAAGCATCCTGCTTTTGGGCAGTGAAGGCATGGATGTGGCGTAATATTTACCACTAGCCTGAATTAATTTTCCTTCCAAACTCACAATTCTGGGCACCCTTTTTATTCCAATCATCCACAAACACTGTCTTTCATTTTAGATCTCATTCTCCCTCACCCCACATATCAATTGTGCTAAAACTTTTTCATTTATATTTCCACAGCATTTCTTGCATTTATTCCCTTGAGTCGTCACCATAGTTTAGCCTCATCCCCTTTCTTGTCTTGAGTCCATCCTACTACAATTTATCCTTTACTCAGCTGCCAAAATGATTTTCTTTAGTGCAGATATGACCATGTCACCCCCCTTCAATTAATAAACTTCAGCAATTCAAATATTTCATTTTTTTCTCATCCTTAAAAAATGTCTTTTTTATGCAAGTTTTTTTAATGTTCATAATTAGTAGTACAATAGCATAGCTATATAAATGATAAATAAGTAGACCTACATACATTATTTTCCAAAATGTTTTATTGATAGCTATTATAAAATTGGACATTGGAGACATCTGCTCTAGGTTAAAAGAAAACTAAACTGTCATTCCCTCAGTTTTTTTGACCAATCCCCAATGTTCCATTCTATTCATTTCCTCTGGGCCACGTTCCCAGCTTTGCTTCTGTTTCAGAGTAAGAGGGTTTGGAAGGTTGGGTCAAGGCAGGGCAGAGAAAATATTAGAAATTAACCCAATCAAATTATCCGTAACTAAGAACAGGATTTTTGTTATTGTTTAGTCCTGTCGTATTCTTCATGACCCCATGAACTCCAGGCCATTTTATCCTTCATTATCTCTCAAAGTTTGCCCAAGTTCATGTTTTTTATTTCCATGACACTATCAATTGTGCTGATTTGTCTATGAGGGTTGGTGCAACAAATAATTGGCTAATTGGTAAAAGATCATAAACAAATCCTGCTGTTAACTAATACTTGACTAAATATAAGGTCAAAGCAGAATTTAGTCTCTTGTGTCTTTAACAAAGAAAAACAGCTAAACAGAAATGCACAATCCAGTGACTGTTGCTGACAAAATATATAATATTCTGATGTGAAGAAAAAATCCCATATCTCTATATTTTTTATTATTCAGGATCATCATTGGTTTTCACTTTACATTACTGTCGGTTCACAAAGTCTGAGCACTTTAACATTAATCCATAAGCCGATTTATGGCTTACATGTCTATTAAGTGCTATAGCCAGGTATAAAAAGGTAATATATTACACAGTCTCTGCCCTCAAGGAGTGTACCTTCCATCAAAAGACAACCTAAAATAGCTACTTGATGTATGTAGTGCATGGTTTTAAACTTTTAGTCAGGAAGATATGAGTTCACAAGCAAAGTGAAATGTACTGTGTACAAAGTAATAGCAATGTCATGGGATGATGAGTTGTGAATGACAACTATTCTCACCAATAAAATGATCCACAATCACCCTGAAGGACTTATGATGAAAAATCCTATTCATACCCAGAGAAAATGTTGTGTCTGAGTACAAATTGAAGCACACATTCTCTCTCTCTTTTTTCTACTTTAAGTTTTATTTTATTTTATTTTATTTTTTGAGGGAAATCTATGTTTTCTTTCACAACATGGCTTTTATAGAAATGTTTTGCATAACTTCACAGGTTAATGGGAGTTGGGAGAGGGGATAAGAGAAAATCTGGAACTCAAAGTTTTAAAAATGAATGTAGAAATTGTTTCAGATGAAAGTGGAGGAAAATAAAAATATTTAAAAATCAGTAAAGCCTCCCAAAACAAAAAAGGAAATCGTTCAGATTCTGCCATGGATACTACCTGCCTCAGTTTCCTCCTCTAAACAATGGAACAATAGCACCAAGCTTACTGGGTTGTGATGTCATATGAGATAATACATGTAAAGTACTTTGCAAACTTTAAAGAATTATATAAATGCTATTATCCACATAAATATACATATACACAATCAGTACAAGATAATTCTTGAATAGGGGAGAAGATTGGGAAAGGTCTCTTGAACAATGTAATTAGTGGCCTGAAGGACCTTAGAGAGATTCTATCAGCAGAGAAGAAAAATGGAAGGAAAAGGATGTCAGAATATTTCATGAATTTCCCCAAGTCCCAGTGAGGTTGAATATTAATGAATGATGAGGTTTTTCAAAACGTCTTTTATGCCATTTCTTTTTATACTAAGCTAACTTTTCAAAACACACTGCCCCACACATTACCCAAGAATTCAAACTTTAACAAAGAAAAACAACTAAGCAGAAAAGCATAGATACGGTGACTGTGTCTGACAAAATATATAATATTCTGACATGGTCTTCCACATCTCTGCTAAGAAACAGGATATATTTTTCATTATTCCCGACTATTACCCGACTATTTTCACTTGTTCCTTTACATTACTGCAATTATTGTATATAATGTTCTGCTTTTGATATATCAATTTATATGAAATTTCCTGTGTTTCTCTGAATTCTTCATATTTGCCATTACATTTAGCTGTTGTGGTTTGTGGGGATGTTGTTGCCCAATAATGAGTTCTTGTCAAAATAAACACCATCCTCCCTGATGTTCTACAGTCCTTTGTATTGCTGTGTTTATCAGCAATCTTGCAACCCTCCTACCTGGTTTCCTTGCTATGAATAGAAGTTGTATGTACATTCACTGGCCGACTGGACTCCTTAGGGCTGATATCTGGACTCCATCTAGTGGTGATAATGACTAAATCAGAAAACTATAGAAACTGAAGCATGTGGAAATACTATATAGATGGTTGTCCTTGAGGCAAAGTATTTATCTGATGGCTCCTGCTGCCAATATTTACAGAGTCCCATGTGTATGGGATAAACTGAGTGAAGACCTTTCATGGGCATATGGCCTTAAATTATGTCCTAATTATTATTTGAAACTTTGCAATAATAAGTTGAGTTATAGCTAAAAAGCTGCAGGTGTTCCATTGACTTGAATGAACTTTTTCCTCCTGTTTCCCACCACCACTCAATTAGCATGTAAGTACTTCTTTTAAAGGCAATTTATTCTTTTATTTCTGGGATAGATTTCCATATTTAGAGTATGAACCTTGATTCCTCCAGACAATGGGAGAAAATGTCAGGGGGGGATGAAGAGGGGCTTTGGTTATATTTAATCTTGTGTTTTGCAGTTTGTTCTTTGTACTTCTTTAACTGACATGCTATTGGTTAGGAGATGTCCTTTCTTGGAAGATCATAATAAATCCCTTTTTGCTTTTTCTTACTCTTAGAGTCTTACTTACTTAGAGTACTCTTAGAGATTTTAATTTGGGTTTGCTGTCTAAATTTGAGGGCTTGATCTGGGATATTTCCTGTTCTTGAGGGGTCTCTTCCATACTGAATCCTTAGGCACCCAGTGGAGAATTCTTTGTAGGTATTTGGACTAGATTCAGGAACTTCTGCTTTGATTGGATAAACTATCAAAGAGAGACACTTGGAGAAAGCAAAAATGGAATTGAGCTACCAAAGGCAGAGGATTAATTCGGCTCAGGAGATAAGCCAGCTGAGAAAAGTTTGAAATCAGTCAGGTAAGTAGTGTAGCACAGCCCAGATGAGCAAGAACTTGTAAGGGGGAGGGAGGGAGACTCTAAGTAGTTAAATCCATAAAAGGATTTTCCTTTATCAATAACCGGTGAGCTGCCTAGGTGATTGGGATTGGGAGAATTTAGACCGTCAAAGTCCATAAAAGGGTCCTATTTCCCTTTGATATTGGGAAATCCTAAGTGGTTTGAGTCCGTAAGGATTCTAAATTCCTAAATTGTACAATGGAAAATTTGTAAAAAGTGTATGAGCTGTGTTTTAACATTTTGTCAGCCCAGCTGGATATGTGGTATAAATTTTGTGAAATTTGGTTCAAAGTTATTTAGATATTACCTATATTCTGAATCTTAAGGTTTGTCTTGCTTTCTCCCTTTAACAAAGAAGTAAAAACAAGAAAATTTGGTGTATTGTGATATATGTAATTGCAGAACAAATTGTATCTGAAAGGTGTGTAATATGTCTAGAAATAAATGAGAAGGTGTTGAGAAGGTGTCCCTCTAAATGGAGGGATGCTGGCTCCAAAATATTCAGGTTAGGTTTTAATGAAATAACACCAGTGGGGATGGGTGGAAGCTTTCTCTTGGATTCTGCTGCTTTAAGAAGGGTTAGTGGAATAACACTGGAACAAATTGTACCTAAGTTTGAATTGGTAAAGATTATTGATTCTGATAAAGGAACATATTTTACTTCTAAGGTTTTATAAGAAATAATGGACAGGGATTGTGAATTGAGTGGCAATTCCATACATCTGGGCATCTGTCTTATAGGAGAAAATGGAAAGAATAAATCAAATTTTTAAGAAATCAATCACTAAATTGATGTTGGAGACTAAATTGCCTTGGACTAAATGTTTGCCTATTGCTTTGTTAAAGAATTAGAACTGTTCCCAGAATTGACTTGGGACTTTTCCCATATGAGATGCTGTTTGGTTTACTTTTATTTGGGAGGAAAAAAGGGAAATACCCTCTTTTGAAAAAAAATAAGTTTTTTGTTTAGTTTTGTTTGGTTCTATAATTTTTTTTAATTAAAGCTTTTTATTTTCAAAATATACGCATGCATAATTTTTCAACATTAACTCTTGCAAAACCTTGTGCTCCAATTTTCCCTCCCTTCCCCTGCTCCTTCCTCTGGATGGCAAGTAATCCAATATATGTTACACATGGTAGAAATATATGCTAAATCCAAAATATGCATACATATTTATATATTTATCTTGCTGCACAAGAAAAATCAAATCAAACATGAAAAAATGAGAAAGAAAATAAAATGCAAGCAAACAACAACAAAAAGAGTGATCCACACTCAGTTCCCACAGTCCTCTTTCTGGGTGTAGATGGCTCTCTTCATCACAAGTCCTTTGGAATTAGTCTGAATCACTTCATTGTTGAAAAGAGCCACGTCTATCAGAATTGATCATCCTATACTTTTGCTATTGCTGTGTACAATGATCTTTTGGTTCTATATTCCCTTTAGCATCAGTTCATGTAACTCTCTCCAGGCCTCTCTAGAATCATCCTGCTGATTGTTTTTTTTACAGAACAATAATATTCCATAACATTCACCCACCATAACTTATTTAGACTTGTCCAGGGTCACACAGCTAGGAAGAGTTAAGTGTCTGAGGCTAGATTTGAACTCAGGTCCTCCTGATTTTTTCTTGTTTTTGTTTTTGCTTTTTTTTGTTATTGAAATCTTAAAGTAAAATGATTTGTGTAAAGTTGAATTTACTTAGATATGAAGATAAGCTATGAACTTTCTAAGATGAATCTCTTACTATTATCAATATAAGTAGGTATAGTCAAAACTTATTTAGGATATGTGATCCTTGAGAGTTAAATTCATCTGAAGTTTTGATTAATGAGACAACTTGCTATCTGAGCTAAAATCTCTTGAGATTGTAGCTGATCTTATTTGGAGTTTTGTATGATGGGTCATCAAGCCACTAGTTCACCATCTGAAAGGAATATGCCACAAGCTATTTAGAGAAATGTGATCTGAATCATTACAAGTAGAGGTTAGTATCAGGGCAAGAGTTGGGGGGACAACCTTAGTCTTCTTAAGGTGGGATCTTCTGATTCAGTTTCCCAGTGGTATTAACCCACCTGATTATTTCTGAGTCTGGCTATAAGATGAAATTGTTAAACTAAGCTAAGAACCAGTTTTTGATGATAATCATGTCCCTGCTTTTTCCTCTTATAACAAATTTCTATAATCAGGGCAAGTGTTCAGTTGATATAAGATCTTGCAGTTTCCTATCTGAAAATATGTGGTCACTATAGCCTAAATAATAATAAGTAAATGAGTATTTAGCCTAGTCATCTATCTGTTGTTAGATGCATATATTTGTTTTTGTTTGTTTTAGTATTTTTGTTGCTGACTGTTGTGATAGGCATTTTTATTTGTGTAAGTTTACCTACTCTAATTACTGGGGACACAAATGGTTGAGGTGACATATAGCCCCCAGATTGGAGTTGGGGATACAGAACCCCATTTTTTTCTGAATAAGTTCACTAGACTACAGACCATGGTTGATTAGACCACCAAAGCACTGGATTTGTTAACAGATCAACCTTCTCAGACTAGAAAAGCTGTACTTCAGTATATTGGTATTAGACTTTATTGGCTTAAAATAATGTGCAAGTACTGAAGAAAGACATCAGAAAACTGGTCCATGTCCCATTCCAGACCTGATCCGCATCATTTACTTGTTGGTGGTTTTGGTCTGGAAGCAACTGGTAGAAACAAGTTTTTTGGTTCCAATGAACTACTTGTCATAATACCTCCTGTCTGCCTCCCCTTTGTGATACAGCTTATCACAAAGGTGGTACAGACATCAATGGTCAGGATGATAAAGACTGAACAATCTGGAGAGGAAAGTCTAATTAAATAACAATGAACTCCAGTAGAGAAAAAGGACAAGCCAGATCCAGAGGGATTGGAGACTGAGAACAAGATGGCTGAGGACATGTATCAAGAAAAGCGTGAGAAGTCTTCACAGGATAATAAAGAAAGAGGAGGGATTGTATGGAATATTTAATTCCATTAATTCACTCATTTAGAGTGAAGATCTTCTCCTGGGCATATGGTCTTAAACTGTCCTAATTATGATTTGAAACTTTGCAATAACAAGTTGAGTTATAGCTAAAAAGCTGCAGGTGTTCAATTGTCTTGAATGATCATCCCCCTCCTGTTTTCCATCACCTCTTAATTAGTATTTAAGTACTTCTTTTAAAGGCAATTTATACTGTTGTTTCTGGGATAGATTTCTGTGCTTAGAGTATAAGCCTGGATTCCCCCAGGCAATGAGAAAAAAGGTCAAAGGGGGGCGGAGAGGCTTTTGTTCTATTTAATTTTGTGTTTTGCAGTTTGTTCTTTGCACTCCTTTAACTGACACCCTGTTGGTTAGGAGATCAAAATAAATCCCTTTTTGCTTTTTCTTATGGAGTCTCTGATTTTAATTTGAGTCCCACTGTCCCCCTGATGAAAATAAAGTGTGGCCTCTCTCACCCACCACATGTAATCTGCCTCCATCCCACCTTTTGGTCAGTTGCTTTCAGAGCATTTCCCTGGAATGTCTTTGTGACTCAGTCCTTAAATGGGTGTTCTATTTTCATCCAAAATAATTCACCATATCTGACATGAATGCAAATGAATTCCAATTTTTACTTGAAATAGAATGGATTGTAAGATCATAGATTTAGATCTGGAAAGGATCTTAGAGGCTATCTGGTCCAACTTTTTCATTTAGCAGATGAGGAACTAAAATCCAAAAAAATTGTGCTTAAGACTACATAAACAGTGAGTAGGAGAACTAGGATTTAAACCTATTTGCTCTAATTCCAATGGTTTTAGCAGTCAGAAGTACAGAGTTCTGCTAACACCTAGCTGTGTGACTTTGGACAGGGCATTTCTCCTTCTAGGCTTCACTTTACTTCTCTTGTCCCATTAGTTGACCTTTTTGCATTATGAGTCTTGAACTGAGAGAAGCTTATTTGCTGTGGTTGCCTAATAAAGATTCATGACTTTGCAGCCGATGATGTGAAAAGTCCCAAGTATGGCTTGCTAGGTGGGATATCATGCGAAATTATATCAAAAAATATTGTTTTGACAGTGTGTGTGTCTTACAATTCTATGCAAATCTGGCCGTTTCTTTCATTTCATCAAATCTTGTTGACACACTCCCCAAACTTTTTTTTGGTGCTTTTCAGTGATTCATTTGACTAGACATTAAATGGACACATTTACGTAAAGATGTATTTGTTGCCCCCACTCTCATCCCTCTACTCTGAATCATCACTTTATTGTTGTGGAAGGACAAAGAGTTTTGACAGAAAGTGACCCACTGGAGAAGGAAATGGCAAACTACTCTAGTATCTTTGCCAAGAAAATCCCATGTGCAGCATTAAGGTGATAAAAAAGATCACATCGAAAGATGAGATCATCAGGTCTTAAGGTGTCCTATAACACTACTGGGGAAAAGTGGAGGACAGCTATAAGTAATTATAATATTAATGAAATGGCAGGGTCAAATCTGAAAGGAAGTTCAATGGCAGGTGCATCTGGTGACAAAAGGAAGGTCCAATATATAAAGATCAATGTTGCATAGGAACCTGGAATGTAAGATTTATAAACAAGATAAGCTGAATGTGGTGAACCAGGAGATGGAAAGATTAAACAGTGACATTTTAGTGCAAGTGAATTTAAATGGATAGAAATAGATAGGTGGATTTAATTCAGATAATCATAACATATACAACTATAGATGAGAATCTCTTAGAAGAAATGGAGTGTCTCAATGGTCAATAAAAGGGTGAAAAAAGCAGTACTGAGGTATAATCTCAAAAAGAGTAAATGATATCTGTTGTAATCCAAGTGACAGAATACCTATGCAGAAGCTTTTGAGTTTGATGTAATCAGTTATTTCTTTTGTATTTTACATTTGCCTCTTTATCTGGTTTGGTAAAAAAGCATATTTCATACATTAGCTGTGAGAGATCATTATATGATCTGTTCCTGACATTTGTATAGTATGATCTTTAGCCTTAGGATCATATATTCATTGAGAATGCATTGTGGAGAATCCATTGTGTAAGAGAATCTTATCACACTAAGGCTAATTTCAACCAAACTATTTTCCACTTTTCCCAAATAATGATCTTTTTCTTAGGTAAATTATGCTTTTCACTTTATCAAACACTGGATTATTGAGTTCCATTGTTTCTGATTTTCCCTTTTCTGATCTGTTCCATTAATCTATCTTTTTGGTTTTTAACTAATACCAAATAAGTCTGATGACTTTAACTTTATAATATAGTTTGATATCTAAAAGAGCTATATTTTTCATCTCTATTTCTTTTCATAATTCCCCTTCATATTCTTAATATTAATATAAATTTTTTTCTAAATAAAATTTATTATTTTATAAAGTTCTATTAAAATATTCCCTAGATAATTTGATTGATATAACATTAAAATTTTAAATTCACTGTGGGAGTATGGGACTTTTATGTTAACATGGTCTAGCCAAGAACATTGAGTATTCTTCTAGCTATTTAAAGTTTTTCTTTATTTCTTTCAGGAGCATTTTAAAATTCAATCTATACAAGTGGTTTTTTGTGTGTGTTTTGTAGGTTAATCCCCAAATATTTAATTCATTTTGTAGTTATTTGTAGTGAGACTTTCCTTTGTATTTTTGCTTCTTGGTTTTGTTATTATTATGTAGAAATGCTATTTATTTTTGAGGGTTTATTGTACAGCCTTTGCTGAAACTATTAATAGTCTCAATTAACATCTTTGGTGATTCGATAAAGATTCTCTAAATAGATAGATCACCATGTTAGCAGCAAATAAGGATAGTTTTATTCCTCCCCCGGACTAATTTTCTGGAGGATCTCTGGATGAGCCTTGATCTTAGATGGAAGAGTGATGAAGGCAGGAGAGCCACCACAAGAATGGTCAAAGATGGAGTCTGGTGTCTGGAGTCTGAGATGAAGCTTCAGCACACACACATTCCCCTCTCCAGTCCTCTCAGCCCTTAAATGCCTTAGTACCATTACATCACTACAGCACACTGAGCATGTGCCAACTGTAGAACCATTGCAACACCATATCACACTAAGTATATGCAAACTAAAGTGATTACATCATTATATCACACTAAGTATTTGCAAACTAGAGAACCATTATCTCATCAATCACACTGAGTAAACACCCTGCTGTAAGTATCCTTGCTTCAAGTAGAACATGGTCATGCCCTCCTTGACTTCTCAGGAAAAGGTGTGAACACCAAGGGAAATGGGGAGACAAACCAGATATTGTCAGTGGGGTTCCTTGAGGGCTAAAGGGTCTTATACCTTACCCAAAGTTCCCCCACTATCTGCGGCCCTCTATACGTCACCTTTTTAAAATTTAAGTCATTTTTTTTCTCTTGCCTTATTGTTGTTGCTATTATTTCTAAAATCACTTCAAATAAAGTGGGGAGAGTAGATCCTTCTTTTATTCTCATATTTATTAAAAAGAGATCAAGTGCATTGCCATTGTATTTGATGCTTGTTTTTGGTTTTACATATATTTTTCTTATTATTTCTTGCAGGAGTTAGGGGCATAGCACTCCCACAATCTGGAGAATCCACATAAATTTTTTTGGCCTTCCTTTCATATCACAGAAAAATTCTAAATTATTATGGTATTAAAGATAAAATATGCTGATATTATACAATACTATATATATGTTTTATGCATTTTTGAATTTCTATACTTTTTCTGTATAGTTAGCCTTATCTGCCACTTCCACAAAACTCCCCACAAATTCCCATTTAATTTCTTATGACAACTAATGATATATTGAAACCATCTTGGTGATATGCAAGAGATAACTGTACTTTTTAAGATTTTTAACATAAAATAGTACTGTACTTTGTCAAATACTCTGGTGAACTGATCATGTGGTTTTGAATGCTTTGTTTTTTAATATCATTGCATCCCTGGTATAAATTCCATTTGAGTAATAAATGATGTCTTTGATAAATTGCTATATTCTACTTAACAGAATTTTATTACAAATTCTTGAGTTAATATTAATAATACTGGCTTATAGGTTTCATTCTGTATTTCATCATTACTTAAATCATAAAAAGATTCTTTCTCAATCTTTGAGAATAATTTTTAAAGAATGGGCACTAATCTTTCTTTAATTTTGATTAATAATCCTTTGAACCCAATCAGAACTGAGAGTTTTTATTTTGGTAGTTCCTTCACAGGGAGATCTATTTTTGTTTCTGAGATTGGGTTATTTAAAAATCTCTATTTGATATTCTGATAGTTTGTGTATTTTGTATTTTTACATTTTCTCTATTTCTTTTGTTCTCAGTTTTCTTGGTATATGACTTCATAATATATTCTGATTATTCTTTTTATTTCTTCCCGTTTTTTGTGGTTTTCCCTTATTTATTTGCTATTTCATTGATTTGATTTTCTGTCCTTTCTTTTTAATTAGATTAAATAAAGTCTTATGTTTTTATTATTTATCATTTCCATGCGTTTTTGTTTCCTACTGATCTATTTCTCTTCTAATTTTAGTATCTTTCTTTATGTTTATTTTAAATTTATCTATTTTTAATTTTCAAATGCATATTGTTTATTAATGCGCTATTTTTCTATTTTCATATATGTGTATATATATATATATATATGTATATTTGTAGAGATGATTTTCCCCTCTAAGGACTGTTTTACTTGTGTCCTTAAAATTTCAGTATGTTGTTTCATCATTGTTTTTTTCTTTCATGTAATTATTAATTATTTCTACAATTTGTTCTTTGACTTAATCTTTTTTTTAGAATTTCATTTTTGCTCCCACTTGAACCCACTTGAGTTTTTTCTTTATTTCTTTCTTATTCCTGAACTAGCGATGTATTAACTATTTCTGGGTGTTTTTTTACATTTTTTTGCATTGTCTCTGAGTTTTAATGCATGATCAAGTTTTGTGAAACTTTCACATGGTACTGAGAAATTACACACACACACACACACACACACACATTCTTTTGCTTCTATTTAGAAGCTGCCACAAGTATTTTAACTTTAGTTTCTTCAGCAGTTTTTTTTTCAATTTTATACTTTCTCTTCTGCTTATCTTTCTGTTATGGTTATTAAAAACTAATATTGAAGTCTTTGCCTCAGGTGATTTTTGGTGGTACAGAACTAATCCCAGGCTTAGTAGAGTTCTACAAGTTTCCCCCTTCCCACCATTCCCTGTCTTGGTATTCTGTCCCATTCCTTCTGTTCCTCATTTATATGATCATGTAGTTCATGAGTTTCCACTAGTTCAAAGAGTTTCCACTGATGCTTTGGGGTTGATTCCTATAGTTTGGGTTTCCAAGGATCTGTCAGGAGAAGTGGGGTGGGGAATGGGGTTGAGCTATTAAGTCTAGAAATTTGTCTTTCTCCCTTTCCTCTTTTTCCTCCTTTTGCTGCAGAAATCCCAGCCCAGTATGGGCTACACTACAATATACCACTATTGTCTGTGACAGTCTAAGCAAAATTAAAAGGAAGTATATGAGGATGCATTGTTTACGTAATAATGATGGCGGGGAGAAACAAATGTGTTCTCAGGACCCTAGTGTTTCAAGTTCTATAGAAAAAGTTAAACAAAATAGTCAAAGGGTCTGGGGATAGTTTGCATCTATTTTAGTAGTTTGGGGAACACCAGAAAATGGGAGGTGCAGGGAGCTATACTGGGGAAAAGGAGGAGGAAAAGGAGAGAACTCATTAGCTTCATAATTCATTATCTTTGTTTTACACAAAAATATAAAAATATGAAGGGAAGGATGAAGAAACAGGTATCCCTCATTTTCATCTTAGAGAAAAGATCATTAAACACATTAATTTTTTTTGACTCAAAGCTGTATTTTTTCTATGACCTGGAAACTCTGGATGTTGGTAATAACATTTTTGGGAATGTAATTTGGGGTCTTCTTTGAGGAAGTGAATGTTACATTTTATTTTCTTTGCATGCTGGTTCCAAGAAATATGGGCTACTTTCATTTGTGATTTTTAAAAAATATGTAATTCCCGAACTTATTTATTGGGCATTATTTTCAGGTAGTTCAATAATTCTTTGATTCTTTCTCCTTAACCTGTTTTTCAGTTCCATTTTTTGATATTATATTTGTTATATTTTCTTCTGTTTGTCCCCCTAAACTTTGATTTGAATATTTCTTATCTCATGGAATTGCTATTGTTTTTTGGTCCATTCTAATTTTTAGGGAATTGAATTCCTTAAGTGAGATTTGTCAGTATCTATTCTAAGTGATTAATTCTCTTCCCTAGGAATTCCATTTTTTAATTCTTGTTTAATTTCTTCCAGATGTTCAAATAGTTCTTGTGACTAAGCATCCTTTTCTCTGAGGCTCAACTTTGGTTTATTGTAGATTTACCCTGTTCTGGTCTTGCCTCTTAGCCATCTTGAATAATTGTAACCCATACTGAAAACTATAAATCTCAGTTCAATTTCCAAAATTCTTGATCTTGTGACATCTGCATTACTGATATGGGTTTTAGCAAAGCAGGTTCTAAGGGTGATAATGATGTAGGTAGCCATTCTGCTCAACAAAATTAGATTAAAATTTAAGATGGCATTTAAGTGCAATGCAGTTATTTATGTTTTACATTTTCTTTTGTTTTCTCTATTATCAAGGTATTCTTGATCTTGAATTCAGGGGCTGAATAGATCCTATTCTGCAGAAATTTTCTGTTTTTGTTTCATTCTGTGATTTGGGCCAAAGCTGCCTAAGTTGTGAGTTATATAAGTACTGTTTGAGTATGGATAGGTCTGAGCTGCTCACAGGTTCCTCTTGTCCTATCTTTGGTCTTAGATGGGATCCCTGTGCTTAATCTGGGTAATGGTCTGTCTATCTTTCCTTCTAAGAATGGGGCTTTTGTGTTGTCTATACTGAATGCTATCCCAGCCCCATCTTCTGCTGTGGGATAAGGTTGTTTCATATTTAGTCATCCACCTTCCACATCTTATCTCCCTTATATACTTCCATAGGATTCTGACAATATTTTTTCCATCAGTCCTGGACTGATGGAGGAGTTTGTAAATGATTTTTCTTGCTTTTGTATATTCTTCTTTCTGGTTCATTTTAAAAACATCACTGGGGTGTTCATGGAGATCTGGGCTAATCTGGGTTACCCTCTTTACACAATTCCCAAGCTATATTATTTTAATAGTAGTTTGAAAGCTTGAAATTTTTAGATTTCATCTGAAAGAAATTACTAACCTGTCTGAATTGCCAAGCTGCAATAATATATATATATAATATATATATAATTCTTCATATAATCTATATATTAAAAACCAGAAGTCATTTGTAAATTCAATGTTCCCCAAGTATAAAAAGAATGGAGGAAAAAAGTTGCAGCTAAGCAATTTATTATTTTCATAATTTGTAGTGAAAAGTTCTCCAACATCAGAGGAAATGATGCAAATAATGCAAAGCTGATAATGCAAACACCCAATGTTCTTCCCATTTTCACTACACTATGTATATCTATTAGGTGGGCTTAACTAAAGATGTGAATCTTCTTATTTTATTGATAATTGCAGTGAAAAACAATCTATTTTAATATCTAAAAGTGTAAGTTATTACCAGTACAGGAAGGCAATAGACATAAAATAAATTAAAAGCATCTTTAAAGTTTCTTTCCATTTACAAATATATATATAGAATTGCAGCAAACTGTACAAGCACAAAATTCTCAATTAAAACATTTACAAGAACTTGTGTGTTTTTGTTGTTATTGTTTTGGTTTACAGGAGATAATGTAGTTTAATTTTCCATCAAGTACATTAAAATAAAATACCCAGGAAAAAATACATAGACATCTGCTTATTCCAGGTGTTCTTACTGGTCAATAGTAGATGCAATTCAAGACATTTTCTTAGTTCAGACATTGTTCTTAATTCTTTAAATCAAGTCTTGGCTCAGGAAGAAACTAATGTACAAGCATTAGTTATTCTTTGTAAGAGAGGAGACTAAGTCATTCATTGACAAATCACTAGAATATGGAAAAATGAAAGCACATAGACTACATAAATGAATAATATGGCTATTCACAACATGTTATATTGATACATAGGTCTTCTATATGACAATTGCCCATGAAATTAATAGATGACACCTTTATTTAGAAATAGTATAAAGGAAAAAGAAAACTTAAGGATAAATGTCTGTCATTTATATCTAGTTAACTAGAAATAAATTTCTTGCGTTATCATAATCCATATTGCAATCTAAAATCTCAGTTCAATTTCCAAAATGCTGAATCCTGTGATATCTATACTTCTAACATAAGTGTCAGCAAAGCAGATTCTGGGTATTATAGTGACTTAGCCGTTTTTACTCAACAAAATTAGATCCAGATTTAAGATGGTAGCAAAAGAAGTCCCTAAAGTAGGTAATGCTCTGATTCTTTGGCAATAATCTCTGGGAGGCAGCACTGGAAAGTGTACATTGGAAAGGGTGCTGCATTCTGTGTCAGTCACAGGACTTGAGTTCAAATCTTAGGTCTTTCACAAATCACCTGAATTATCTTGGGCATGCATGTTAGCATCCCTGGTACTTATTCCTTGTCTGTAAAATGAAGGGAGTGGATTAGTTTATCTCTGAAGTCCTATTGAACTTTACATTCCTGTGAGATGGACAGAAGTCTTTGGGAAGGTACATAAGAGATATGGTTGATATGGAGGTAATTTCAGTAATAATCACAACTTCTCCCCTAATGTTCACATTTGAAGGTTTTTGGAGAATTTTCCTCACACTAATTCTACAAGGCAGAGAATATCCCAAAGACATTTGGGATCCTATTCATCAGCTGGTGCCTTGTTGTGTATGTGATGAGACTCTCTTGTGATGCTTCCAAGTTTGGCCCTTTCAATAAACAGACTCTTGACTAAAGGTCTTCTGTCAATTCCTCACCATTCCAAAGGAAAGACCTGTGATTTCAGCAGTGTAGGTTGCCTAAGAAGACGAATCACAATTGTCCTTGGGTGATTTAAATAGCTGACCTACTTTAAAATGAATATTGGCTGGATTGGGGGATGAAGATGGAGAAATATTCTTAAGAACACATTTCTTTCATTGTACCTCCTGCTCAACTCTGTGAATTACAGGGTTCCCAAAAAGCCCTGTCATAGCTGTCATATATCTTTCATCTTGTAGAGATAAAAATGATGGAGACATTTATAAACTACCATTGGTCAAATCCTATTACATTGAATTCCAAAAGACTGTCAAAATTCCTTTAGCTCTGTGGGAAACTAGTCATATTAAATGCTGATTAAAATAAATGCTGTATCATCTGGGACAGATAGTTTTACACAGTTAGGGATTTATTTGGATTTTGGGGCCTTTTGGTAACTGGCTTTGACTTGTTATAAGAGGAGACCGTGAAAGTCATTTATTCTAGCCATAAAACAATTCCTTAAAGATAATGAAATTCCCAAACAAGACTTCAGACCCGAAAAGATTCCCATATTTTCCCTGCATTTACTACCTCAAAGCTCAAAAACTGGGGACTCACACTGACCCAGTTCTATAGCAACTGAACCTCAAATACTTTGTTCAAACCTACTTAATGTCAGTTGTCTTTACTATTGCTTTCTAGGATTTAATTTGATAGAGTAGACACAAATACATTTCCTACACTGTCACTTTTACCTTGAAATTTGTAATAATGTTTCTTTAAAATTGGCTCTTATTCTCTTCATTTCTGGAAACATTAAATGGATGTTGTTGGAGAAAATGAACTATATTTTCTCACAAATAAATAGGTCCCATGTACTTCATTACCTAAAACTGTCTTTAAACTTTTCTGACATTTATATAGAGAGAGCACATAAGCATATCCGCCTCTATATACTCCAAGTAACTACTTTATAGCAGCCTTCAGTGAGGATTTTCTAGTTATTTTGCAGTGCTATTTGATCCAGGGCAACACAATATACTCTTACTAAATTCCAAAGCACAGGAGAGATCAGCATATGTTTTACAAATACTAGTATTTGGAACTAAACCAACTTCTGTAATACATATGAAATGACCAGAATCATAGACTGTAAGACTTAAGAAAAGCTTTCAATATTATTTGGCTTATCCCATCCCCTGTCATTTTGGAAAGGAGCAGAGAGGTAAAATGATCTGCCAATGTTAAATAGGTATGTTAGTGCATAGAACATAGCAGATGTTCATTTAATTTACTGAATGGATGAGTTAATGGAAAAACTTGGAACATTGAAGGTTGAAATGGTGCTAGACCACAAGTTCTTTTAATCCAGAGCTTTTCTCACTATATCTTGTTGTTTCTTGTATGTATACTTTTCTCTAATTGGTTAACATAACTGAATGAAAAACATTTATCAACTGGAACTACACAGTCAAAAATGAGACAGTTTAGGGTCTTAAATTCTATTAGAGGGAAACAAGTGAAAGAATGGTGGTCACTGAAGGGAGCATTCACAGGAATGGTGAAGAGAGTGGTCGGGCAGTTCATTGACTTGCCCTTAAAAGTATCTGGGGCTAGACATGCAGTGTGGTAGAAATGGCAAGATGGGTCAAGATATGTGGGGTGGATGAATGTGAGGTCTGGGATCCTTTGGAAGGACTACATAATGGAGTCATGCAGTCCTTTGGTAGATTTTTGTAACTATACATTCACTGGACAATCAGTAAATCCAAGTGTCAATCACATAGTAGTCAATTAATAAATCCCTGTTCCTTTCTTCCAATTGAGCTCATCCTCAGGGGAGAGGTCCAGAATGAATCATTTACAAATACTAAAGCTTATGCCCTCTATGCTGAGTGATTTTTAAAAACCAATTAAATAAATATTTAACTGATGAAAATAGTATTCTTAATCAACAGACAAATCTAGAATGGCACTGAATGCCAGGGATACAAATTTAACATTCTCTGCCTTGAGCAAAGTTGGTCATTATTTAAAGGTCATCCCCTGTATGATAGGTGGCTCCTGATTATTTGGGAGATCCTACCAGTAATTTATGAGGGAACTAGACTGAGGTAAGAAATAAGGCAGGCATTTTTGAATGGCTCAAAGAGAGTCCCCTGAGCCACAGGTATGTGGAGAAAACTACCTCTCCTATATGTCCCTTGATTTCTCCCCACCTCTTTCCATATCCCTAAAGATTATTTTATAGATAGCTCTCCAGTGAGACAATTCTTTCCTTGGTTGATTTGAGATTTTTATCTTGCTTCAGAGTTGAAAAGCTCATTTATTCCTATGTATTCCACCCTAACCTGTGTCATTTTTCTGATTTCTGTTTTATGGCCTACTTGGATAAATATGTTTGCTCAATATATTTGATTGTGTACTTTTGTGTACTAAGTATTTGGTGAGAGGAATATAAACCGTTCCAGAGTAGCCTGTTACTCTCCCCTTTGGGGTAACCAGGGAAAGTTGCTAGTATCCTGAAACCCTAAAAAAAAAAGTTATTTTTTTAACTGAAAATATCAAATGGTGGACATAATTCTAGCCCAATATATCACTTTCAGCTAAGATAAGGAGAATGGAGAGATGAGTCCTCAGACACAGCCTGTCTCTTTGTTCTGCCCAAATGCAGAAATCACAGTCTCTTTAAAGATCAGAATTCTAGAATTTGGTCATCTAAAGATATACTTGCAACCAAGGCCATGTTAGGTAACTATGGCTCAGGTTAAACCAATACACAAAATCAAGATGAGATAGTCCCCATCTTCAAGGAGTTTTTATTTTAAAAGGAATGAATTTTTTTCTTAGGCAATTAAAAGAACTGTAAGTGGGGCCATTAGCCAGCTCATTTTCACGCCCTTTCTGGTATGTTAATATTGATTTGATTACTGTTTCCATAACATGAGGTAAGAAATATGGGTGGGGGTGAAGTGGGCCAAGTATGGCATGGTAGAGATCCAGCAGTCTCTGAAGGACATGATGAGTAGGATGACTCTGTCCTGTCCTGGAAAGGATGTAGAGTTTGGGCTTGAATAAACCTTTTTGACTCACTCAGAACCAAACAGGATAGGTCATCTTTTGAGCAGAGTGCTTAAGCTGAGTGGCTGAATGGAGAGGAATGTCTTTAAGAGGTCCATGTGGAGGGATAACTAATATTGATGGGAGTGTACAGTGGCAGTGCAGGTAGCAAGATGCCTCTCATATGGCATTTAGACTGAATAAAAGCTTTGTAAGATATTTCAGCATCAATGGTACAGGAAGAGAAATAATAGGTAAGAAATAAGTAATAGATAGTAGTTTAAAAAGTAGTTACTCTGAATGTTACATACTTTATGGGATTTTTCTAGGTGAGGCTGAAGTTAAGCAGTAAGACAAAACCATCTATTCATGATTTTAGGATATAGTGAGATCCAAAAGTAATCAAAGAATTGTCCTGAACATATGATTAAAAGCTTTAAAGTTGTCATTTGGAAATCTCTCTAAGATGGTAGACTTCTTTTCTCTTTAACACCTAATTGTGACTTTGCAGGATCCAGAATGAAATCACTGATAATGGAAAGGATATGGATTCAAAAGGAATTTGGTGATTTAATTAAAAAGAATACGGGAACTTTAAAAAGCAGAAAAAAGGAAATGAATTACATTTGAGATTTTTAAGTGGAATAGTTGGTTTCATTTTTTGCAGTGTAAAAAAATGTTCTCAATTATATGTTCACATAATTAGATAATTTGGTCATTGGCTTGCTACAAAGTAGTAATTTGCTCTTTACCTTTTTTTTAATTTTTTTTTTTTTTTTTTTTTTTTTTGCTGAGGCAATTGGGGTTAAGTGACTTGCTAGAAAGTGTTAAGTGTCTGATAACAGATTTGAACTCAGGTCCTCCTGACTTCAGGGATGGCACTCTATCCACTGCATCACCTAGATGCCCCTTTTTTGCAAAAATTTTTACCAATGATTGGATAATAGTTGCCAGCATACAAAAGGCTATAATTGTGTGAGAATTGAGTAGACTGAACATGTTAAATAAGCATTTCTTCACAGGATCAGGAACATGGGCTCATAGGCTCACATATGAACACATGTACAATCAGATACATATACCTCCAATTTATCCATATAGTAGCCTATGTATGAACTGGATTCCAAAAAGCTTTTAGGGTAAGTCAGACTCAATTGGAATATTGGAATAATACTTACTGAATAATCTCAAAATCTGTGTAAGGCAGGAGTGTATTCAACAGACAAAAATGTTCTCAATTGCCTTTGGTCACCAAAGAAGTAGAAATAAGGGAATGGCAAGCTATGACTTTTTGTGTAGTTCTACTTTCAAATTACCTTTACAAAAATTAGTTGACATCTTCTTAACAATTAAAATCAGTTATTTTGCAATTCACAATAGAGATATAGATTTACAATAGGGAAATTCTTATTTTCAGTCACATTCAAAGGCAATCTGAGTTCCAGTTCTCTAGTTGGAAATCTTCAAAATCTCTCTCTCTCTCTCTCTCTCTCTCTCTCTCTCTCTCTCTCTCTCTCTCCTCTCTCCTCTCTCTTTCTTCTCTATTTTTTCTTTACAAAATTATTTTGGAATGAAATGCATTGGCAGTGCAAAAAAAGTCCACAATTAACTGAGTTAAGCATTCAAAAAATCCCTAGAAGAGGTTATCTACAAGCACAAGACTCCACTGTCATGTTAGGATACACTTTTAGTACCACGTTCTTATTTTCATCAAAGAATAAGATACTGAGAGAAGACATTTTTTCTGGCACACAGCAGGGCTCGGGGATCCCTGGGATGACACCCACAGCTCTCACTATACTCTGGATGGTAGCATGATTGGAAGGCTTCAGAGACTGGAAAGAAAAATGAGGGGGGGGGGGAAACATAAACATAGATTAGGTAGAATCACACTTTAATAGGACTTTGATTAGCTTGGAGCATCAAATCGATCCACTATTAGGAGAAAAAGACAAGCTGTGATACATTAGGCATCTAATCATCAAACTTCCATTATATGATCTAAGGTCATCAGACATCCTGATGATGATCTAATCTCTTATACCTCCTATATTCATGTTTATAGTATAGTTATTATGACAGTGCTAAGACAATATAGGACCTATGATCAAAGAAACATAAGATTATGCTTTATTTACTATACTTACTAAAGTAAGAAACTGGTCTAATTCTTTTTAGAAAAGTTATTGTTATCATTTTTAAAAGAAGCACTTAATTAAAATTATTTACACTTATGCTTAAATTTATCAGAAAATAATGCAGTTAGACCCAAACCCCTCAGATGTGAATCTATAGTCTCTCCGGCCTTTACACTCACATTAGTGAGTCAAATCTCCTCCCCCATTTCTATTCATGTAAATTTTGACCCTTTGTCCAACTCCTCCCACTCATTCCACCATGTCCTCTGGGATTCCTCCTTTGCCTTGAAAAACTACCCTTCATTTTGGAATTCTTCCTCTCATTCTCCTTTTACTTATACTCACAGAGATCTGGCTTTCTCTGGACAATACTTCATCACTGGCCATACTTTATAGCAATGAATGTTTCTTTGCTCATATTCCCTACCAAAGTGTCATGTAGGGGAACTTGGAATACTCATTATCCCTCACTGCCACTTCCAAACTTTCCCTTGCCACCACTGCTTCTCAACTTCTCTTTTCCCTCAGCATTTTCTTAGTCCATTACCCCTACACTGACATACTATAATTAACGGATTCAATTCACATTTCCCTCCACTCCGGAGTCCCTTGCCAACTCCAGATCTGGGTCCGATGGTGTCCTCTGCTCCTGTTGATGTGTTGATGAATGGAGCTGGAAGAAGTCATGCAATCAAAGTAACTGGGTATTCAACAAATTATGTAATATAATCTCAATTGGGCCAGTCTTTTACTCCTCCATGTTTATTTCTCTATCCTTCTTGCAGAAATTACTATAAGTCTTTTCTTTTCTCTTCAAGTCTCATTCACTTGTTGAACTGAGGACCTTATCTTTTAGTTTACTGAGGAAATTCAGTCCATTTATCATGAGCTCAGTATTATTTCTTTCTTTTCATCTCAAAGCTTTTTTACATCATCCCTTCTCCCTTCTCCTACCTTCTGATTCTCTGATGAAGAGATATCCCTTCTTGCCAAGGCCAATCCCTGAACATATGCCCTTGTTCCAATCCCCTTCATTCCTACTGAGCAGATTATTCTCCCAACCACCCCTCTATTCTCTTTCTTCTCTCTCTCCCTATTTTCTGGTTTCTTTTCTTCAGTCTTTGATGAATTAGTCAGTTGATAAACATTTATTAAGATCTTCTATATGCTATGCAATTGTTATAAGCATTTGTGATATGTGTAAAAAATATACGTAAATTCAGTGTAAATGGAGGTAATTCTGCAAAGAAAAGCACACATAGTAGTAGCAGCTTTCCTGATCCTCTCCTACTCATTACTGCTAGTGATCTTTCTCACTAACTACCTTCCCTGCATCTATTTTATATTTCTTCTGCATATTCACAGTCTATATGTACACACTATCTTCCCGCAAAAGAATGTAAATTCGTTGTGGCAGGGATTGTTTCATTTTTGTTTTTGTTTTTCCAGAACATAATATTGCACTTGGTGCAGAGTATGTATTTAATAAATGGTTCTCAATTATTGACAACAGCCTAAATTTTTCATATAATTGGAGCATAAATGAGAATATATATGAATAGATAGACATATATGTACACAAACATATGTGGTGATATAAGGGATTGTGTGTGTGTATATGCTGGGGCAAAATCCATGGTAATATAATAGAGATTTTTTTTTCTATCTTTGAGGGTCACCTCCTATTTTAAGGCAGAAGAAGCTGAAGGAAGCATTGAGTGGTTATTCATTATGTAGTAATATAACAGAAAGATCCCTGATTCTGTAGTCTGAGAACCTCCTTCTGGTACTTACAACCCCTTTGATCTTGGGCATGTTATAACCTTCCTGGACCTTAGTCTCCTAATATGATAAAGGAAAGAGGTGAATTAGATAGTTTCTGAGGTCCCAACCAGTGAGACCTCAGCTCCTAGTCTAGCCTTAGAAATGGAGAGCCAGAGAAAACAATTCATCGGCTGGCCACTGGGTGCCACTGTTACCCCACAGGTTTAGATTTTTGAAAGTTGATGTTAGTGTGGTTGCTACCTCTCAGGAATAATGTAAGCAACAAAATAGAAGGTTATCACACGAATCCTCAAAGTTTGACCAAAGAAACTTGGGTAAAGCTATTTTCTGGGAAAGAGCCTAACGGGCCTATTATTGCTCGTGTGGAACAACATGTGGTTTTGTTTAAAATATCCCAGCCAGCTAAGAGCAGAGCTCACATTGCCCGAGGGCTGGGAATCCAGAAAGGGGAGGTATTGCCAGAGTGATGAGTTGAGCATTCCCTCTTGTATAGTACATGTTGTATATTTTCAAATTGCTACTACTCATAACGGCTTGTTGAGGAGGTTGGCAAAAACCTTTTTTTTAAAATTGTTTATTTTAAATAAATTTAGAAGATGAAACATTAGTAACCTGCCTGAAGTCACACAGCAAGATTGCTGTGGTAAAATACGGTGGTAAAACTGTGGTTAAAGTGTTTAAGATATACCCTTTCCAGAGGCATCCCCAAATAAATGGCTATTTTATTTCATTCTCATTGAAAAAAAGAGTGGGGAGATAGAGTTAAGTTGTTGCTGTTGTTGTTGTTTTTTAAACACCTTAGGAAACTAATGAACAAAGAGAAAAGAAGGCGTATATTTTGTCCAGGCCAGGAACATGTTGGCTCTGCCTAATTTTCACCACTTGGTTTCATGTGGTATATCTCACCATGAGAGTTTGAAGAAATGTATGTACATCTGTTCATATATGTTAGTCTTCTAACTTGATTCTCAAGGGCTGTTTGATGATAGATAACGTGATTATATATTAGATACAAACACATAGAGAGTAGGCAAACTCCCACAAAAAACTTCATTCAGCTTTAGTACTACTTTCAGGATATACATAGATATGTGTGATTGTGTTTGTGTCTACACACACTAAACTCTCATCATGATGATAAGCTTCTTTGTATTGATTCAAAGAGATTCTTCAAAATGAGTCATCTGAATTTGCATACTCCAGTCTTCAAATTCAAGTTTTCTTGTGATACCGCCCCATTTTAATATTTTAGTTGCTCCCCTAAGTTTTAATCATTATGCAAAATGGCATCCATTTAACAGAATAGGCTTATTCTATTATTTTTTCTTAAACACCAGCCGTTTATTTAACAAATAAGGACAAAGCAATAATTATAATATCACAGTTACTTAACATAAAGCAGATTCAAGAAATCATAATCCATAAATCCTTAAACTAGAATCATATTCTCCCACCATTGCATAGAATATTCCTAGAGGAGAATGGACACATACTTAATGAAAACTAGCACAAAAACAGCTGAGTGAGGATGACCTATGTACTTGGGTCTGAAATACAGATTTTTGTCTTTCATTG
This sequence comes from Sarcophilus harrisii, assembly GCF_902635505.1. Taxonomy (NCBI): domain Eukaryota; kingdom Metazoa; phylum Chordata; class Mammalia; order Dasyuromorphia; family Dasyuridae; genus Sarcophilus; species Sarcophilus harrisii. The sequence continues at coordinate 152,967,809 of NC_045431.1, forward strand.
ATTATTTGGACCACACAAAGACCCTTCTATAGTAAGATACCTTTCTAGTGACTAGGCTCATTTAATATGGGGTCACTTGGGAGAAATATAATGTGAAAACCATTTCTCCCATTTTGTTTTGCTCTAAAGAAATTGTTTGCATTGACAAAAATGATGAGTTCTGCGCATGTGACACAGGATAGATATGGAAAATATTCATGGGTGTTTCCTTAGACATTCTTGCTCTTTGGCTTAAATTCAAACTCACAAATCATGGGAGTCAGAAAAATACTAGTAGTCTCTGGTGGGATTACTGGAATTTATGCACAAGTCTTTGATTTGTGTTAATGGGTCTTATCAGGAGCCCCCCACTGTATCTCAGGTATGTAATGCATGCAAGTGCATATTCAGACTATTTTCTAGGGAGTTGGCTTTTTCCCCCCTTCTTCTTAAGGCTTCCTCTGGTCATGTCTGCAACTACCAGGAACAATTATGTCATGCACAAAAGAGCAGAGCAGCAATTTGCTGACTGGAGACATAGAGCCTGTCCGTAAATGTTGTTGTTTGAGTTTCGACTCTGTCTCTTGTGACACTACACTACACATTGTTATGCTGAACCAGACAAATATCTCTCACATGGAAAACCACGCTTGAGTCTTTAGAATGCACTTTTGGAAAATCCTTGCTTTCCAAAGAGAGTAAGACATCACTTTAGCTCTACTCTGTCAACACCTTTGATTACTTCAGTAATTCACTCTCTCCATCCCAGGGGTCAAAAGAAAGAGGGCATCTATAGGACCCATATTAGGAACAGGGAAAGTGTCCTGATCTAAATGAAACTTCTTGGAGTAAGCTTACCTCCTGCCTAAACTTAGCAGTTTTTTCAGACAAAGTGAATCTTCCAAGTCATTTTTGTAACAGTCTAGGAGACATGAGTCTAGTACCTTTGGAAATTTTTTCTTAGGTAGTGTGAACAGAGTCAGCCTCAAAGCCAGTAGGATTTGCCTCTGAAAAAGAACGGCCAGGTGACCCTGGGCAGGTCCCAATCTTGCAATGATCTATATAACTCTGAGACTTCAAATTGCCAAGAAGGTGCTGATCTGCATTGGGAGAGGGAATTTCTTTAACCAGAAGTTCCTTATACCAATAAAATTGTAGATCTTACTTCTACAGATATATATATATATATATATATATGTGTGTGTGTGTATACATATACATACGTGTATATGTATACACACACACACTAACAATATTTTTTTTAACTGGGGTCCAGGGACAAGTCACTTTCCTGCCTACATTCCTTGCTTGAAGATGAAATTAAACATTCTGTTTTTAACTAAGCTAGAAAGGCTACATTTGGTAGAAAACGCGGAAAAATCCAAATGATCTGCACCAGTCAGACTTGCACCTGCCAAGCTTACAATGTCCTTGAGAGATCTGCTGTTCAGTTGAATTTGATTACAGACGCATTAGCAGGGGAGAGTATGTCATCAGCTAAAAGCTTTCATTCCTGACCTGGGACACAGGGTTTGGCCTGGCCTCAATGCTTCATGGTATTCCAGTCCAGCACACATGGGTGTGATAGCTCTGAAACCATCTAATTGAAAGCAGGGAAAGGGCAAAGCCTGGAATTTGGAAGAAGCAGAACACAGCTGTTCTGAATTACAGAACAGGTTGTCAACTTTTGCAGATGAAGAGCTCAGCTATGTAAAACCCGAATCTAACTCACTCGAGGGGCCGAGATGATACATGCCCTAGGCAGCTTTTGTGTTGGGGTGCAAGTGGTCCCATATTGTACTAAATTGACACAGTTCCACAACTCATTGTATTGATCCAGTCAAAAACTTCTATTTTTCCTTTTTCTCAAAATAATTCAACAAGCGTTCAACAGCAAATCTTTTGGCACTCTGCAAGAAATTTTAAGGCAGAATCTTGTATAGGCAATAGTAATGCCATTTTAGTAATTACTCCTTATAAGGAAGCTTCCTAAGGCTTCGTTTTCCATCCTCCCAATTATTAGTCCAATAACAAGAGGGGGGAAAATGGAATAGAAAATTTTAAAGGTTAGGCTGATCACACACAAGGTGATGAGAGATTGAGAACTCAACCTAACAGCCAAACTTCCACCCTTCACTTTGGCAATGAAAAACCTAAGGCTCCCAGATCGGATGCCTATCCAAGTTTTGACTAAACTTATTCTGATTTCAGTTGTTTCAGCTGATCCACTTGTGTTTCTCTCCATCTCCAAAGAAACTGTTACACTTTGGTGGTCCATTGGACTGACTTTAGGTATGAACTGGATTTCAGACTTTGTGATAGTTTAAGGTAGAGTGTAAATGTAAGGAACTAGGATCACAGGTTTAATGGATTTTAAAAACCATTTGTCTAAGTCCAAGAAAGCCTGGTGGCTAGTCTGATATCTCCCAAATAATAAGGGACACAGTTGGAATTAAAGAGTCCAAAGGCTCAGATTCTCCATTTAGCACTCTTTCTACCACACCTGTGACTATTATTAATATCCACATTTTCTCTCCCTCCCCCCCCCACCCAATTAAGAATTCCTTGTTGCCCAGTTTCTTATTTCTTCAGTCTTCCTTCTCCTATTTTCTATTCTCCTTAACCCCACACTGGCCACAAATAGATTTTCCTGACACATATTTTCATCTTTCTCTCATTCACTTCACTCTTCACCCTCTTTAGCTCACAGCAACTTTAGTAGTAAGGAAATTGTAGGGACAATAGGTCTTGGGGTAGCAAAAGTAGCCTCAGGCAATAGGAGCTGGGCCTAGGAGGAAGAAGCAAGGCTGAATACTTAATGAGGGATTAAATAACAAATTAGCTGCTCCTCCCCAGACAGGCAAAACCGTGGATCCTTTGGCTACAACTAGGAGAGACTAAAAAGTTAGCATTTTGGATTGGGACTCAGAAAAGAGCTTCAAGAGAGGGATTGTAATTAACTTAGAGACTTGCAGTGTCAGTCACATTAGATTTAAGGTAAGATGGAACTCATTACTAATTTTTTCCAAAGATGCAAAGGCAGACATATAGTAAAATATAGATGCATCACTTCACCTCCAAATTAGGGGGCTGTGATTTTTTAAATTGCATCCTTGACTTGAGAAAAAAAATTTTTTTAAATAACTATTTTTCTTAATGGAAATTTAATTTGCAAAAGTCTTTTTCATTAGAAAACAAATGTATAGAGTACTTATTTTCAATTTGTGAAATATGAAAGAAATGGGGGTCCTTTCCTGTGTAAACTGTCTTTTTTGAAAGGCTAAATGGTAACTCTTTTTTAGAAATTCCACAAAAAGAATAAGAGCTCATGCATTTCCCTGGCGCTCAGGCTGAAACAGAAAACAAATCCTTAAGGACAGAGTCCTGGAAATAGGCCTTATGCTAAAGGTGTGTATTAAATTTTATTTCATAAATATCATAGAATTTGGAATATGCAAATACTATTTTAAAACCATAAGTCTAAACTTGTCGTGGGGAGGTGGGGAGGGCAAAAGGAGATTTTTCAACTCTTGCCTTTTTTTTCCATTATCTAATAGGAAAATTTTTATTCATTTCAAGTTTTGCATAGAAAATCTATTCCTGGTATAAATTCCATTTATGGAGCCAACTTCTATTTTACAACTGAGATTAGAATTGTTAAAAGCTGAGAGTTGGAGCATAGATACTGGCTTAACAGAAGGACTTATAGCACCACTATGTTTTACTGATTACATTTGTGGGGGGAAGTCCATAAGAAGAACTATGCAACCTGTGGGCAGGGAAAACAGTAGGAATTTGTTAGAGATAAATTTGTCAGGATTCAATGTAATGTATGATAAAGCAAAATCCATATTGATTTTGGAAAAACACAGACAAGTTCTGAGAAGATTTTGGATGGATTTTGGAACAAGTTCATAAAGCCATCTAACTCTGTTTCTTCCTTTACTTTTTAATAGTTGGGAGAGACATAAGATTAAATTAATTTGGGTGATTTTGAGGGGCCAGTTTACCTGGCCTAACCTTAATTTTCCCTTTTTGGAGCCAATTCTTTTGCTAAGAGACTATTAAAAAAAAGTTCTGTTATCAGGACATCAATCTGATTAACTGTCCTTTAATATATCCTTGTAGTCATTCTTTGACTATATTTTACTTGCTAATTATGGACGGAAGCAGGTTCGCACATTACTGATCAATTTAAGACACAGTTTTTGAATTCTACACAAAGAATTCTCTACTTACTTTTCTATATTCTTTAAATCAATCCTGACTTAATAATATTTTGCCAGTCCTTAAAGACCAAGTACTATTATTTCTTAAGCTCACTTAAGTGATAAATGAAAGTACAGGTGGACTTTGTAGATAAGGGGAAAACTCAATCCAGACACTTTAGTATTCAGCAGAATGGATGAAAGTAGAAGAAAAAGAGAAAGTGCCTACCTTTGGCATGGGAAACTGACATGCTCCTGAACAATAATATGCATCAAAGGACTTTGGGGAGATAATCCACTCACTCCAACCAATATCTGCAAAATCCACTTTGAGGTATCGCCTGGCACAGTTCCGGGGTTCAATCCATTGTTTCCTCCTTGCCTTCTTCAAGGTCTGCTCATCAAATTGCAGTGTCTCACTTTTCTGGTGTGGGCCCTTTCTCTGCTTCTTTTTGCTTTTATTCTTCTCAGCTGGTTGTATCTGGAGAGTCTTATAAGGCTTCCTCTTCTCCCAGCCTTCATTCTCCTTATACTGGTATTCTGTGCCTGGAAGCTCATTGTTCTGGAGGGGAAGCAGGGGGCTGCTGATGGAGCGCTTCTTCCTCCGTTTCCTGGACAGAGCAGTCCTCATGTGGCTGTTCAGCTTGGCCAGGGCTCCGGTGGGAAAGTTCCAATGTCCCTGGAGACTTGATACCACACTTTCTGATTCAGAAATGGATGAATCATTGGCATAAACTAAGATATAAGGCTCAGAGTTGGGTGGCATTCCCTTTGAAAGGGAGTGTCCCTCAAAAGTGATCTTGATACCTATGAAAAACTCACCATTTTCTTTTGCTTTGGTCAGGATTTCAGTGACATCTTTGGATTGCCAGGCCAATACATCTCTGTGAAGTTTAGATACATTTATCAAAATATGACCCAGGAACCGACTTTGGTTCCCATCTGGTGTAAGGCTCCAGGCAGACAGGGCAATCTGTATTTGTTTCCTGTATCCATGATGAGAACAACCTCTGGGAGATATGCAGCTCAAACTAATGTTTATTAGTTCTCCAGTGGAGAAATGCAAGGTTGCAGACAAAATACTTTCAGACTTGGTTAGCGAAGTCAGGTTAAAAATATGTAGTTCTTTGTTTTCCAGGGTCCCTAGGAGGGGGGGAAAGAACAGGAGAAATTTAAAATGCCAGAAAAGATCAAAGCAAGAACTAATCATTATTTCTACTCTCTGAAGGGATATTATAAATGCACTGAGCTAATATTGTAGAGAAAAGAGCTGTGACTACAAGTTACAGTAAAATAAACTAGCAAAGTAAGACATCCTAACAAAATAGTACTTTCCCATAGCTCCTTGTCTCAGTTGGAAAACACTAATGGCTTACATTTGTATATCACTTTATGGTTGCAAAGCTCTTTCAAGTACACTTAAGGCTCACAAAAAACCCAGTGAGGGAGGTAATTGAAAATTCTTATTATCCACATCTTAAAGATATTTAGTTAGGAGAAAGTAAGCAACTCAGCTAGCAGATTCCTAGAACTGGAGTTGGCAGCTTGTTATAACAGGGAAAGCAATGGTCTGGAGGGAAACTTAGGTCTGGTTCTAGCTTTCACAACTAGTTAAGCAACCCTGAGCTTAATCTTTCCAGGCTCCATTTCTTCATCTATAAAATGCAAAAGAAAAAAAAAGAAAAAAAAAAAAAAAAAAGCTGAACCAAAGAATCAGAAGAGCTCTTAGTTATCTAGTCCTACTTTAAAAAGGAAATCCTTTCATAAATCCCCAATAAGTCAATCTCTGCTTGAAAACTACCAATGGTTTTAATTTTGAAACATCAGAGAAAATTGCGGTTTCTGGTGAAGAATGCAACTCTATATTAATAATATCATAAGATTCAATAAAATTTCAAGACAGTAGGGGGAAAGTGCTACATTGAGTGCTAAATGAGAAAATTCCTCCACATCCATCTCCTTTAATATTTGGAGGCAGATCATTCTACTTTAAAAAGGTCTCCTTTAGAAAGAAAGAAATTTTTCTTTCCTCATATGTGTCTGTTTACTTCGGATATTTCTCCCAATCCTGAAGATGGCAACCCATCCATGTGTCTCTTCTCCATGTCCCACCATAAATTAACCACATGGATGTCACATCAATGTGCTTTCTTGACATCAATTCTAAATCTCCTCTTTATAATGCCTACTCATTGTTTCTATTTTTTGTTCTCCTGGGCCTTAACGATTAGAATTGTCTAAAAGTGGGATGGACAGTCTTGAAAGGTAAAGGATTCCCTCTTATCTTGAGGTCTTCAAGTAGAGACTGGTATTTCCTAGTGTGGATGCTTTTCATTTATGTATTAGATCATATGGTTGTCAAGCTACCTTTCAGTGCTCAAATTCTGAGTTTTTGTGACGTATTTGAAAACAGCTTATCTTGCACTTTCAAAATCTTACCTTTTCTAGACTAAAGATTCTTCTTCTAATTGTTCCTCATATCATGGTCTCTTATTTTCTCATTATCCTGGTCATTAAGATAGAGATCTTAGACTTGAACCTAGGGATTCAATGTTGTTGTTTTGTTCCCCTCCTCCCATTTTAACAAAATAACAAGATAAATCATACCTTCCCCTACATAGGAGTAAAGAGGGTTAGGGTGAAGAATGAAGATGGGATGACTAAGCATAAAAAGTACTTGCCTTTTACTGAGAAAATGAAATGTCCATTTAAATTGTTACTTTTCATTTAATTTTAATATATGTTTAATAGTTGAACTTGGCCTCTACCACACTGAAACCTGGCTGAATTCAATGACATTCCATTAATATAGTCAATGAGTTGTCTTTCACTTATCATGTATTTTAAAACAAAAATAGATCCTCTACATTTCTCATTCTTCAAAGAGAAAATTGGGGAAAGCAAAGAGGGCTCAATATGGTGCAGTTAACTAGCAACTAGCCTGAGGTTTGGACTCTAGATTTGATTCCCAGATCCATAATCAAACCACAAGGATCCACGCTCTTACATATTTGTTTCAGGAAAATACACACAACCATGAAATCATGTTCCTGATCAAAAACATATTTTAGTAAAAACAAAACATTTCTCTAAAGATGTGGAAATTTTAAAAATGAGTTCATTGAGTTCCCTAAGCACAAGTGAAGTACAACGGGAAACATGTTTTACTCATTTTTAACAGTGTGTGAAGGAAAAGGAAGAACCTGCCATTGGTGCACATTTGTACAATCCATGACACCAAGATAATATTTTACAGACTTTATAACAGAGTCATGGCATCAGACTTCTTCCCAATCTTTTGCTTTAATTCATACCATTCAACCTAGTATATATTTTTATCCAGACCTTTATGCAGGAGATTGAAACCGTTCCAGCTTAAAATGGAATAAAGAGAGATTACACTATACAGAAATCTAGCCAATAGTGAGTAAACAAACATATCATTCAAAGGCTATGGGTGCAAGATATTTAATGTCCCAATTAATTCAATTTCTTTTTCCCCTATTTTATTTAAAAATGTTTCTCCCTTAAGAATTTCTCAGGAAGAATCTTCTGGCAAGGTAGAAGACTCAAAAGTTATTCCTTATTCTGGCCCCTTACAGAATAAAAATATGTGCCAAATGAAATAAAAGAACAGCAATTAAAAGAGAAGAAATAAAAAGTAACTTGGCAAGGTAATCAACTTGTTAAAAATATCATATAGGACACTATCAACTTAATTCTCCCTTAAATGCTCTACATGCCTGCCTTCATACTCCAGATCTCACAATATCCATTCTCAATGGTGGCAGCTACAGTGACTCTAGAGAAAGGAGATTGTTGAGAAGAAAACAAAGAAACAAAATATTTATTAAGTGCACCCTATTTACCAGGCACTGTTCTAAATATTGGGAATACACATATAGACAAAAAGAAAAACATTCTCTCCCCTCAAATAACTTTTATCTTAATGGAGAAAGAAAACATAAAAGAATTGAAAAGCTGGTTGGAAGTGAGGAGGACACTCCCAAAGAAGGGGGTTAGTTTTGAAATCTAAAAGCTAGGAACAAAACTGAAAAGAGAATGAAGGCTGGCCTAGGCTCCTCTAACAAAAAATGGAGGTTCCAGGAGGAAATTACCAGTGAGAAAAAAGGGGAGGGTTTACCGAGGAGTATTCCAGGTTGAAAGGATGGAAGGGGTGATTGCATATTGAGAAGGCTCTGGGTCCTGAGGGAAGTTTTAGGATGAGATATGATGGTTTGGAAGTTCAGTAACCAGGAACAAGGCTGGGAGCAGATTGATGAGCTTTAAGATGTCAGAACAATGTCTTTTCTGACTCAATGAAGTCTCTATCTTGGCAGTAATTCAATCAGACTGTTCAGTCCCTCAACAAGTTGCTTCCTATGTAGTCAGAGGAAGCAACAAAATAGCATAAATGTTGACAGAAAGAACAAAAAAAAATTATAATGCAATGAGTAAATAAAATGGAGCTAGAGAGCCCTAGGATAAAACTATTAAAATTGTATAATCAAGCAATAATTATAGATAGAACTTTCCAAAAGAGAAAGAAAGACCATTAAAAGTCAGAGAGTGGTTTAAAAGGCAAATAAAATTACTTTTAGATAGCATCTGGAAAACTTTAACAAAGTTAAAAATTCACAGTAAATACCCTGGGGTTAGAGGGAGGGGAATAAAGAAAGATGTCATAAAAAGAACCAAAAAACTCAATGATATTATATTAAAGCAAATCTAGTGGATATCATTTTAGAATTCAATTGTTCAAAAACAATTGGTATAGAAAACAGAATCAACAAGTTCCTAGAGAAGAATGAAAAAACACAAAATCCTATCAGTCATATTTCAAGAAATCAAAAGAAAATCATCAAAAAGTATTCAAAATAGAAGACAAAGCATAGATGGACTTCACAGGAGAGAAACTCTAAATATAATATATACAACAATGTTGTTACCAAGTTCCAATCTCTAAAAATAAAGAAAAAAACAAATGTTGCAAGTATTTTGAAGAGAGGGATACCATATCAGATGCCATACCAAAACTCTAGTTGTTATAATGCAGAATAACACATCATGAATCAGAAAGTTAAGAATAAATTGGAACATGATATATTTAATGGGAAAGAAAAAAAAGGCTTTGAATGTTTAAGAAAACCAAAACTTGGTAACTAATAAGACTATGGCAATAGATAAAAGAAACAAGAAAAAGAAATAAATTCAAACATCTGAAAAGATATCCAGTGCTTATGTTCCAAAAAGGGGAGAATTTATAATCCTTTCAGAAACCAATCATTTCTAAGGGACAATGAAAGAATGAGACAAGCACTGATCTTGAGAGTTGAAAAGACTAAGAAAAAAAGAATAAAATAGACATATAAAGGAAGGGGAAAGGAGGGAGGTGAAACAAAAAAACAGGGCATCCCAGGAAATGATTAGTCAAACAGGTAGGGGAAGTTGAAGAAATTGGGGACCTTTAGTAGTTCCTCAATTAACTTGATGAAATTATAGGATAACTCATGATAGGCTTAAAAAGCAGGAACAAACTCTTCAAAAGAAATCAGCTCTTGCAAAGATATACGGTGTAAGAACCCAGCTTTTGAAAGAAAATGCAGTGATGGGAGGATATGGAGTGGGGAGATAAAAAGTAATTTTGCTCTTTACCTTATTCGAAACAGTAGCTTTACAGAGGAGCAACTTTGCTAATAGGAGATATGGTGCTCAGGAGAATTAATTCCTAGAGGTGCTCATGTATAGTAGGAGTGACTGGGGAGAAAGAGGGATATTTTACTAGTACTATTCATATAATGTAATTTCAGTAAATGATTTTGCTTTAAGCTAATTGTTGAAGAGCTAACTTTCAATCTTGGGGCTCATGAACTAAAGTTTTAGTAATATTTAGTAGAGTCACAGAGTAACCAGGAGATGTAACCTGGGAGTGAAATTTGGGAAGGAGTATCTCAAAAGTAATTGTGCCTTATTGGCAGGGAAGTAATATAGTGGATTGAGTGCTGAATTGTTCACTGGTAACAGTTCTTTCTGTGTGCCTAATTTGCTGCCAGAGAATGACTTGAGGATGGATAGAAGAGAGCCCAATGTTCTTTTCTTTTTTTTTTTTTTAAAGAATGATTTAAGCAATTAAAGTTAAAAGCAATTTTAAGCAGATTCAATTTTTCCAGAAAATATGTTGATTTTTATTTCGTGATATATATTCCCAGACTCTGATCTCACTGCCACTATACACCCAAGTTCAAGCCTTTAGTATTTCTTGTCTAGATTATTCTTCCAAGTCATAGTGAGTCAAAAACTCATTACTGTCATATAATTTTCCCTTAAGTACAATATCACTCTGTTAAAAACCCTTCTATTATCACAGAGTTCCTAACTAGCAGTCTATAAAGTTTTATAAAATTTAGTTATCTAATATTTTAAAACCTAAATTTCAATATGTTAGGTATTTTTAATCCTTTGTATCTTCTTTGATGTATTTTAAAACATTATTCTGAGATGATGTCTTTAGATGTCAACACTCCAACTGGCCAAGGACACAAAAATAATTATGATCTCTGCTCTAGAGAATAAACTTTGTACTCTTTTGTCACTCAAGGCTTCATATATTCCACTAATCCCTAAAACAGATAGACTGCTCATGTTGCCCCTCAAATATATGCAGCATTTTCTTGTCTTCATGCCTGTGTTCAAGCTAATTTGCCCAGTTACACTATTTTCAACCTACTTCTATAACACAGAAATCCAACATATCCTTTAAAAGACATTCAAAATCTCCACATATCTCTCACAATTTTCTACTGAACACCCAGCATTGTTTATACCACCCAGGTGGCCTTTCATAGATAGCAGTTTATACATTTCATGAAGTGTCTGCCTGTTGTTATTTAATAATCTTTATACTAATAGGCATTGCGTTTGTTAAAATAGAGCCTCCTGAGAGCATGCACTAGGCATTGATCTTCTTTATATATCTGAAATGTGTAGTATAATCAATATTAAAAATATATATTGAATTAGTGAATCAAGTCATTATCTGAAGTAAGGGAGAAAGAAATCCTGGCTTCTTTCAATTACCAGCTAAAATCCCATCTTCTCCAAGAAACCTTTCATTATTCTCTTTAATTCTAGAGATTTACTTCTGTTGATTATTTCAACTTTGTCTTGTATATAGCTTATCTGAATGTTATTTGTTTACATGCTTTCTCTTTCATTAAATTGTAAACTTCTTGATAGCAGAGATGTTTTATTTTTTATTGTATTCCCAGTACTTAATACATTGTAGGCACTTAATACAATTTTTTTGACTGATTCTATCTTTTAAATCCAAACTTAAATAACATCTTTTCCAAGAAAGCTTCACTTAACTCTGACATTTCTTTTTCCTTTATACTCTCATAGCCCTCTGTCTATACTTTTCTTACATAAAGAATGCTCTATTATTATCTATGCACATGGCTTATCTCCTTAAAATCTTCTCTCTTATTTTTCTAAAATCTTAAGAACAGGGAGTATATCTTCTGAATCTTTGAATCTCTCCTAGCACCTAGCACATATACACAGTTACCCAAAATAAATTAATGAATAAATTAGGCTTATCAACAAAGGAATGAATTCCTTCATGAAGTTGTTTTTGTTACTGAAAAAATTCTAACAAAGATCAGATAATCATATATCAAGGACAATATGAAAAGGTCTTCCATCACTGACTGTTATAAGAATAACCTATCTTATAATGAAAAAGTTATAAAGATTATATCATGGGATAGAGAACATAGTACCCAGGAAATGAGATAAGAGATATAGGAATAATCATAATTATTTAGTGTTAGCTAAAGTGTTAGGTGTAAGAAAAGTCTATTATTCTTTTTTTTAAAGAAATATATATTTTTTAAGTTAATAATAGATGACCATCACCCATAGGTGGGACTATTTTCTAAGCGGTAGTAAATAAATCCAATCTTTCATCTGTAATTTTGCTAAGAACTTAGCAAAAATGAGTGTTTGGGACAGCTAGGTGACACAGTGGATAGAGTGCTGGGCCTGGAATCAGAAAGACTTATCTTCCTGAATTCAAATCTGGTCTCAGACACTTACTGGCTGTGTGAACTGGGACAAATCACAACTGTGTTTGCCTATAAAAGGAACTGGAGAAGGAAATGGCAAACCATTCTGGTATCTTTGTCAAGAAAACTCCAAATGGGGTCAGGAAGATTCAGACACAACTGAAAAGAATAAACACCAAAACAACATAAATATGTATTATGAACCAATTAATATTTGTCATACACATATATGGTGAATTTAATAAAAATCTAATCATTCTAAAATAAAAGGGACTTTGGAAGTCATATAATCCTACACCTTCATTTTATAGATGTAGAAACAGAAACAAAGTGATAAATTGCCTTGGTTGGTCAAAGTCACCCAGCTGAAGTATCAGGACTAGACTCCAAATGTCTTGAGTCTTTATCCACTTCTCAGTATCACATTGTGGATTTAAGTGAAACATATGCTAAAGTCTTATTTTGGTTTTCCATTAATTTTCCATTAAAAATTGTGCCTAATAAATTCTGGCACAACTCTTGGGTTTCAATTTAAATTTAACAATCCATGCTATAAGAATAATCTATTTTATAATGAAAAAATAATAAAGATTATATCTTGGGACAGAGGATATAGTATCCAAGAATGTACATGATACAGTGGATATGTAAAAATATAAAATCCTTACATTTTTTCATTTATCATGACCATTTTTGTATGTATGGTCATGTATCATGACCATTCCTTTGAAATCTCTATTTTTGAAGCAGAAGAGATTAAGAAGAGTTGGCAAGAATACACAAGGAAGATCTTAAGATCATTGATAACCACAATGGTGTGGTTATTGACTTAGAGCCAGACATCGTGGAGAATGAGTCCAAATAAACTTAGGAATTATTGCTAACAATAAGGTTATTGGAAGAGACAGAGTTTCAGCTGAACTATTCAAAACCCTAAAAGATGATGCCCTTCATATGCCAGCAAATTTGGAAAACTCAACAGTGGCCAATACATAGAAAAAAAAGATCAGTTTACCTCCCAATTCTGAAAAAGAGTGATACCAAGAAATGTCCAAATTATTATTATTATCTTTATTTATTTATTTATTTTTGCTGAGGCAATTGGGATTAAGTGACTTGTCTTGGGTCACACAATCCCACAGCCAGGAAGTGTTAAGTGTCTGAGACCAGATTTGACTCAGGTCCTCCTGACTTCAGGGCTGGTACTCTATCCCCTGTGCCACCTAGCTGCCCCAAATATTCAAATCATTAAACAAACGCACTTATTTCACATGCTAACAATGTAATTCTTAAGATTCTGCAAGCTACACTTCAGCAATATGCTAACTGAGAATCACCAGAAGATCAGGCTGGTTTTCAGAAAGCAGAGGAACTAGAAACCAAATTGCCAAGATTCATTGGATAATTGAGAAAAGCAAAGGAGTTCCAGAAAAACCTATACATCTACTTCACTGATTACACTAAAGCCTTTGTGTCAATCACAACAAAATGTGGGAAGCCTTCAAATGGAATACTAGATCATCTTACGTGTCTCCTACATGTGAGCCAAGAAACAACAGTGAGAACTGAACATGGAACAGATTATTGGCTTGATATAGGAAAATAAGGCTATATATACTCATTTATTTAATTTATAGAAATCATCTGATATATAAACTTGTAGACATCATGCAAGGCACCAGACTGAATGAATCAAAAATTGGAATTAAGGTTTCCAGGAGAAATATCAACAATCTCAGATGTGTGGAAGATATCATTCTGACCAACGATGGCAATTGGGAAGAATTAAGAAGCCTCTTGATGAGACTTGATGAAGTTGAAATAAGAGTGTCAACACTGGCAGTAAGGTTAATATCAAATAGGGAACTTCCGGGGGTGGAGCCAAGATGGCAGAGTACAGCCTGGAAGCTGCTGGAGCTCTCTCAGTTTCCCTGGAAAACTACAAAAAAGGAAAGAAAATGAGTAAGAAACAGAAAAGAACTTTGACCACAGAAAGTGATAGAGCAGACCAAAACACAAGCTCAAACAAGGACAAAATGTGCACAGAAGATATCTCAAAAAGTGATGTGAATTGGGCTACAACCCAAAGAGGCTTTATAAAAATCTTTATAAAAGACTTTAGAAGGCAAAAAAGAGGTAGAAGGAAAAATGAGAAAGGAAGTACAGAGATGTCTGAGAGAGTCAACAGCTTGAAAAGGGAAAGAAGACAATTGTTTGAAGAAAACAACTCATTAAAAAAGTAGAATTAACTAAATGGAAAAAGAATCAAAAGCTCATTGAAGAAAATCACACATTAAAAAATAGAATGGGGAAAATGGAAGCTAATGATTTTGTGAGACAGCAACAAACTAAAGAAGGTCAAACAAGCTAAAAAGAATGAAAAAGTAGAAGAAGAAATCTCACTGGAAAAACAGCCAACCTTGAAAATAGATCCAGAAGAGACAAAAATTATTGGCTTACCTGAAGGCCATGACCAAAAAAAGAGCCTGAAAGAGATCATTAAGGAAAACTGCCCTGATATTTTAGAAACAGAGTGGGGAATGCTCATTAAAATAATTCATTTATCACCTTAAAAAAAAGATCCCACAAGGAAAATCCCAAGGAATATTGTTGTAAAACTCCAGAACTACAACTTCAAGGAAAAAATACAGCAAGCTGTCAGACAAAAACAATTCAAATATCAAGGAGCAACAGTCAGGATTAGCCAGGATCTAACAGCTTCTACAGTAAATGATCCGAGGGCTTGGAATGCCATATTCTGGAAGGCAAAGGACCTGGGATTACAATCAAGAATTAACTACCTAGCGAGACAGGGGGGCATCACATGGATTGAAGATGTGGTTTTGAATGGACTCTGGTGTGATGACATCAAAGAAAAAGATATGGGGTGGAAAAGGGTTTGTACTTGGAAAAAGTGGAAAGGAGAAGTATAATGGGATAATTAGTTCACATGAAAAGGTACAAAAGACCTGTGAAGGGAAAGAAGGGAGGGGATGAACATTGTCTGAAGCTTGATCTGGGTTCTAAGAGGGAATTAATCATTCAGTTGGGTCTAGAAATTTATATAACTTCTATAAAGAAGTAGGCGGAAAAAGAGAAAAGAAAAGAGAAAGGCAGGGGAGATAGGGCAGAAACTCTAGAGAAAAAGGTAAGAGAAGAGGGGAAGAGGTGATAGAAGATAACAGTGAATGGAATGGAGAAGGGGGAGGGTAATAAGAGATAAAGGTAAAAAAGAACATGATTAAGGACGGGGTGGAAAGTAAGAAAAATATATATATAGGAGAGAAAATAGGATGGAGGGAAATACAAAGCTGGTAATCATAACTGTGAATGTGAATGGGATGAATTCTCCCATAAAACCGAAGCATTCAAATATCAGAGTGGATTAAAAAACAAAATCCTACAAAATATTGTTTACAACACATTTAACACAGAGATACATACAGAGTAAAGGTAAAAGGCTGGAAGAGAATTTCTTATGATTCAGCTGAAGTTAAAAAAAAAAAAAAGCAGGGGTAGTAATTCTGATCTCAGATAAAGCAAAAGTAAAAATAAATCTTATAAAAAGAGATAAGGAAGAAAAGTACATCTTGATAAAGGGAACTGTAAAACATGAAGTAATAACAATACTAAATATGTTTGCACTAACCAGTAGACACAGCCAAATTCCTAGAGAAGATTTTAAGCCAGTTATAGAAAGAGACAGTAAGACTATATATACTAGTAAGAGACCTCAACCTTCTCCTCTCAGGATCAGACAAATCTGATCACATAATAAATAAGAAAGAAACTAGAGAGATTAATAGAATCCTAAAAAACATAAATATGATAGACCTCTAAAGAAAACTGAATAGAGACAGAAAGGAATACACCTTTTTCTTGGCAGTATATGGCACTATCACAAAAAGTGACCATGTATTAAGGCATTAAAAACCTCACAATCAAATGAAGAAAGGCAGAAATAGTAAATGCTTCCTTTTCAGATCATGATGCAATAAATATTATATTCAACAAAGGGGCAGAGGAAGATAGACTAAAAACCAATTGGAAATTAAATAATCTAATTCTAAAAAATGAGTGGGTCAAACAATAAATCACAGAAACAATCAATAATTTCATCCAAGAGAATGAAAAGAATGAGACAACATACCAAAACCTACGGGATGCAGGCAAAGAAGTTCTTAGGGGGAAATTTTATAGCTCTAAATATCTATATAAATAAAATAGAGAAAGAAGAGATCAATGAATTGGGCATGCAACTAAAAAAAGCTAGAAAAAAATTAAAAACTCTCAATTAAATGCCAAATTAGAAATTCTGAAGCTCAAAGGAGAGATTAATAAAATTGAAAATAAGAAAACTGTTGAACTAATAAATAAAACTAAGAGTTGGTTTTGTGAAAAAACCAACAAAATCGATAAACCTTTGGTTAATTTGATTAGAAAAAATAAAGTAAAACACCAAATCACCAGCATCAAAAATAAAAAGGGTGAATCAATGATTAAGAAATTAAGGCAATTACTAGGAACTATTTTGCCCAACTGTATGACAGCAAATCTGATAATCCAACCAAAATGGATGAATATTTACAAAAATATAAATTTCCCAGATTAACAGAAGACAAAATAAATTACATAGTCCCATTTTAGAAAAAGAAATTGAACAAGCCATTAATGAACTCCCTAAGGAAAAAAATCTCCAGGGCCAGATGGATTCACAAGTGAATTCTACCAAACATTTAAAGAACAATTAATTCCAATTATTAAAGAATAAATAATTCCAATTTGGAAAACTTGGTAAAGAAGAAATCCTGCCAAATTCCTTCTATAACATAGTGTACTGATTCTTAAACCAGGAAGAGTCAAAACATAGAAAGGAAATTACAGATCAATCTCCCTAAAGAATATTGATGCAAAAATTTTAAATAAAATATTAGCGAAGAGATTACAGTAACTTATCAGCAGGATAATACACTATGACCAAGTGGGATTTATAGCACTGATTTATACCAGGAACACAGGGCTGGTTCAATATCAGGAAAACTATTACCATTATTGACCATATCAATAACAAAACCAGCAGAAATCATATGGTAATCTCGATAGATGCAGAAAAAGTTGTTTTTGACAAAATACAGAAGCATTACTGTTAAAAACACTAAAGAGCATAGGGGTAAAGGAAGCTTTCCTTAAAAGAATAAGTAATATTTGTCTAAAACCAACAGCAAGTATTATTTGTAATGGAGAGAGAAGCTGGACCCATTCCCAATAAAATCAGAGGTGAAACAAGGATGCCCATTATCACCACTATTATTCAATATTGTACTAGAAATGTTGGTACTAGCAATAAGAAAAGAAAAAGAAATTAAAGGAATTAGAATAGGCAATGAAGAAATAAAAGTATCATTCTTTGTGGATGATATGATGATATACTTAGAGAATTCTAAAAAATCATCCAAAAACCTCCTGGAAACAATTAATAGCTTTAGCAGAGTTGAAGAACATAAAATAAACCCACACAAATCATCAGCATTTCTATATATTACTGACAAAGCCCATCAGCAAGATTTAGAAAGAGAAATTCCATTTAAAAACAACTGTAGACAAAAAATACTTGGGGGTCTAACTGCCAAGACAAACCCAAGAATTATATGAACACAATTACAAAACACTTCTCACACAAATAAAGTCATATCTAAACAATTGAAAAAAATCAATTGCTTATGGGTAGGCTAAGCTAAATATAATAAAATGACAGTTCTGGCTAGATTGATCTATTTTTTCAATGCCATACCAATCAAACTGCAAAAAAATTCATCTGGAAGAACAGTATGTCAAGAATATCAAGGGAATTAATGAAAAAATAAAATAAAATAAAGGATGGTAGCTTATCAGTAGCAAACCTAAAATTAAAATTATAAAGCAGTAGTCATCAAATCATTTAATGCTGGCTAAGAAAGAGTAGTAGATCAAATAATCAACACCTACAGTAATCTAATATTTGATTAGGGATAAACTCTAGTTTTGGAATAAGAACACTAACTACTGGAAAAACTAGAAAATATGTCAAAAACTCATCATAGACCTACATCTCACACCCCATACCAAAATAAGGTTAAAATGGGTACATAATTTACAGTGTTTCTGATAAAGGTCTCATTTCTAAACTATATAAAGAACTGTGCCAAATTTGTAAGAATACAAGTCATTCTCCAATTGATAAATGGTCAAGATATGAAGACAATTTTCAGATGATGAAATTAAAGCTATCCATAGTTATATGAAAGAATGCTCTAAATCACTATTAATTAGAGAAATGTAAATTAAAACAACTCTGAGCTACCTTATACCTCTAAGATTGGCTGAGATGACAGGAAAAGATGATGATAAATGTTGGAATGGGGGAAAATTGGGAAACTAATACATTGTGGGTAGAGTTGTCAAATGTTCCAACCATTCTGGAGAGCGATTTGAAACTATGCCCAAAGAGCTATAAAACTATATCCTTTGACCCAGCAGTGCCATTATTGCATCTGTATCCCAAGGAAATCATAAAAGAATGAAAAGGATCTACATGTGCAAAAATGTTTGGAGTAGCTCTTTTTGTGATAGCAAAGAATTGGAAAATGAGTAGATGCCTGTAAGTTAGGGAATGGATGAACAAGTTGTGCTATTTTAAGATAATAGAATTTGATTATTCTATAAAAAATCATGAACAAGCTGATTATAGAAAGACCTTGAAAGATTTACATGAACTGATGCTGAGTGAAACAAGCAGAACCAGGAATACGTGGTATACAATAACAGCAAGAAAGTGTAATGATCCACTATGAAAGATTTGATTCTTCTCAGTGTTTTAGTGATTCAAGACAATTCCAAAAGACTTTGGATAGAAAATTCATCCAGAAAAAGAACAAAGGAGATTGAATGTAAATCAACACATGCTATATTCACTTCTTTTTTTTTTGTTTTTTTTTCCCCTCTCTCCCATTGTTTTTTCCTTTTGCTCTGATTTTTCTCTCCTAACATGATTCATAAAGTAATGTGTACTAAAAATACATAAATTTGCTAGAAAAAAGTAAGTTTAATATCAAATAAATCTAATATCTTGGCAACTGATCTTATCACTTCCTGGAAAACAGACAGCAGTGTCAGATTTTATATTCTTGGTCTCAAAGAACTGTAGCAACTGCAATTGTGAAATTAAAAGATACTCTTTGGAAAGAAAGCTGTGGCAATCCAGATAGCATACTAAAATGCAGAAACATCATCACCTTGCACAAAGGTATCTATAAGTCAAAACTATGGGTTTTCCAGTAGCAATGTATGGCTGTGAAACTTGGATTGTAAGGAAAGCTGAGAGCCACAGAATCAATGCTTTTGAATTGTGGTGTTGGAGAAGACTTTTGAGAGTCTGTTGGACAAAAAGGAGATCAAATCAGTCAAAAGCTTAATTCTATGGCTATATGGCTATATGGCTTATCTTATGATAAGACTCATTGGAAAAGTCCCTGATACTGGGAGAGATTGAAGGGAAAAGGAAATAATAGGACCAGGTCTGGAATTGGAGGACAAGGGAGATGGCTTAATGATTATTATCTTTCAGGCTTTTAGGCACCGCTCAGGATAACACCAAAATGCCCTGTGACTAAAGAGAAGTAAATACTTAAAGAACAAGCTAATGAATTACAAGAAGTAAAACAAGGGAATTCTATAATAGGATACTTTAATGCTTACTTTTCTAGCCTAAGAAAATTTAACAAAGAAATGTTAAATATTTGTATAAAATTTCAAAATCACTGACTGAAAATTTAAGAGTATAAATATTTCTTAGCTTTGCATGGCATCTTTATAAAATTAAGCACATACTAGAGCACAAAAAAATCTCATTAACAAATATGGAAAAGCAGAAATATTAAAAACATTCTTTAGTGAACTCAAATTACAATTATAAAAGGACAATGGAAAAAAGTATATAAACTTAAATGGAAATCAAATAGCTAATACTGCAGAATATGTGGGTCAAAGAGCAAGTAAAAAACCCCATTGTGTAATTTCATTTAGAAACTGAGAACACTGAGAAATCATATTAAAACTTTTGGAATGGACCTAAAGCAGTCAATAGAGGGGTAGAGAGGTGTGTGTGTGTGTGTGTATGTGTGTGTGTGTGTGTTTACATCTCTAAATAGATATCAACAAAACAGAAAAACAGATCAATGAATTGAATAAGAAACTAAAAGAAAATCTAGAAAAGCCACATATAAAGCTCTAAATGAAAAGTTGGAAATTCTGACAATCAGGAAAGATCAACAAAATTGAAAACAAAAATAAAAGCATTGATTTAACACATAAAAGTAGTAACATTACAAACTAATAAAACAGACAAACCATAAGCTAATTTGATTTTTAAAAAAGAATGGAAAACCAAAGCAAAAAAAGAAAAGGAAATAAAAGAAATCACTAGAAATTATTTTGCTCAATTATTTTATCAAGAAGGCAAGAAGCATTAATAAGCATTTGCTATGTGCCAGACATCGTTCCAAGAATTAAAGATACAAAATCAGCCAAAAGATAAACAGCTCCTACTCTCAAGGAATTTATATTCTAATGGAAGAAGACCACACACAAAAGGGACCTAACTGAAAATTGAGATGTGAGAGAGAAATGGAGAAAATCAAATGCACAGCATGGATGAGAATGACAATTGGCTGGCCCTCCCCAAATAGAAGCCCTGAAAGGGATTCACCAATGAGAAAAAGGAACTGGCATTGTGGAAATCTATTCTAGGATAATGAGACTTCAGGTGCCAAAGGAAATCCCAGGTGAGTCTACAACTGAGGCATAGTAGTGAAGTCTAGAAAGACACACAGCTGGAGCAGATTGAAGACTGGCCAATTTGGACAAAAATAGTTATTGGCCAAACAAGGGATAGAGATGATCTTGAGTAATAAAATGGATCATTTCGATCACATGAAAGTGAATAGTTTTTTGCTTCAAATCACTAATGATAGAAATACACATTTAAACAACCCTGAAATTTATCATTCACACATCAGATAAAAAAAGATACAAAAGAATAAAATGGAAATGATCAGAGGAGCACTAGATGGATAATTAAACAGATATATTGTTGACAGAGGAGTAAATTTGTCCAAATCATTCTAGGAAACAATTTGAAATTCTACCCAGAAAGTCACTAAATCCAATTACCTATGGATGTCTCTACTATGCAGATACTCAAAAGGAATCAGACGAAGAGAAAAGATCCATAGAGTTCAGAATATTCTTAACAGCATTAGCTGAACTCTCTTTAAAGAAAAAAACAAACCCCAAAATCAAAACCAAAAACAACTTTAAAATTTTTTTCTACGTGAATGAATAAATGAATAAATCACTAAATTCTTAAATGATTACTATGTGCAAAGGCCTATTTTAAGCACTGAGGAGACAAACAGAAGAGAAAGGCGATTTCACTTTCTAATGGGGTAGACAAGATAAACAGGTTTCAGCAGTTGCAAAGCAGATGGAAATGTCTTTTATTTAATGTCATTTCCATTGGCGAAATCATTAGTAAGACCTTTTTTTTTTTTTTTTTTTTTAACAGTTCTTGAAGTTAAACCATTTGACAGTCCTGAGGACTTTGGTGACAAGAACTTTATTTTCTCAGTCTTCTGGAACTCTACCTGTAGGAGCAGTTGCCAGGTTACATCTCCATAGGGGCTGCTTTCCAGAATGATGGTTGAGGGCAGGGGAACAAAGTATTCCTATTTTCAAGTTCAGGATCCTGCCTCTTTCTATCAGGATCTGAGGAGAAATAGTGGTACCTCTCCCAGGCTTTTGTGCACATGTGGCTTCTAGTGGCAGTTAGTCTCCAAGTATTGCTAATAGTGATGAGAATAGTGGGTCTCTACGGTGATTTCTCCCCTCCATGATAGTTTTGAGGGTTAGGGTGGAAACTGATCTGGTGTTTGAAGGATATTGCTATTCTCATTTATCTTGGATTAAGGTTTCTTGGGCTGTCTCAATCAAGATCTGAGGGAAGATGGTGATCAAGGTTGTGGTGGCAAAGGTGGGTCAGCTTGTCTAGCTCATTCTGCTCCTCTCTCCCATCTATACTGGTATTTCAGCTTGTCTGGTTGCTTGCCCTGTGAATGGCAGCTGTTTAGAATTTGGTAGATGCCCGTCCCGTCTCTGCAGGAGCCAAATGATGGCTATGAAGGCTGGACCAGAAGCAGGAATGCTACATTTATATGGGATGTATCTTGGGGGATGGGTGAGGAAAGGGTCATATTGAGGAATTTAGGTGGTATAAAACTAAAACTATCAATAAAAAATTTAAAACCTGATGTCACCCACAAAGATTAAAAGATATGTTGCAAGAGACATTCTTATGCATAGATATGATGGAAACATTCCATTATCATACCATGTGCTTACATTTATAGGGGACATAACAGCATTTTTATAGACTGCCATATGTATTTAAGGGATGAAAAAGGACAGCCACAAGGGCAATTTAGTTATAAAGTCATTTACTATAGTTTAGATCTGATATCATGATGCATTTGCCCCACAGGGGTCAAGACTGTATCATTATTTCCACGATAAAAATTCTGTATTCATGGATTCAGAACACAACCATCCAAATTCATTCTGGATTGAACTTGGCATACCCTGGGAATATTTTTATTAGGGCAAAATGTCTTTCCACTGTCTCACCACCCAAATAAAGATATACTATTTTTTAACATATGAGTATTACAATTACAAGAGAATTTGGTGTTGAAAAATATTAACTTCACAAAAACATATCCAAATGTAAAATTTTTGAAAAGTAAACTTAAGGTGAATTTTTCTTTTATAAAAATGTTGAACTAAACTCTTGCTATGTTTGATGTCTTAGTATATTCCTACACAGGAAAGAATCAAGGGATTATCATTTTCTAATTTTTATTTCAGTATCCAGGAAATTTTTTTTTTATATACTATTTCTCCACATTAGAGTTTCTAATTCCCTATGCTAAAGCTTAAGAATTTGTCCTGGGTTTTCTATGTAGTTTTCATTATCCATATTTTTTCTTAAATAAAAAATAAATAAAAATAAAAAAAATAAAGACAGTCTGATTTTATTAAATGGGTCTTGCATTAAAATATTGCACAGCAATAATATTAGTTTTAAAAGTGATTTTATTTTATCCTGTTTTATATTTTTAGCTTATTTTATCTCTAATGAACTTTTTTTTGAAGAAGCAAATAGTAAGTTTAATAAATTTCAAAATATCAATCAATCCCATACATTTCAAGTAAAAGGAGGGTACTTTCCCACAAATCTGTAAGAGCTTCTCTGAACTTAAGTTCAGAAAAGGATTCTAGGATATGAAATCATGGAGGTTCCTCTCATCATAGGATCATAAATTTAGAGCTGAGACCTGAAAGTATATCTAGTCCAATCTCCTCAATTTAACTGGGAGGAACTAATACCCAGACAGGGAAAGTCACACAATTAGTAAGTAGCAGATTCGAAATCTGAACTGAGGTTAGGCTATGTTGTCTCTATAACTTTGTTGTTGTTCTTCAGTCCAATTCTTCATGCTTCCATTTGGGGTTTTCTTGACAAAGATACTAGAGTAGTTTGCCATTTCTTTCTCCAACTCATTATATAAATGAGGAAACTGAGGTAAACAGGATTAAGTGACACACAATAAGTAAGTGTCTGAAGCCAGATTTGAATTCAGGAAGATGAATTTTTCTGGCTCTAAGCCCAGAACTCTATCCACTGCATCACTTTGCTACTGCCTAGTTCAAATCTTATAGGAACAATATACTCAGTTTAAGAAAAGAATGAAATATTCCTTGTTTTCTGAGACATAATATTAGGAAATTCACTATGAATTTTGCATATCCATGTTCTTTCCAATTCAAGAACATCTGAGACTGATATGGGAGGGGGTTTTAAAGATGAATTTCAGAACAATAGTCTACCAATGGATCTGTGGAGCTTCAGGACCCCACATACTCCTGTCTCCATACCAGTGCTTGGAAAAGTTTGAATACTATTCAAGTCCTTACAAAAATGTATTCACTAAAATGTTTTAATCTTAAGAACTTATTGTAATTATAAAGTTGATTTTAAATTTTCTTAAGTGGAATTTCAATTTTAGAAATCTCTTCTATTGGGTCCATGGCCCATCTCACTTCCTAAGCATATCTATGATACAAAGCTAAACATAAATTATTTATGCATCATTGATGTTTATTTTTTTCATTAGCATGGATAACAAAACTTTATATTATCTTTAAAAAACTCAGTTTGTAAAAGATCTTGACGATAGAGTAAATACTTTATTAAGGAGGCAATCATTTTATTCTTTTTGCCATCCCTCTCCAAATATCCTAGTTTCCTTTAAGTGTAAATATCAAATAATTGAAATAAAGTTCATATGTAGCCTACTTTTCTGAGGTCGGAAAATTCAAAGTAATTAGCTTTTGAGCCAAATTCTAATCTATCACACCATAATTCTTTCTTAGTGTTTTGGGGATTTTTTTTTTTTTTTTACAGGAATTGCTTCTATTAGTGTGATCTTCCACCTCTTGATTCCCTGTTATCGCTCTTTGTCTCTTTGTCCACTCATTCATGACCAGAAATATAGGAAAGCTACAATGTTGTTATTCTTTTTTTCCCCTGAGGCAATTGGGGTTAAATGACTTGCCCAGCTAGTAAGTGTTAAGTATCTGAGAGCAGATTTGAACTCGAATCCTCCTGACTTCAGGGCTGGTACTCTATCCCCTGTGCCACCTAGCTGCCCCTAGTGTTGTTATTCTTAAATTGAGAAGATTCATGTGTGGGTTCACGTGCTCACTTGTATTTCATAGGAGGCAGTGGGGGGCAATGGATAGTCATATGGCCTCAGAGTCAGGAAAATTTGCATCAGGCATCCAGACTTCTGACATATACTGGCTTTCTGACCTTGGCAAATCATGTAATTTCTCAGTGACCCAGCCAATGAGCTAAAACTCTTAAATAGCTGAACAAATGCTGATTTGTATTGATAAAGGGAAATGCCTCATAATGAATTTCCTCTTTCAATGAAAGGAGGGTGCTGTTAAAACAAAATAAAACAACCTAACTCTAAAATTTAGAGGATGTTTTTAAAAGGCTCTATTGCCCACTGAAGTAAACCTCCATTTTCAAAAAAACTACTTGTAGAAATTTAAGCAGTTCCTTATAAGAACACTTTAGAAAGTTTGTAGTAATAATTAAGAAAAGACAGTACTAACTATGGGAATGGTTATAATTAGCAAAGAAAGAAGACAATCCTAATGTGCTGTTTTATTTTTTATTAAAAGGTTAAAAAGGACAATTTTTTAAACAATAGCTAAAAATAAAAATTCATCACATACCCTTCATTCCATCCTCCCAACCTGTGACATGTGACCATGGTTTTTATGGAATTGAATATTGCTGCCATTAATAACTTAATAAATAATTTCTTGCCAAAGGAAAGATAAAACCTAATAGGTTGAATTGTTTTTATAAATGCTTTCCTATCTCAGGAACTTATAAGCACTGCAAATTTATGACTTTGGCAAACCAAATGAATGGCATCAATGAAGGAAGCAGAGAAAAGAGGTTAGTGAAAAGTATATTTAGGATGAATGCCACCTACCAGCAAGTAATAATTTAAGTATAAAGTAATCAAAAAGAGACCACGAGGAGCTGGTTTTCAACCAAAGACATTATTATAGGTTTAGAACAATAAATAATGTTAATCAATAGTTCGGCCTGAACTTTTAATATAGTCTGAAGAGTTCCACATGCCCCGAGACCATATAAGCTAGAATTATAAAGAAATTCCAATTTGTTAATCCATACAGCTTTCATCAGCCTTACCAGAATAGATGCCATAAGGAGGAATAGGGAGAGCAAAACGTAATGTAGCTTAGAGCCAAAGACTCTCAGTGAAACTGGAATGCTTTCTCTGTGGCTTCTAGGTGAAACTTTCCCATCAAGGTTTTTTAACAACTGAATACCTAAACATCTTTGGATCAAATCCAGGATAAGCCACCTTTCTAGGAGGTGCTCATGGGATGAAATAATAATTGGGGTTGTTAATATTTATGCTAGAAAAATTCGAGGTTTTTTAATGTATTAACCCATTTCCTTGGTTCTTGGGTTCATCTGCCCAATGTTTATAGTTTTTTTCTTAACTTGGGTGGTGGGAAAGAAAGAGGGCCCTTTCACTATGGTGAGGGGTCCCTTTACAGACTTTAGGCCAAATGAAGGACCATTGGCCTTTGGGGCATTGCTATTCCCAAGGTCCTTGGGTTGTATCCCAGAATATCTCCATTGGAGCATGAGCGGAGATAGATAGTAGTTGAAATGATGGAGGTACTTTAACTTGCCTAGCACATGATCCTTCCTTTTCTCTCTCTCAGGGTGCCTATGAATTTGCTCTTGAGTGAAATACTTCATCTTCCAAAAGTCTACATAATTCATAGTTGGAATTGTTACTGAAAGCTCAGAACAAATTGTGGAAGATCTGTTTCTTGGGTAGGACTGATGAAAATCAAACCAAATCTACAGTTTGGGCTCTTTTAAATAAAGTGAAATTAAAAGCTGGTGCTTTAAGATTAAGATTCTTGCAGCTGATTAACTATGGATTTTTTCTCCACTGTTTCACATTGTAGCTTTTTAATGTTTTAAAACACCAAATGTTCATAGTGAATATTAAAAATGAGATATTAAAAACTGTATTTGAAAAATTGAAGTTCTGTAACCGAAAAAAATCAGATTTTTGAAATATGTGTATTTTTGTTGAGAAAAAATACTATTAGATCAAAGAAGATTCAAGTTAGCAGTCTAGAAACCAAATACAAAACTCTACTTATTGGTCTTAATTCCAGCCTAATCCATTATTATCTTGGGAAACAATGCTCATGGAGGAGAGTGCATGCTAGCACACTCTCTCCTCAGCAATCACAGCTCATAAAGACTAAGAAAATAAATTTGCTACTCACATACTTGGCACTGTTAAATGACTCAACATTAGAACAGATATGCTTGTCAGTAGAAATGACATTAATGAAGACACATTACTATCTGCTTTGCTGCTGCACCCTAAGGATCATGTAAGATCTTTTCATCTGAAAAGTGCAAACCTATGTATTGTCTCTCCCATTTAATACAAACTCCTTGAGAATAGGGATTGTTTTACTTTTTCTCTTCACATTCCTGACATTGAGCAAAGTGATTTGTATGTTGTAAGTGCTTAATAAATCTTTTATCATTTGTTCACTCTTCATTCATTTATAAATTTCACAAAAAAACAGATTCTGCAAACTATTGAAGCCATTCCCTGGGAGTAAAATCACATGTGTTCAGCGATGGTATGTCACTCTTTCAATCAACTGGGGACCAGGATTTAGTTATTTCTTTCTGTAGGGCAGCTTCCTAAGAGATTTGGAGCCAAAATGGTAGGTAATACCTACAAAGCAAGCACATCAGATCTCTGTTGTTGAAAAACTGGATGCTGTATATGAATGAAGACATTAATTTTCCTGGTCTCTCCAACCTCCCCCTTACTCCTCCTGCTTCAGCTTATGTAATTCATCAGCAACATTAATTTTTTAAAATGTCTAAATGATATCTATTCTCTCCAGTTATTAACACTTATTGATAGTAACTAACCAGATTACCATCTAGTAACAGACATGAGTTGTCATCAACATCCCATTCTTTTATGCTAATCTGAGTAGAGTTGGAATCAGAAAACTTAGAATTGGATCAGTATGATTCAACCATTTAGTTCACCTGAATTTGTGTGACTTCATCTTTTTGGTAAAATTAAGCAGTTGGCCTGGATGATCTTCAAAGCATATGATATTCCAGTTTCCTCATCTTGACCCCACTCCAATTTAACTGTTCTCAACACTTCACATAACTGGAAACTAGCCGGTGTGGTTGACTTTTGGGGAAGTTTGATCACTCAGATTAGGGAATGGTCTATTCTACAGCAAAATGGATGTGGTTCTCTGAGTCTTTGCTGACTCTTCACAGATCATTCTTATATAATACTCTGCTGAAAAATAAATCTGCTTTAGCTCAGACTGTAGCTCAAGAGTTTCATACTGACAACATAATTCATATTTACTGTAAATGTCATCATGCCTTAAACCCCAAAATGCATTTCCAAAGTCCAACTCAGGACTTTCCTTGATGACTTTTTTTTCAGGACTTAGGCATATCAGAGCTCTGGGAATCACTGCCTAGTAATTTTGACATAAATAGTGAGGTGATACAGATGGCTGGAGCATCTTAACGATTCACAGTTAACTAGATTTACAGTTGAAGATTTATAGTTAAATTTACCTTTATCACACACACACACATTTACCACAATGGACAATTGTATCCTCAAAGCTTACAGGCATAGACATCATCCAGAAATCTATCTCCCAAACTGTTTATATTAACAATAAATTATATATTTCTTGGCAGGGCCAGGAAATAATCTCTTAAGCAATAAATTTCAGTCTAAAATAATTTGTGTTGAAAGATAGGATGAACAACTTTTTTTTTTTTTTTTTCTG
This sequence comes from Sarcophilus harrisii, assembly GCF_902635505.1. Taxonomy (NCBI): domain Eukaryota; kingdom Metazoa; phylum Chordata; class Mammalia; order Dasyuromorphia; family Dasyuridae; genus Sarcophilus; species Sarcophilus harrisii. The sequence goes on from NC_045431.1 coordinate 152,996,649, forward strand.
CAAAAACTGAAGAGTTCACAAACACTGCTACCCATTCCCAACTCTAGGATACAGCTACAAATTCTCAGAAAAAAAAACAAAAAACAAAAAACAAAATCTTTCTCCATCTATGATAAAGTTCCGGTTATTTTAAACAAACCAGTTATCAGATGGTTATTTCCCCCAACCAAGGAGCCACCACATTTGATGTAGCGTTGCACCACATGCAGAAGTACTGGAAGTTGGAAAAAAAGCATTTTTAAGTGGAGCAAAGAGGACTGTGGGTGTGGAGCCCTGCCTAAACTTACTCAGTTGACCCACAGGATAATTTTGCTGAACTTTCCCCCTTTTCTTTTTTTATTAATACTTTATTACAATACTTTATTATGGTTAATTTGCCATGTGTGAGGGGGAGGTCATATTAAGGAAAGCAAATGGCAAAAGCAAAGTAGATCTTAAAAGAAAAGATGCTGCAAGGGAAAGAAGTGCATTCTGAGCCAGATTTCTAATTTGGGTGTAGACGCTCAGCGGCACCTGCCTCCCCACAGGCACCAAGTTAACATCAGCTTGAGGAGCTTTAACAGAAAGAATAGGGAATTGTAAGAGTAACAGCATCTAAAGGTGCTTCTGGCCTTTGCGTCCCTGACCCTCTTACCCTCTCCCCCTCAACGTTTCTCTTCCTTTTCCACAGTCTCGTTCCACTTCTCTCTTACCCCCCTACCCACGCCAGACACGTATCTCCGACATCCTCGGCGCCCACCCTCCCTACTTCTTGGCAAGTCTTGCCTGAGTCCAGTTCTTCTTCCCTCTGACCGCCTCACGCAGTCGGTCCAGAGTTGACAGAGCACCTGGCCAAACAGAGGAAAGGGGTGCGGGCGAAGTGGAGACGATGGGAGACGCACACACACACACACACACGCACACACACCGCACGGACTGCCCCGGGGGAGGGGGTGGAAGGCGACTCACCTGCTCCCCGGGCTCGGAAGCTGCGAACCGTGTTGCCCTCCGGGAGGGATACGTGGCGAGGGTGTCTGGGCTTGCGGGGCGCCCCGGGCAGGGGAGGACCCCCTCCGCTGTATTTGTCATAGAGGCGCAGCATATGCTCGGCCACCTGATCCCTAGGCTCTCTGTCTGGTGTGGGGCTCCTGCCGGCGCCTCGGGCAGGCTGTACCGGGGCCGCCCCGGGGGGCCCCTGCGGGGGCTGCTGAGAGCGCTCCCAGCGCCCCGCGCTAGCGCAGCTCCAGCCGAACCACAGGTAGAGTAGGCACCGGAGTCGGGCCATCCTCCTGCCGCGGTGCTGCCCTCCGGGAGCGTTGGGCTGTTCCTCAGGGGCGGTCCGGGAGGCGCCCGCTTTGGAGGGCAAGGGCAGCGGGGCGGGCTGCGGGCTCGCGCGCTGGAGCCGGGGAAGCTTGGGTAGACCCCGACACCAGGGAAGAGGAGAGCGGGGCCCCTTTAGTGCGCCGTAGCAAGGAGAAGAGAGGGCTCAGGTCAGCGCTTGCTCGAGGGCTGTCTCGGAGAGCCGCTGGCGGAGAAACGGGCGGGAGCCGTCGGCGGAGAAACGGGCGGGAGCCGTCAGGGAAGGCGAGGGCTCCGGTGCGCTGCGGGGAAAGCCTGGAAGGCGAGGCGGGACGCGGGCACCCGACGGGCTTCAGGGCGGGGGGCGTCTGCGGCTTTCCGGAGCTATTCTTACCATCCCCTTCTGCCCCGGCTCTTGGGGAGGCGGGCAGGGGTGGGGAGATTAGCTGCTGGGGGCGGAGGGGCAGGAGAAACACGGCGGCGTGGGCACTGCCTTCTGTTCTTTCTCCCTGAAGCTGCTCTTCCGAGAGGCATTTGCAGAGCCCGGGCTCAGCCGCTCCAAGTTGTGTATGTGTATGCGAGTGCGTGTGTGCGTGTGTACATGTGTGTGTGTGCATGTGCGTGTGTGTGTGTGTCTGCTCTCTGCACTGATCTGTGCAATCAGCAGCCAATGGCTCATTCCCAACGCGGACACCGCTGGCGGCTGCCCGAGAGGCAGAGAGAAGGGGAAACTCACCAGAGCGGGAAGGGGGGAGAAAGCTGGGGACGGAGGAGAGTAGGAAGAGGCAAGGAGAGAAAGCGGACCGAGACACAGGAGAGGAGAGCTGGGGCGGAGCGGGGGCGGGGGACGGGAGAGAGAAACAATAACTTTTACTTCCTTTCTGTAGTGTAACCTTGTTTCAGCCGGCTCCTGAGAAGTAAGAACGTTTCTCTCTACCGACCCTAACTTCCCAGGCCAGCCACCTGATAAAGCAAGGAAAGCAACAGGATCATGTAGCAGGGAAGGAAGGGGCGAAAACAGTGTCAGGATGCGTAGAAAATCTCAGCGCTTGTCTCCTCACCAGCGAGTGCAGACTAAGCGCAGGTGAAGGAGGCCTCCTGGGGGACTCGCCTCCACACCGCTCTGAATCGCACCCATCCACCCCGAACCGTGACCTGGCTTCTTGCCTCCTGAAGCGGATCCCTACCTCTTGCCTAGGTAGAGAGACTAAACGGAGAGGGAAATACATCAACGGAGAAGCCATCCTAGGCAGAGTCCTGCACAAGGAAGGGAAATGAGATGGAATGCATTTTGCTGGGACCGGTTCGATTGATACACTTTCAATGTGAGCATTTATAGCACTCCAGAAATCAGCAAACCTGCAAGTCAGGAAAGAAAGAAAGAGAGAGAGAGAGAGAGAGAGAGAGAGAGAGAGAGAGAGAGAGAGAGAGAGAGAGAGAGAGAGAAAGGAAGGAGAAAAAAAGGAAAGAGGGAAGAAAGGAAAGAAAGAAAGAAAAAGAAAGAAAGAATTGTCTAGATTCAAGAAAGTGATGGAGAAAATGTTAATAGTACAGAGGAAACTTAGAAGTGCCAACATTTTTGAGAAAGCTGGGATGTTAAATATCTACCAGTTTACTCTTGATAGAAATTAAATTATTTCCTAAACAGTACATGGAGAGAATATTTCTAGAGTGGGAAAAGATGATATTGCCATTTAAAACAAGGACAACAAAGGAATAATCATATGTGGGGGTGTCAGAATTTGCCGGCTATTTACATCCCCAGAAAAGAGCAACCAAAGCATCAAATCACGAGAATCCTAGCCGAGGTGCCTTTCTATCAGATAGTAAGGATTTGCCTTCAGCCAGACACAGAATAGATAACTAGCAGTTAAACCGCTACTACTGCTTGAGTCCTCTATCTTTTTTCGACAGTTTTATCAGTTAAATTAACTTTCGACATTTGATTTTTACATTACAGAGTTTTTATATGTCCCATTATCAATGCAGAGTGCATTTATTTTAAATACATAAATACATTTTAAATACATAAGATTGGGGGCTGGGAGAGACGGAGAGGGAGAGATACAGAGACAGAACTTGTAATTGAAACACATCAAATCTGACTTGAAATTCCTTACCACAGTGTTCGTGAGTGTAAACTACATAGGGATATATATATATATATATATATATGTATATATGTAGATGTAGTATTAAACATGAAACATTATGCAGAGATATTGCTCTTTACCCTTCCCTAAAGGCATGGCAATCAAGCTAACCAGTCAAACAATAAAATATTTATTGATCTCAGAACTATGCTAGATATTGTGGGAGAGACTTATAATACAGTGTGGACTCTGCCTTCAGTAGATTTACAATCTAATTGGTGGTGCAAGGTAATACACATGAAGCAATTAATAAATAAAAGACATCACAAAATGCTAGAATACATATATGCTACGGATGGTAAGAACTTTAGGAATTTTAATAACTATTATTCTATATATCTTATCTATAGCTATATAATCCCTTGAAACTAAACTCCTAGAAAAGGTTACCTATAGTAACTGCTTCCACTTTCTCACCTCTTACTCTCTTCTTAATATAATTTGGCTTCTGATTTTACCATACCACTGAAACTCTCCAAAGTTACTAATGATGTCTTAGCTGCCAAGTCCAATGACCTTTTTCTCAATACATATTTTCTTTGTAGTCTCGGCAGCTTTTACACTCTTGATTGTTCTTCTCTTTGATACTCTTCATTTTAGGTTTTTAGAACACCAATCTTCCTCCCTCCTTCCCTCCCTCCATCTCTCCCTCCCTCCCTCCTTTTCTCCCTCTCTCCCTCCTTCTCTTCCTTCCTTCCTTCTTTCCTTCCTTCCTTCCTTCCTTCCTTCCTTCCTTCCTTCCTTCCTTCCTTCCTTCCTTCCTTCCTTCTTTCCTTCCTGCCCTCCATTTTCTCTCTCTGTCTCTCTCTCTCTCTCTGTGTGTCTCTCTCCCCCCTCTCTTTCTTCTGTCAGTCTGTCTGTCTCTGTCCCTCTTCTTTGCTGAATCCTCCTCCAGTTCATTCTCTCTAACCATAGGTGTCATTCAAGATAGTGTCCTGGGCCCGTTCTCTTTTCCCTCTAGACTACTTTAATTGTTGTCATTAGTTTTTATGGATTTAATTACCTTCTCTAAGCTTATGATTCTCAAATCTATCTTTAATGTCTCAAACTCTATGGTAACTTCAAATCTCACATGTTTGAATCCAGTGGACATCTTAAACTGAGTATGTACAAACCAGAATTCATTACCTTTCTCCCTAAACCCATCTCCCTCCTATCTTCTATTTTACTATAGTGAATAACACCATCCTCACATTTTCTCAACTATTGCCATATCCAGCCTCTTTCCAAAGCCTGTCAGATTCATCTTTGCAACCTCTTTTAAATCTGCCCCTTTCCTCTGACATTCCAGGCCCTCATCACTTCATATCTTTATTACTGCATCAACTTGCAATGTCACTTTTTTGCCTTCAGGAGCAAATATAAAATGCTTTTTTGACATTCAAAACTCTTCCTAATCTTATCTCTTCCTTTCTTTTCAGTTTTCTTATATCTTACTCCCCAGTTAGAGACACTAACTTCTTGTCTGTTTCTTATACAAGACAGTCCTTCTATCAGCTCCAGGCATTTTCTCTGGTTATCCCCAGATCTGGAATGTTTTCCCTGACACTCTCCAACTACTGACCTCTCTGACTTCCTTTAAGGCTCAACTAAAATTCTGTTTTTTACAGGAAGTCTTCCATAAGCCGCTCTTAATTCCAGTGGTTTCCCTCTCTTAACTTTATCCTATTTATCTGGTATATAGCTTGTTTTGTATATATTAGTTTGCATGTTGTCTCTCTCATTAGATTGTAAGCTCCTGAGAGCAGGGACTGCCTTTTGCCCGTATTCTCAGTGTTTACCACAGTGCTTGGCATATAATAGGCACTTAATAAATGTTTATTGAATTGAGCTGAAATGAAGTAAGAGAAGATCAGTATTGGATAATATATTTTAGGGAAGGTATCATGGAGCAATTGAGACCTAAACTATAGGAGACTATAACCAAGACCAGCTATGGTAGTTTGGAAGCCATTAATAATTAAATTAAATGCTGCAAGTGAGATTGAAGAGAAGGAGCTTAAAGGAAGAATGACAGTATTTGGTAACTGAGAGGATATTGGAATAAAAGGTGGATAAATTTGAAATCAATTTTTAAAAATTTTGGATTATGACAGTTCCATTGACAAGGCAATTATGATAGAGCATCATCCTAGGTAGAAAGATTATTGATTTAGTTTAGGATATATTGAGTTTGAGGTAAAGGCAGGGCACTTAGGTAGAAATGTATATGGGTCTGGGATAAAAGTGTAGGATTAGAGATTTAGACCTTGTCAAAAAAGATGAATTCTTGGAGTTAAAAAGGATAAAAAAAAAAAAGGACAGAGAATTTCTAAGGAGAAGGAACAGCTGTTATGAGAAGAATGCCAAATATACACCTCCTCCACATCCACTGATTTCCCCCCCCCTTGTGTAATTGGGGGTCATCTTATGGATCACATTTTAGGATGTGCCAATGTCTTTACCCTTCATTGGAATGGATGCATTGTAGAACATGGAGTCAGGAAGATTAAAGTGTGATTCCTTCCTTAAGCAAGAACTAGTGGGGTAACCATAGGCACATCAATTGACCTTTCTGTACCTCAGTTTCCTCATCTGTAAAAAACAGTGATAATAACACCTACTTCACAGGATCATTAGGAGTCAACATATGTAAAACACTTTGCAAACCTTAAAGTGCTATGTAAATATTTTATTATTATTTCATATATGTTCTGATTTTTTCTAAAGAACATACATGATAATAGGCTCCTGGCTGGCTCTTTGGTTTCTGAGTTGGGGAAAGGAGTGTGCTAGATCAAAGAAGATTGATATTTGAGTCCATTTTATAGGTTATAAATTAGATTATTTCTAATCTTTTTTTTTTGGGGGGGGGACAGCCTCTTGGCTGGGAGTCAGCTAATACCAGGTCTCCCTTAGATTTCCAGTTAGGATAAGAGAATTTAGTGGAAGTACAGTGGAAGAAGTGAATAGCTTTAGAGTATAATATTACAGAGAGAGGAATAAGCACAAAGAAGTAGGGATGGAGAAAGAATTTATATTATGACAATTCAAGGTCATTCGATGGAGAGAATATGACTGGATGGGAATTTGTTTATTATTATTGAATTAGTCCAGGAATATTATTAACTATAACTAGAGGTTTAGTTACAGGTGGTCTTCTCAAGCACAAAACCAGCATAAGGAATTGAAGGAAAAGGATATGTTTCTTACCCCTGAAGGCAGGAGATAGATGGAGGGAGCTGGAAGGAATGACATCTTTATACCCTTCTAGATAGATTTAACCCATTCCTGATCTGAGTAGGATTCCAGAACTACCAGCTTTCCTTCCCCCAACTGATTCCTCTATGTCAGTTCTTTCACCTCATTCATATAATCTTTTAAAATATATTAATATAGTCTTTTTAAAAAATTTTACTACATGGTTTTGTTTTAGAATTATATCATACTTAGCATACTTGGCTCTACCCTAATCTTTCTTTTGAGCTTAGACATCTTAGATATGTGGTTTACCTTTCCATGAATAAAGCATAAACAGTTTGTCCTTATTGAGTCTCTTGAAATTAATCTTTGATGTTTACTTGATATTTTTGTTGGATCTTACATGTCAAATTTTCTATTATGTTCAGGTATTTTTTTGCAAAAAATCCTGAAAGTCTCATAATTCAGTGAATGTCCTTTTTTTTTCTCATTCAGGATTATGCTTAATTTTGGTGGCTATGAAAACAACAACAAAAATTTTTGCTGCGTATTATATTTTTGGCCACATCCCAAGTTTTTTGGCTCTGCAATATGGAGTGTTTCAAGACTTTTGGTCTTTTAACATAGCCACTGTTTGGTTTTGTGTGACTCTAAGTGTAGCTCCATTTTATTTGAATTGTTTTTTTTCTTGTTCGCAATATTTTCTCTTTGATCCAGAAGTTTCAGAATTCAGTTATAATGTTCTTGTAGTATCTTTTTCAGGCAGTGATTGTTTTCTATTTCTATTTTCCCTTCTTGTTCTAACATTTTGGGACAGTTTTCTTTAATTATTTCTTGTACTGCTATATCAAGATTCTTTTACTCTTTGGAGTAGGAGATGCCTTTTTTCATTTCAATATCCTCTTCTGAAGTTGAACCCCAGTGTTTCCTATTCCCACAGTCACTTTCTATATTTGGGTTCTTTCTTCTTTGCCTGCTCATTTTGTAGCATAGTATTAGGGCACTCACCCTTGCACCCCAAACCTAGAACTCCATCAGCCTGTAAGCCTGTAAGTTCCCATAGCCAGCAGCATTCCTGTTCCTTCTCACCCAGGGCTGTGTATCTGCAGTGCAACTGGGACAAGTATTCCTTATCAGCAGAAGTTCTTTTAATCTTCCCTGACTTGGATGCATGATTTCCCATTGCTGTCTGGGAGTTTAAAATTTCCATGGCTTGGGGCATGACTTCCCAATCTGGACAGTCCCAGAACTATCCTCTTATTGTTTCAGGGGAGCTAACCTGGAAGTGTTTATACTTCATCTAGTCAAACTTCTATCCTGGTATCTTGGAATTCTCCGGTTGTCCCAGGAAACAATTGGGGCTGTTCTGCCCCAACTCTTGTTTGTTTTTACTCCTTTGTGGTCTCCCCGAGACACTATTTTGTCTTGTTTGTGGCAGAGATCTGGAGAGCTTTCTGATCTATTCCATCTTCCTAGAATCCTTTCTTCCTTCCTGTAGCCTTTGACATTATTGATTATTCTCTTCTTGATACTTCTCTCTAGGTTTTTGTGACATGACTCCTTCTTGAATCTCCTCTCTATAGGATTCTCCTCAATCTTCTTTGCTGAATCTTCTTCCAGTTATGTCTACTAACTATGGATGTTCCACAGGGCTCTCTGCTGGACCCACTTCTCTCCCCTCTCTATATTATTTTACTTGACCATCCCACCAATGGGGATTCAATTATCATTTCTGTGTTAATGATAATCATATTTACTTATCCAGCTCCAACCATTTTTTTGACCTTGAGGCCTTGCATCTCCAAATGCTTATTAGAATTTTGAACTGAATGTTTCACTGATATCTTAAATTCAGCATATTCAGAACAAAATTCATCTTTCCCATTCTTTCTCATTTCCCTTTTATGAGGGTATTACCATTAACCTAGGAACCTCGGCTCACACCCTAAGTGTTTTCCTTGATTTCTCATATCAATCTATTACTAAGGTCCTATTGATTTTCCCTTTAGACATTTCTTGAGTATGTCTCCTTTTCTCCTTTGACATTGCTGCTCTGATGCAAGCTCTCATCATCACACATATACTATAGCGATAGTCTGTCTCTCCTCACTCCAGTCCATCCTGTACAGAGGTGTCAAAATGATCTCTCCAAAGTGTTAGATCTAACCATATTACCCTCCTTCTTGACAAACTCCAGTGGCTCTCCTATAATTTTCAGGTTCGATACAGAATCCTCTCTTCAGCCTTCAAAGTTCTACCTAATCAGAAAAGGACTGGCTACTAAATAAGAAGAATTACTTATTCAGTGGGCTTTAGCACAAAATACCAACAATATTTTGAATTCTTTTCTTGTGACTCATTCCTCACTTCCTTACTTCTATCTCACAGAATTCCTTTCTTCCTTTAAGATACAATTCAAACACCATCTTTTGCATGAATTCTTTCCTTATTTTCACAATTCTTAGTGTTCTCCTTATCATGTATTTGGAAGCTTTGTATACATACACATATAAAATATGTGTATATACACACATATATGTATGTAAATATGTATTTACTAAGCTTGCATATATACTGCATATATCTTAAAATCCTCCACTAAATTTCTGCTTTGTATTTCTTTCTCTGAGTGCAAGTGACATTATGAAATCTGGAAATAGCTATTTCTAGTCTTGGAAGCAAGTTCGTGAGATTAAAATCTGAGGAGTTTTTGGGTTCAGGTGTTCGTTGCCCAGCTGATGATGACCTATGAAGCAATTTTTTTAAGAGGAGAAGTTGAGCATCATCAAGAGGATGAGAACCTGCCATACACGTCTATCTGGTCTGAAGATATTTATATCGAATGAGTTTCTTGGACTCAGAGCCAAAGTGAAGGTTTCATAAGTACAAGTTATTTCATGACTGAATATTTAAAATATCAATCTCAGAGGAGTCTAGAGTAGGAATATGAGTTGCAATATCATGTTTTAAGTATTTTTCCATGAACACTTATGAATCTTTAGTATTTTTAGCATCTCTATTGTAATAGAGGAAATAAATGATTGTCCTATTCAGGTAGAAATCACGTAAACAGTTTTAAAGAGACCAGAGATATAAACCACTGTTTTTCCCTGCCATGGATTTGTAGTATGAGCTTATATTTTCCTCGGATATAGAGTAGGAATACAGTGAGCTAAAGAGCCTGGCTTTCCTTTTTTTTTGAATCAGGTCAACTCAGGACTGAATCTTGCTTATGTATGCTAATTGTCTCTTATACTATAGAGTTAATAAGTATTTAACACTTTAAGAAATACCTCTGAGGTTGAGGCCCCAGGTGACAATGAGGTAGTGATAATCATTATGTATACCCTGAAAATTTCCTATTGTCTGACTAGGATGAGAAAACTCCACAATGATTGTAGAATATGAAGTATTTTTATATGCTTGATATAAAAATAGGACAAAAAAATCCTAATTGATTTATTTCATAAATTTATACTTTTCTACTACTTGCATTTTCCTTTAAATTCCTCTAGTACTAATTATATACCCTGAAATTTAGACTGAGATCTTTGAGAAATGATATAATTTAACTTAACATTAATCTATAGCTAAAGCATTTCTAGCTTAAAATGGCCAAACTGGTATAGTGCAGGGCTTCGTAAGCCTTTTCCACTTGTGAGTTCTTTTCACTCAAGAAGTTTTTATGTAATCCCAATTGAATTGGAGCCAAAGTATTTCTGGCAACATTTGTGCATGCATGGTGCAAAGTGTGCATGTTGTATGTTCAGAACCAAGACTACAGTGCAATTGCATTATATGACATGGGCAAGCAGTGCCAGAAACACCTCAAATTCATTACAAATTTAATTTTGAATTAATTTTTGGTCATTGCATTCAGAAAGCTTTTACTGTTGCCAAATTTTTCATGACTCCCACATTCAGTTATGCAGTACCATATGGATTCATGACATGTACTTTAAGAAACTTTGATAAAGTCCATCATCTCTTCTGCACCAAGACAATTTTATATGACGTTTGTAAGGATCTTGAAATTATAGGTTTTGGATAAAATATCAGAATGGTCATTGCTCAATTCCTTTCTGATATTCTCTTCAAGTACTGAAAAAAGATTTTCTCTTGAATTTCAATATATAAATGAAAATACAGGAGATGGCATTTGAACAGAGCCAAAATGCAAGCAGGAAGTAGACTTATCATAAAGAACAAATATATCATTTTGGCTGAAACATAGAATGTAGTAAGGCAAATAATACATAACCAAGCAAGAAAGAGATCAATGTCACTTTGAAAAAGTTCAAAATAAAATGAAATAATTTTTGTTTTACCTTAATAGGAGCCACTGAAGCTTCTCAAGTAAGTTTCATTGTCAAATATGGACTTTAAGAATATACATTTCAGAACTGTGGGGATAATTTAGAGAGGGGAGAAGTTGAAAATCAATTAGAAGGTTATTGTGAAAGGACATATAGGAAGTGATGAGGCTCTGAATTAAAATGGAGGCTATTTACTTGAAAAGAAAGGAATGGATAACTATAAGCAAATTTAGAGAGCATCTGTCAGATTTATGGGTAAGGAAAGAATTTAGGACCAAAGAAGATCTAGAGAGCAGTTCAAAATGTAAAATACCTAATTTTGATTATATAGAATTTAAAAGTTTTTATACAAACAAAACCAACATAACCAAAGAGCAGAACACTGGGGAAAAATTGCAACAAGTATCTCTGATAAAGATCTCATTTCTCAAATATATAGAGAATTGAGTCAAATCTATAAAAATACAAGTCATTGATTTTTAAATAGTCACAATATATGAATAGACAGTTTTCAGACAAAGGAATTAAAGCTATCTATAATCATATGAAAAAATGCTCTAAATCACTATTGATTAGAGAAATTCAAATTAAAACAACTCTAAGGTATCACTTCATACCTAACAGATTTGCTAACAGGACAAAAAAGGAATATATAGGATGTTGGAGGGGATGTGAGAAAAATGGAACATTCATGCATTTTTGGTGGAGTTATGAACTGATCCAACCATTCTGGAGAGCAATTTGGAACTATGCCAAAAGGGCTATAAAATTGTGGATTCTCTGCTAAGCCTATATTCCAAAGACATCCAAAAAAGGGAAAAGATGCTATTTGCATAAACATGTTTATAGTAGCTCTTTTTATGGTGGCTAAGAATTGGAAATCAAAGAGATGGCCATCAACTGGGGAATAGCTAAACAAGCTGTGGTATATGATTATAATGGAATATTATTGTGCTATAAGAAATTATAAGCAGGGTAATTTCAGAAAAAACCTGGAAAGACTTACATGGAATGGTGTATAAACAAGTAAACAGAATCAGGAAAACATTGTACACAGTAACAGTAATATGGTTTGATGAAGAATTGTGAATGACTTGTTCTCAGCAATCCAATCATCCAAGACAATCCCAAAGGACTAACGATGAAGCATACTATCTACCTCCAGAGAAAAAACTGATGTCTGAATATAGACTGAAACCTACTATTTTTCACTTTCTTTTTGCATTGTTTTCCTTTTATTTGAGTCTTCTTGGACAAAATGACTAATATGGAAATGCTTTACATAATTCCGCATGTATAACCTACAACTGATTGCTTATCTCAGGGAAAGGTTATGGGGGAGGGAATGGAGGGAGGGACAATGGGAAGGATAAAATTTAGAATTCAAAACTTTAAATGATTTTTTTTTTTTAAAGGATTGGGCATCATAGAAGTTATTTATAAGATCAGTAGGACTTGGCCACTAATTAGATATGGAAGGAGTGAAAAAGAATAAAGAATGATTCCTAGGGTGTGAATTTACAAAAATGTAACTAAAAAATATAAAGAAACAAAGTCCTAAATAATTGAAAAATATTTGGGTGCTATGTGTTCAATCCTTTTCAGTTCTGTCTGACTTTTTCTGATACCATTTGGATTTTCTTGGCAAAGACATTGGAATGGTTTACCATTTCCTTCTTCTTGCCAAAGATCACACAGCTAGTAGGCATTTGAGGCTGGATTTGAACTCCACTATGCCTCCTAGTTGCCCTATTTTGGCTAAAATAATATAGATGATGAAGATACTACATAAATTAATCTTTGTATTTAGTACTATGCAAATTAGATTACTTATTCAGTCATTTCTTTTCAGTTGTGTCCAACTCTTTGTGACCCCAATTGGGTTCTTAGCAAAGATATTGGAGTGGTTTGCCATTTCTTCTCCAGTTTATTTAAAAGATGAGGAAACTGAGGTAAAAGGATTAAGTAATTTGCCCAGGGTCACACAACACTCATAGATTTGACCTCTACCTGAGATCAGATTTGAACTCGGGAGGATGAGTCTTCCTGACTCTAGGTTCAGCACTCTATATATGCATCAGCTAGCTTCCCTAATTAAACTATGAAGGGACTAGATAAAATAATAGCAAAATTCATTTGGAAGAAAAAAAAAGGTAAAAAATGAAAGTGAAGGTTTTTTTTTTTCAATGAAAAATTATGAATTAAGAGAAAGTACTATTCCTAGATCTGAAATTATATTATTAAGAATTAAAGTTATTTAATGCTAGATAAAAAAATGGAAATACAAGTACATCATATAAGATAGATGAGCAAGACCTAGAATCAAACAGAAAAATATAAACCTATATAAGGTAAGCAGAAGAGTATACTAGTAGGAAGAAAGACTTGGTTCAACAAGAACTGGCAAAATCAACCAGAGGCTATTCCAAAAACTTAATCAATGGATGTGAAGTTTTCAAAAAAAGAAATGCAAGTGAGCAAAAACTATGTTTTTAAAAGCTTCCAAATCATGAATAATAAGAGAAATGAAAATCAAAACAACATGGAAGTATCTCCTTATGTTCATCAAATTGGCTAAGTAGTAAAAATAGATAAAGCCAAAGTCCTAAGGGCCATGGGAATGATTGCCATATGAAAACTCTTTTGTTGGAACTATAAATTTGCATAACTGTTCTGATAAACAATTTGCAATCAGTGAGATGTTGCTAAACTCTTTATACACACACACACACACACACACACACACACACACACACACACATTCAGAGATCTCACTACTGGACTTTTGCCTTAAGGAGGTCAATGGTACAAAGGAAAATCTATCTACTATGTATCTATGTACCTATTTCTCATCTGCTCATCTAAAATTATCTGTTGAAGTAGTAAAGTGAAATAAAACATTCACACCAACCTACTTACCTACCCACCCACATAGACACACACATATGTTTAATATATATAGTCTATATTATAGCCATGTCAATTGATTGAATAAGTAAACATATTGTGGTATATGAATTTAGTGGAATATTTCCAACTGTGTAAACTCATTTTATCTCTTACATTCTCAAAATGAGATGGTTGGACTCACTTTCTCCCAAGGTCTATTTTGGCTCTACATCTATGATCCTGTAATTATTATACCATAAGGAACAAAGAACCGACATTGTACAAATTTATCTTTGTTCATTATTGAAGAATACTTTCATGCTTTCAAAAATAATTTTCTTGATCACTTATATGCGAATGATAATATTTCTGCAAATATGCAATAACCATCCTTTTCTTCAGAGAGTTACACCTAGTATGATTTTGGTATATACACAAGAGATATATTATTGGACTACATTTTTTTCCCTATCAAATCCATTTTTTAAGATGTTCAATGAAAATAAACACAGTTCATTTGCACTCACCCTACCTTTTAGTTAGTTTGACTATAAAGATGTGGTCTGCCTTGGAATATCGTTTTTGAAAGATCATTGTTTCCCTCTGAAACTTTCATTTAGGAAGCCCCCACAAGATGTGTCAATTATTATTTTAAAAATTTGGAAGAGATCAGAAAGTATTCTCCTTTCTTTCACAGCCTTTAACTTTACCTTTAACAACCGACCCCTTGATGTACTTACAATTGTACTAGATCCAGGATGGAGCTCATCTGTTTATAATTGTTCTAGTTCAGCTGCTCCAACCATCTTTTGCCTGCGAGTAATGGAATACCTCAGTCTCCTAAGAATTAAAATTGAGGGTCAGCCAAAACCAAAAAAAAAAGGTATATGATAGGTGTAAGTAGACTGCAACACATTACCAATGACGAATTGCTTGGGAGAAATTGGATTAAGGATGTATGTGTTACCTGAAATAAAGAAGAGAAAAGTGAGGAATAATTGACAGCATATGTGCCTAGAGGCAGTTAGGTGGTATGGTGGGATAGTGTAAAATCTGGAATCAGGGAGAACCCTATTCAAACCTGGCCTCAGATACTTACTAGTTGTGGAACTAGGCAAGTCATTTAACTTCTGTCTGTTTGAGTTTCCTCAACTACCTACCTCAGAGGATTGTTGTGGGGATCAAATGAACTATTATTTATAAAAGTGTGTAGTAAAACACTTGACACATATTAGGCACTTAAATGCTTATTTTGTCACTTCCATCAATAGATTCAGAGAAAAGCCTCAAGGGTGTTAGATTGCTCCTCCTTGATGGGATTTAAGAAGTATGAATATTTTCTCTAAACATTTTCTCCCAGTAGTTAGTATATTTAAATAGCATTAGTATGGTTTCTTTCCTTGTCTTTTAAATAGATACTTTAAAAAAATACATAGTGAGCTTCTTATCATGAGTATTTAATTTTCTTGTTTTCTCTCTCCAAGAATAACACTTCAAGTAGTTGAAGTAAATAACTCACATTCCTAAAGTATTTTAATCTTTACCAAGTGGTCTCCTTAAAAGAATCCAGGGAGGCAAGTCATATAATTATAACAGGGAACTAGCATCAATGTGGGCCCAGCCCTTGGAGCATGCTCTGTGTTCTTTCCCTGATGCTCATCTATGGGAGCCTTGGGAAGCCTGTTTCCTGATTTAAGCCATGCATAAGTACTCTGTGACTGTTTCCTGACTAGTTATGATGTGGATAAACCTTTTAACTAATCACTGAGTATACAAACAAAAGGCTGGAATGAAGGAACTCATGCCCTGTCTCTACCTGGTGACGTTCAAGTGAGGAAGAAGAAATTATGTAAGCATCTAGATGGGGGAGAGACATCTACCTTGGTAGCCATACTCTCCCCATATGGGAAGAACATGGCTTTCAACATAGAGCATCTGCATCCTTTGCCTCATTGTGTGTTTTTTCCTGATTTTAGGTGAATGAACATCAGAAATGAAATGGACTAGATCAGAGCCTAGTAAACTCTGAAAATTGGAAAAATCACATAAGGTCCAGAAAATGAAGTCTACTGACAACTTGAGTTGGAAATAGCAGCTGAGCCCGGTGAGAAACCTGAACAGCCTCAAGGAATGATCTGTGACCCAAGTGAGACACTATAGCAAGTAAGGGAGAGATAGATCATTGATTACCTATGAATCTTCAGAAATGAGCTTGATAGGAAAAATGTTTTTAATATCAACTTTAATTTAAAGCCCATTCTTCTTAGAGATCAAAGTGGTAGAGGGGGATAGTTAGAATATCCCAGTTTGAGAGGATGTGTTTCTTTCTTTCTTTCTTCCTTCCTTCCTTCCTTCCTTCCTTCCTTCCTTCCTTCCTTCCTTCCTTCCTTCCTTCCTTTCTTTCTTTCTTCCTTCCTTCCTTCCTTCCTTCCTTCCTTCCTTCCTTCCTTCCTTTCTTTCTTTCTTTCTTTCTTTCTTTCTTTCTTTCTTTCTTTCTTTCTTCTTCTTTCTTTCTTTTTCTTCTTCTTCTCCTTCCTTCCTTCCTTCCTTCCTTCCTTCCTTCCTTTCTTCCTTCCTTTCAAGCCCATTCTTCTTAGAGATCAAAGTGGTAGAGGGAGATAGTTAGAATATCCTAGTTTGAGAGAATGTCTTTCTTTCTTTCTTTTTCTTTCTTTTTGTCTTTCTTTCTTCCTTTCTTTCTCTTTCTTTCTTCCTTTCTTTCTGTCTTTCTTTTTGTCTTCCTTTTTTTCTTTTTTTCTTTTTGTCTTCCTTCCTTTCTTTCTTTCTTTCTTTCTTTCTGTCTGTCTGTCTTTCTGTCTTTCTGTCTTTCTTTCCTCTTGCTGAGACAATTGGGGTTAATTGACTTGCCCAGAGTCACAAGCTAGGAAGTGTTAAGTGTCTGAGGTCAGATTTGAACTCATATCCTCCTGACTTCAGGGCTGGTATGTATTTGTATTTCTGCTGTTGCTATAATTTATCACTAAATATCCTTTCATAAAAATTCATTGAGGAAATAACCACTGCTAAGGGATACTGAGGGAATACTAGCTGACTATGACAAATAAAATCGGGGCAGTAATCAATGGAATTACACACAGGATGGAGACTTGAGCTTATGATATTAGAAGACGAGGAAAAGAGCTGTGCTTTTGGTACCCATTAGTGCACATGTCGATTGAGAGAGTAAATTTAGAGCCTATATGTGCTATATAATTATTGTCACTATTTTACACATGGAGAAACCGAGTCTCAGAAACTTTTAAGTGATTTGTGCAAGTTAGTTGCAAAGCCAAAGCACAATCCAGGTCTCCTGATTCCAAGTCTAGAATGCTTTTCCCAAATAATGTATCTAGTGAATTCAATGATCTAGAGGCAACTCTTTGTAAAACGCAGCATCAGACTACTCTTAGGACCAATAAGTTCTGATGGACTGCAAATATTGCATTTTTCTTCTCAGGTGGCAAGAAATTTCAGAAAAGACTAACATTTGGCACCTGGTAAGAGCTTAATAAATATTAGTTGACTGACTGACTTGTCATCTCTGGAAGCTCTGTATAGCAGGAACAATGAAAATTAAACTGTGCTGGCATGTTAAGGCTCCTTAATGCTCACATTGGTGCTTGGATGACATTTCCCACAGGAGCCACTGGCAAAAGTGAAGGATTAATTGAAAGTATAATATTTGGTGATGTTATTAGGCCCAAAAAGTAGAACTAGGAAAATGTCATATATACTACAAAGCAAAAGGGGAAGACAATTATGAACAGAAAGTTCCAAGAGGATCCCTGTACAGAAGAATGCTTTTTTTCTCTTTGAAAGAGAAAGGTTCTAAGTCAGCTTGATCTAGTAGAACCCTTTGCACCCACTCAGGCAACATACAAAAACTAGAGGTGGATGGAAATGTTGAGTGTACTTAGTTGAGAAACACCATGGTCTGAAATTTCACAACTGAGAATTCCAAAGAGATCGTTTCTTTATGGTCTTGGAGAATGGAAGTTTTTTTCAGAACTCCCTAATAAAAACGCAAGTATCTGTGTGCCTGTTAACACCTAAACTTATCAGCTGTTATCAGCTAATACTTTTCAGGGTGACAAGGAGGAATTGTCAAAGAAGGGGGAATAGAAAGGGGAAGTATCTTCTTGTGTTGGGCCTGTTTCCATAGTGCCGTCTAAGTAAGTGATATTGAGATGGAATTTCCATGCTTAATTTATTAGATCCAAGTATCCTTTCTCCCTCAGTGGCCTTGGGCTAATCTCACTCCAATTCCCATTTACCTGGGAATAGTTGGTGCTGGTTCTTTATCTCATGGAGGGTGTTGGGAGAATTTATGGTCTATAAAGCATTTTAGATTTCTAGTGTGAGACAGTTTATAAGTACAAAGAGTTATTATTGGTTTTATGACAGGATTGTAAATGTGTCAGTAGATGCATCAGCATAATGTAGAAAAACTTATCTTTAGCTGATTTTGATATCATTGTATTTGTAACACCAAGTGCGTTGGCAGAAATTTTTTATTATATAGTCCCAGATATGGCTTAAGTGATATGAAAGAAGCTTTGTTGATGTTTATGGCTTAACAGGTGTTTTATATTCATCTGTTATCTGGATCTATCTAAGTTCATAGTTAATCTCCATGTGATACAGTGAAATTTAGATCCCAGCCTTGACATTTCCACTACTGCAATCCATTTTTCGTCAGATCATATCAATATTGCATAGGCAGATTTCTATCCAGCATTCTCTCACTGAATCAGTTCTATACAAGAGTAATCATTAGAACTGGAAGGCATTTTATGGGTAAATTAAATGACTTGCCCAAGTTCATTCAGGTAGACAAGAAAAACTGGGATTCGGATCCTCTGAATCTCAAATTCTTTTCGCATCAATGCACTGTGTCAAGAACTTAAGAAATGTTCTTTCCCTTACTGTTAGTGGAAATTTTAGGCCTTTATTGTGGCTGTCACTCTGATTTTTTATAATAATGGCTAATTAAGATGAGTTCTGGAGGGGCAACTTCCTAGAGACAAATTTTGAACATAAGGAAGAAGATGGAAACAGCAGCTAGGCCAGAAAAGAAAAACCAACCAGCAGTGACTATTGTATGGTCATGGGTATGTGTATCATCTGATACCAATCAGCTGAGATCAAAAGAAAGTGGCCACAGGAACACTAGCTTGAAGCAGGAAAGAAAAGAAATGGAATTGGAAGCACCGCAAAATGATCATTGGCAAGCTGAGCCCAGACATATTGGATAGAGAACAAAAACTGGCATTAAATACCTCTGGGGTCTGTAAAGTGATTTGATTTTCATAAAACCCCTGTGAGGTAATTAATATTTATATCTCCACAAATAGGGAAACTGAGGATCAGAGAAATTAAGTCTAGAGGCACATAAAGTAGTAAATCCCTGAGGCAAATTCAAACTAGATTCTATCCACCTGCTGTTGGTCTGCCTTCAGACTGATCCTAGCAGCTACTGGGCTATTGCTGTTGGATGGGGTCAGGCAGATTGCTCTGCAGGAGTCTTCTCAGAATGTTCCATTTCTTCTGGACAGTTTATATTCCTTACTTCCTGGCTGAAGTAAAATCTTAAGATTCCTTGTTCAAGACCCACATCCTTCCATTTTTTCCTTTCTGTTCAACTGAAAATAAACTAAAATGATAACAAATGGTACACATATATATCCAGTTTACTATTACTTATACTAACTAGTGATTGGAAACATTAATTAGCCTTACCTTTCACAATCCATACAATCTAACTTTAATAATTAAAGTATGCAAAAAATACTCTCTAAGAACAAGCCACCACCTTAACTTTTTAGGGTTCCCCGCAGATTTCTTTCTTACCAGACTCTAAGCTTCCTTCTCTGTCTGTCCAACATATGTATCACCCTCCAAGGTGGGCTGTCCAGCCCACATGGTTGCTTGAGGCTTCAGCTATGAGCTTTCCCAAGTAAAGCCTGGGTAAGGACAGAGAGACTCATTGATTCCTTGAGTGAATAAGTCATTTTTGACTGTTATAAAGACTCAAATTGACTACAAAGGACACACGAAGGAAGACACTATCTGCAGCCAGAAACAGAATTGATAAATAGAAGTATGTATATAATGCTTTTACTTATACATATGTGTATATCATACATACATATATAAACACATATGTGTTTAATGGTAGCCATCTGGGAGGAGGAGAGGAAAAAAATGAAAAAGAAAAAAAGAAATTTACATGATAACTTTATTATATATTTAAAAAGAACAACAAGTTGTACACAAAAGATTTGCAGTTTCATGTGTAATCTTTTTTTAAAAATAGTAATGGAATACTTATTTTATTCCATAAATTAAAAATAAATAAGAAATTTAGAAATGTATAGCATTAAAAAATAGGTTAGTTTAATATTTGCCTTGATCACTATAAATAACTCATAATGGAGGCAGATTATTTCCTGAGCTTTTTATTTACTTCAATTAACCATTAGATCAAACTAACTCACATTTTACCTTAAAGTTAATTTCAAAATTCTGTTTTTAAATGACTATGCAAAATGTAACTACACACATCTAGATAGTGCATTAAAGTTTGAAAAGGACATTCACATAGAATAATTTCATACTTAAAAAATGAACTTCATTTTGAATGAAGGAATTAATTTGTCATGAAAAAGGAAAGTAGTCATTTGATTGGTGTAAAGATCCCCAGTAGTGGTGGAGGATTAGGCTATTCTACTTTGAAATATCTCTGTTAGGAATGTTTTTCCTAATATCAGAGACTAATTTGGCTTTTCTATAGTTTATACCCATTGCTCCTATCTCTGCTGTTTCAGGCTAAGTCTATCTTCTATGGAACAGCCTTTTAACTACTTTATCAGAGATATCCCTTAACTCCATACCATCCAAATTTTATTTTCTCCAGATTATGCAAACCTCAGTTCTTATCCTCATATGGCATGAACTCAAGTCTTTTTATGATGTTGATTACCTCTTTTGTTTGATTACTTTACAGTTTGTCAATTATCGTCTTTCCAAAAAATTAGTACCTTGAAATGATCATAATGTTACTGATGTAATCTTATCAGGGCAAACTATCTTGGTCGTAGGTACTATATGTCTCTCTTAATCTAGTTTGAGATTGCACAAATTTTCTTGGTTGCCATATCCCACTACTCATAGTGACGTTTAGTCTACTAAAAGTTAAGACGGATGAGAGGCACCTGAGGTGCTGAGCACATATTCAATCACCTTGGTGACTTGAATTCACCAAAGTATCTGGGTCCTCTCCTTTTATCTCCTGTCTTAACTTATTTGTCAACTCCATATTATCCATTTTGTTTTGTCCTTTCAAAAGATACATCTCCCAATAATACTTTTCCATAATAAATCCTCAATAGATGAATCTCCTGATAAGATGTGCCTGTCCCAAAAGTTCTCAGCAAAATAGGATCAGAATCCTAATGATTTTTACTTATGTCTTGGTGACCAACACCTCCATCACAATCCCAAGGAACCTGCTTAGAGTTGCCATTTTTGGTTCAGGGTGACTACTTGGAAACTTTTCTAAATCTTTTTTTTCCCAATCTGTGTGACTTACTGATGAAAAAACTTTGCCTTTGGATATGATTCAGTGACTTCTGAGTGGTGCTTTGGTTGTTCTCCACTCACTAATAGTGGCAAGTACATCAGTTTAAAAAAAAGGTAGTTTCTGATGGAGCCTCTTGATTGTGACTCTCCCAAAGACAAGTAATGCAATTAAAAATTTGACCTTGTGAGCTTGAGAGGCCCAAAGGATCTGAATCTAATGAAGCAACAGGAGAAGCTTCTGCTTTGGAGAAGACAGCCACTTAGATGGAATGTTCAATACTAGATAGTTGTCTTGCAAACCATTTTGTGTTCTGAAGAAATTTAAGAATTAGATTCCTGGCAAATTGTCTTAGTACTTAATAAATCAAATTATAGAATAATATTCTAGGGTTTTTTTATTTGTCAAATGATTATTTTGAGTACCTTCTGTTTAGGATTCCTTTTTTTAACAGCAATAAATTATTTGCTCCATATCTGATTCCATAATTAATACTGTTTTTATTGATCCCTTTTGAGGAAATCTAGATGTAAGTGAAATTTTCCTTGGGTTGGGGGATGACCACAATAAAGAGTGTGAAAAAGGAAGCCTACTCTTCCTCAGTGGAGGCAGACCTCCCCCCAAAATAACTGCATCCTTTTATACACAACAAAGAAGAGGGAGGGACCTAATTCCTGTAGTTCCAATCTAGAAGTGCCTCAGTGTTAGGCACGGAAATCCCATAGAGTAGTTTCCAGTCTTGTGTCCATTTGATCTGAATCAATGTTACTTATCTTGGGTTATTACATCTTAAAGATCAGAGATTATGGCTGTGTATCTCTAGCTCTACTTTCTCTCCATAATACCTTACTTAGTGCCACATAGAAGCAAGTACCTTTTTGTTTGTTTATTATTTTTTATTTTCATATTACCTTCCTTTTCAAACATTTCCCTCACCATCTCTACCAGAAGTCTGTTCTTCGGTACAAAGAAAAAGAAAGAGGAATGAGAACAAAAATTTCTTACCACAGTTTACCACTTTTGCAAAGAAGGGGATAAGGATTCATTTTCTCCTCAATTTGAGGTCAAATTTCACAATTATAATTACAGAGCATTTGATTTAATATAGTCATTTTTCACATTTACATTTTTGACATTATATATATGTATATGTGTAATTTTTCTGATTCTGCTTATTTCTCTTTACATACATTTATATAGGTTTTCCATAATTCTCTGTATTGTTCAAATTGATTTTCTTATAGCACATTATTCTGTTATGGCACATATAATATAGCATACATTCTATTACACTCTGATACCATCTTCCAGTTGATGGGAACTCATTTTATTTCCAGATTTTTACTACTACCAAAAAATACTGCTGTACATATTTTGATGAATATGAGAACTTTCTATTGTTGACCTCCTTGGGGGATCTTTGGATCACAGGATATGGGCATTTTAGTCCCTTTCTTTGCTTATTTCACATGGAAACTAGAAATTAGCTTGAATGTGATAAATACTTTATCTCATACCCTCACTCAAAATTCCACAATTTATTATACTGTAGAGATGACGCTGGATAATTAAAGAGTACAACAGTGATGTACAAGCTCTCACAGCTCCTACCAGATTGGAAGAACTTTGAGTTCAGGTTCTGATGTATGTCTATAGGAAGAAGAGCCTCATTAATTTGGCAGTAATTTTCTGCAAAATTCTCAATCCTCTTTCCCCTTCCCTCCAAAACAAAACAAAACAAAACAAAACAAAAAACAAACCATAACAGTTCTTGCTATGTGAGGGAGAGGCTGGGACCTGTGTCATTGAAGGGAATGGATATCTTATTAACTTGAGCAAAGTTAAATGTTGCTTTTAAAACTTCAGAACTTAAATTTGGAATAAGAGCAGATATTTGTGTTTAGGTTTGAGGTTTTGTGTATATGTATGATGTGTTGGGGATGGTGCAGTATGTGAAGAAAGATGATCTCTCAAATTGGCTTTGTGAATTATGCAAAGTATCAAATATCCTATAATATGTATCTTATTCATTTATATGATAGGGGTAATGGATAGAAGACTGGACCTCCTCTCAAAGCTGCTGTCAGGATGCTCCTAGGCAAGTCACTTAACCTTCCAGTGCCTCAAGCAATTCTCATAAATTGCCTGAATAGGTGCAATCCTTCTGCAGAAGGAAGTTTCTTCACTTAGAGTTTCATGCCTGTGAAATCTCAGACAATCTTCCCTCATTCCTTCCAAATACACCTGACAAAGGTGTGTTGAAGTCAGTTCAAATCAGTTGGAGAAGAATTGTTACATTTTTGGGTGTGAGCATATACATCTTAAAAACTGTGGAACTCTACAAATCAGGGTTTGATTGTTGATTATCAAGAATTAAGAAAATAACAGAGAAAATGTAAAGGATGCAGATTAAACATAAAAGTAGGTCACATTTATCTACCCTCCCGCGTTGTCAGAAAGAAAAATAAATTATGGTAAACTTACTAGGAGTGGAGTCCTAGTTGAAGTTTAGTTTCTGAACTATGGTTTTTCTCATAATTTATTGGATGTCTAGTCAAAATTTTCTGAACATGAAAGAAAAACTGAAAACATTTCATTGATAATCTTTCCAGTGCTCAGTATGTAAACAACTGCTTATTCAATATTCTATTTAGTCTCAGTCTGTCTCTCTTCCTATCTCTCTCTCTCTCTCTCTCTCTCTCTCTCTCTCTCTCTCTCTCTTTCTCCCTTTCTATCACCTATCTGCATCTACCAATATCTCTATCATCTCATTTCTCTGTGTACACATACATAGCATTAATCTATCTGCCTCTGTCACCTTTTGGTCTAACTTGTGTCTGTCTGACTGAATCCATTTATCATCAGATATCTATTTGTCTTCATGCAGATCACCACTATGTCTATGTTTCTCATCTAACATATCTGTCTTTATAATCTGTTTTTATCTATCCATCTATCATCTGTCTGTTGCTGTCTGTCCGTCTATCTGGATGGAGTAGATGCTAGTCACTTCGGAAGAAGAGCAGGACATGTGGAGAGGTAGGTGGTAACTGAGAAGAGTATTTTGAATGTAAAAGTAATCAGTGCATATTGACAGCATAAAAGCAATTCAGCTTTTCTCTTTGAAGGGCCAAAGGTCATTTGCAATAGCTGTGTGGAATTCTTGAGAACGGTTTTGCTGCTTCCAGCTGGGGGCTGGAGAAGAACAGATGTCACAAGATAAGATAAATGATAAGAGTTCAGTTCCTCATTGTTGTAAACAGTGGGTGACATCGAAGGGCACATCTGCACTATTACAATACACTCAGCACCTGTGTTTTTGTTTTCTTTGCAGCAGGGCGATTGACCTGGTATGTATCAGGAGCATCTGTCTGCCTCCCAGGCAGAGAATCAGGAACCCAAATACATTTCACTTGAGAATAAATGGCACATTTGACTCCCATTCCCCATCCTATTCACAAATATGAGCTTTATGGATGCCTAATGCAACTAGGGAAAAATGATAAACTTTGTAAAATTTAAGGAGACTTTAACAATGATTCTTTGATTGCATTGCTGGTTCATTAAAGATTTGAGTTGTTTAGTTATTTGAGCCTGAATCTTTTTGACTTTTGATTTAGACTATTTAGCTTTGAAAAGTGCCTTTCTTTGCATGATTATACCAGGGTTCGTGTTCTAGTCCTACTCAGCAAGCAGCTACCGTTGAAGAGAATGGGATTGCTTTAGTGATATGGGGCAATCTAAAAAAGAGATAATTTAAAAAATCATATCAGTTTCTTGGTATTATGATTTCTAGAGTTACACCAGAATTACCCACATTTTTCCCAGTTTGAGGGAAGTGTGAAAGCATCCCAATAAAAATGTACTTTAAAGAAAGATAGACTTCAAGAAGGCTTTAGAGGAGATCGCTCCTAGGGGACTAGTCATGCTCTTAGAGCCTTTTCCCAAGGTCCCTAACACAACAATGATGAAATAAGATGGAAAATAAGAAGCCTCAGTTACAATCCAATGGCTCAAAAGCAGCTTCTTTTCATAATAAAAAGACAGTCAGAAACATTTCAAAGTAAGTTTTGATGTTTTTTGTCCAGCGTGCTTGGAATGAAATATAGCCTCAAGCACTCTGTACACAGCAGAAACTACATATGGGTATTTTTGACAGTGCAAAAGGGATAGTTTTGGAATGACATATTGAATGTTATTCTATCTAAGATGCATGGAAAGGTGAAATAATAAGGTAGAACAACAGAAAAAAAAGAAAAAAAGGACAAGAACCACCACACGAAGTAATGAATATTCCAACAACTCAGAAATGGCCTCATGGGATTCAGAACTAGAATAGATCTTAAAGATTATTGAATGCAACCTCTTCATGATACAGATGGGAAATGGAAGGGTAAAGCTACACTGCCTTCTAGTTAACAATGAATCTTCCTATGCAAAACTATGTAAAATGCATAGTTCATTTTGTGAACATTTGGGAGCTTCAGATCTAGAAAATGTCCAGTGTGCTGTAGTTTTGACAGCAATGACTCCAGACTATGAGGGCCATGTTGCTCTCCTCTGACAAATCTACCAGATTTTCAGATACAACAAACTCTTTCATACGGAGAAGTTGGAAAACTTCATCAGTCATGAGTATTGACTTTTTCTGGGAAAATTTCAAATATAATTCTGGAAATTGTAGGTATATCCATCAATCAGGGAAAGACTGGACAAGTTGTGCTATATGATTGTGATGGAATTCTACTGTTATAAGAAATGATGAGCTCACTGATCTTAGAAAAACATGGAAATTCTTGCACAAAATAATTAAGAGTAGAACAAGCAGAACCAAGAGAATGTTGTATACAATAACAGCAATATTGTTTTAAGAATGACTTTGAGTGAAGTAATTTTGATTATTATAAATATACAAAATAAAAATAAAAGACACATGAAGAAAGACAACTACATCCAGAGAACAATAAATAGAAGCATATATAGAATAATTTTATATATCTATACTTATTTTAATCGAATGGTAGCCATCTCTAGGGTAAGGAGAGGGGTAAGGGAAGAAAAAAGAAATTTACATGATACTTTTATTATTTTTATATTTAAAAGGAATAGCATGTTGTACATAATAGATTTGCAAATTAAAATTTAAAAATAGATACATATATATTTATAGATATGCATACATACAATACATAAAGAAATACAAAGATTATTAAGTCCTTGTATGCTGTCAATTTGTGGATTACAAGAAAGCTTTATAATTCAGTGGAAATAATAAAATAATGAGGAGACGTTAGGAGACAATGAGATAAACCCAGCATATTTCTGTATCCTCAAGAAGATAATTTGATGCAAAACAAGATTCCAGGTGTTTGAAAAACTGTAGTCAACATATTGATCAACATTAGTAGGAGGTCATCAAGGGAATCCAATCACTTCAAAACAATTTATTGTAATGGAAGGTGTTGTTCTGAAACCTTGATGGGAAAAACATAACAATGAAAAAGAACCTCTTACATATTTGATTTTGGAGGAGTTTAGTTACTTACTAGCCAAGAAAATTCCAACAGCTATTGGACATATCAGGCTTGAAGTGAACCTTGATAAAAAAGTGAATGTACCATGAACTTTTTTCATCAAATATGACTTGCAGACTTGGCAGGGATTTGAATATGTTCAACCAACAGTCCTGACAGCACAAAAGTTTGCACAGAGAACTAATGGACCAGCAAATATGAAGTGTCTTGGATTAGTTTCAGCCATATCAATAAAATATGAAGCAATGATGAGGGGGTCAGTGCAGATGCAGACAGAAAGTTCCACTTCACAGTCTTGCCTTGAATAATCAGCACAACTGCTTGAGCTCAGTTAGTAGAAAGCAGAAAGATGACGGGCATTATCCTGGATGATTTGCAACAAATGAAGGTCAAGAGCAGCTTATGAAGTGGAGACATGCTAAGTGTAAGTCATGAAAACAAGGATAAAGAATCAATTGCAAAATTTACATAATAGAGAATATTAGGTAACAATTTATTGTAATTGAGTAAAAAATTTAGTCAAAGATTAATTTTGTTGTTTGGACAGAGGTAAAAATGATAAATATGGGATTATTATTAGTTATTATTAAGCTATAATTATAAAATAATGATAATAATTAGTTCAGATATTTAGTGGATCTGCACAGTTACACTGTTGAACAGTGATCAAGCTGAATGAGTAAATAAAAAATGCATTCTTAGGTTGAATTATTTCCATTCATTGGAAGTTTTACCTGGAAGATGGCTTGAATTATGGGAAGGCTATTACAATGAGGGTCAAATTTGGCAAGTGACATTCATTGATCTCAATGACAGGCCAAAATCACATGTTAGGAGAAGGAAGAAAGCGAAAAAGACAAACAATTAAAAGAAAAGTTATTTGTTCTCTGTCCTTGGAGAGGACCATGACATCAGGGAGGGATACCTTGACATGCAAATGAATTGGATTTAAGTGGAGGGAGGGCTGTGCAAGGTCACCTGCCTCACTTTCTTCTCCAGAGGCATCTGGGTCCATTGGCAAGATATAAATTAAGAGACTGGAGGTGTCCTGGATGAAATGAAAGACCTTGGTCTTTTTAAGTTAAGATCTTTCACAGGTCTCTGTTTGACTGAGGCTTAATAACTATTCAGTTATTAAGGATAGGGAGCAATTAAAACAATAAAAGAATCTCCTCTTTCACCTAGTCCAGAAAAGATCTACATAAATAAATAAACAAATGAATGAATCTGGGAGGAAAGATTCTCAGGATTTCTGGCCAAAGCAGAAATAATTGAAATTTACATTCATTCCAAACGATGATCAAATAGGCTTGGTCTAAGATCTATTGATGGCCAATCAGAATCAGATTGGTAAAAAGCACTTATTTGACAGGGGACTACAAAGGGGTTATATTCTATTAAAGCTACTTATTTGAATCCCTACATATATATTTTATATTCTTTTAAAATGGGTTACATATGGAGAGACATAGAATTCTGCAGTGGTAATGGATAATCCTTAGAGTCAAGATGGCCTCATTTCAAATCCCACTTCTCTGTGATTATGTAAAATTGTTTGCCTTCGATGTTCCTCCCAAGTGACTCTCAAATATTAGTCACTCTGGAGTTAACTAAACTAGTGAAATCACAAATCTGGACTTTGCATAAACAAAATGTCTATGTCTAGCAGTAGTTGTGGGCATTGGTATTGTACTGAGAAGTAGAAAAGTCAGTTACCCTTTTCTCAGCTTCTCCCTTTATCTCCAGTCATGCTCTGGACTTCAACCTTCAGGGAAATATTTATCTTTCAAACCTCCCACAGGAAGAACAATTGGAATGATCCAGATGTCTCAGAAAGGATAACCTTAGCTCCATTATAAACCTTCCCTCCATTAGGTGCTGACTCGTGTAGTTCTATGCATTGGTCTGAATCCAGAAGTTCTTCCACTCTGTAAGGAGGGTGAATAGATATTCTCAGCCTCTTTCCAGATTTTTAGAACTCACTTCCAACTGTGCATGACTCAGGTGCTTGTAATAGGATATGACTGATTGCTGAGCCAATGATTAAAAAAAGAGACAAAACTACCAGCTATTCTTTCTTACCACTGGTTGTCCAGATGATATCATATAATTTTAGTGAAGGGTAGAGGGAAATGGTCTTTTATGGCAATTTTAACATGGATCCCTGTGTGTAATATGGCCTTAATGATGTAAGCTTGTGTTAAGGTTCCTGGCCACCTTCATCATGTGTGTGTGTGTGTGTGTGTGTGTGTGTGTGTGTGTGTCTTTGATATATACCTAGATCACTTAAAATGTCATTTACATTTTACATTACATATATGGAAAAAGTTAGGAAGCCATAACACCCAGCCTGGATTGTTGTATTCCTAGATCCTTGTGGTTCATGTTCCTAGATCAGAGACTTCACCCCTTCCCCTGAGAATGATCAAAAATTTAAAAAAATGGATAGAGGCTCAGGCCCATTTCTTGAGGGAGTTGGGAGGGTTGGGAAAGGAGGGACAAAAAGTCTTTTTCTTAAACCACATGTTATAATAGGCTGTGAATGAAAGAATTAGTTTAATCTCTCAGAAGTGAATATTATAAAAGCCCTCAAAGTAGTTTGATTGAGACGATTTGAAATACCTATGGATTCTGTCTACATAAATAATGGAAAAAGTCTCCTCCCAACAGTATAATAGACTAACACCAATTATCCAAACCTGATCTAGCCTCCCAGATCTCCTCAAGATCTTCCAAGTGAATGATAACATCTTAGGTGGTTTAGGCACTTATCAGACCCTCATTACATGTATGTACATATTCTTTCCTCATCTTAGGCAAATGAGCACCCCAATGGTAAGTTTATTAGGAATAGAAACAAACTTATGATTTCTGAAAGATCTGAAGATCCCAGACTTGCTAAGTGATAGCTGTTGTGTTGCTGGAAGGTCAGCGACTGACAACATGGGAAACTTCGTCATTGGAGAAGTAAGTCATCTCAAAGAATTTCAAGCTTGGCTATCTGACTGGACAATTCCACTGAGACAAAGTACAAAATGTCTAATTAGTAACTTTTCAAACTGTTTTATGCCTAGTTATCATTTTAAACTCATGTAAAAAAATGAACTTGTTATCTTTCCTCCAAAACCCTATCCTTTCTTCCTGAATGCCCTATTATTATTATTGAGTGGATGTGGTGTTGAAGGTTACCACTATCCTTCCAGTCGTTCAGATTCACAAACTTGATATCACCCTCAGTTCGTCACTCAGTTCTCTTACCCTAGAACTAATCAGTAGCCAAGTCCTGAGGATTCCACCTTTGTGACATTTCTAAAACACTTCCCCTTCTTTCCTTTGGTACCCACCATGATACAAATCCTCAGCACCTTATTCCTGTACTATTACTATAGCTGCTACTTGGCTTTCTTGCTTTAGGTTGCTTCCTGCTCCTGTACATCTTCCACTCTGCTGTCACAAAGTGCAAGTTTAGGAAGATCAATTTGATATTTATATCATATAAAGTCCAGAGGTTCCTTGTTCCCTTTGTGATAAAATATACAATTTTCTGGTTTCAAAGTTCTTCCCATCTTACTATCTTACTTCCTCCCTGCCCCATCACCACCTTTCCAGTCCTTTTAGATTATATTCTCCTCCTGATATTATCTGATTCAATGACTCTTACCTCCTTTCACAAGAAGTAATATATGTTCTAGGGTATGCAGGTTGTAAGAGGAAGAATCCACTAAGTCAATAGCCAGTCAGTCAACAACCATTTATTAAGTACTTATTTTGTGGCTCATTAGAACTGGATACAGGAAGACCTGAATTCAAATTTGATCTGAGAACTTTACTAGTTGTATGACTAGTTAAGCGTCTAGTTGTATGTCACGTAATCTTGGTTAGCCTCAGTTTCCTCAACTGGAAAATATGGATAATAATAATAACACCTACCTTGTAAAGTTGTTGTTGTGAGGATCAAATGATATATTTGTAAAACACTTAGCATAATGCCTGGTACATAGTAAATTCTATATAAATAGTAGCTATTATTATTATTATTATAACACTGTGCTAAATGTTAGGAGATACAAAGAAAGGCAAATGAATGGTTTCTGCTCTCAAAGAGGTCACATTCTAAGAGAGAGAGAATATAAAAAAACTCCATACAAAAAATATATGTGCAGAATAGATCTCAGATCTACTGTAATCTCCGAGAGAAGATACTAGCTAAGGACAGGACAGGGTAGAAGGAATAGAGGGGAAAAATTTGCAGAAGGTGGGATTTGACCTGAATTTTGAGAGAAAGTAGGCCCAAACATGGGCAGCACAGCCTGTAGTCAGAAAGATTCATCTTTCTGAGTTCAAATCCAGCCTCAACACTTACTAGTTGTGTGACTCTGGGCAAGTCAATAACTCTTTTTGACTCAGTTTCTTCAAGTGTAAAATGAATTAGAGAAGTAAATAGCAAACTACTCTAGTATCTTTGCCAAGAAAACCCCAAATGGGCTCACAGAGAGTTGGATATGAATGAAGTGACTGAATAATAGTAACAAAAGGCCAAACATGATGGCACATACCTGTAGTCTCTGCTACTGGGAGAAGTTGAGGCTGGTGGACTGCTTCAGTTTAGAAGCTCAGAGTTTCAGTAGGGTAAAGTCTGGCACCAGTGTAATGAGCCCTTAGGAGCAGGTGGCCATTAGGAGGGGAAATGGATCCAGTTTGGAAATGGTGAGCAAGTTAAAACTTTCATGCTGATCAATAGTAGTTGCTGAACTGGTAGCCTGGGTGAGGGGGGGAGAAAAAAAAGGAAGGAAGGTAGGAAGGAAGGAAGGAAGGAAGGAAGGAAGGAAGGAAGGAAGGAAGGAAGGAAAAAAAGAAAAGAAAGGAAAGAGAGGGAGGAAGGAAGAAAAGAAAGAACAAAGAAATATCAAGGAGGTAAAAATAAAAGGGAGAACATACCAAGGATGAAAGATGGGACCGGAATCAAAAAGGCATTGAATAAGGAAAGGAAAATATAATAAAGGAACAACAAGAAGTCCAGAGTCTGGATTGTGGAGGCATGGGAGGAAGGCAACTGAAGGAATAGTGGGAAGGTAAGAAAGGACAAGGTTGAAAAAAGTTTTAAATGTCAAACAGAAGATTTTACATTTGATCCCAGAGATAATTGAATGAGGAAGCAGAAGAGGAGGAAGTCAGTTCTCTATTTTAGGAAAAGAATTTTAAACTTTATTTGGTTTAACAGGAGCCACTGAAAATGGACTTTTCTGCTATACAGAAAAAAGCGAATTAAACCTGTTTTCACTTCCTCTGTTATTTCAGCCCAGATTATTTGTATTCTCTTTGGTTAGAGAGTCAGAGAGGAAAGAAGAACACTCTGAGAACTTTCATGTGGTTATCATTTCTGAGAAAAATCTTTCTCTTGTCATCCATATGTCTGGCACATCTGTCTCAATGTGTCTGTTTGGGACTCTGTGAGGATATTGTTTGAAGAAAACAAAGTTGTTATTTTCAAAATATGGAAAAAAACTGAGTCAACAAATAAAAAAATCGTCATCAGAACATATTTAAGAAACCATATCAGATATGAAGAGAATTTTTTCAGGCTGCAAAAATATTCATAGGTTTTGGGCTATCCACAATATTAACCACTTGATGTATAACAAGAGTTACTAAAAATAAAAGAACAGTCTGCATATTTCAATATCTTTATACCACACAATGGTATTTGCCTTTAATACACTACTGATAATTTGGTTGTATAAAATTATAATGAAGAAATCCAAAGAAAGCATAATAAGTTCATTCAGTCAGCCCAAGACTGCATTAAAACACGGTTGGAAGCCAATGAATTTTGGCAAAAAGATTCTGCTAAGGAATCCAGCACAAATTCAGATAAGTGGACCAGAAGCCAGCTAATGCTTTGTTCCCAAGGGGCCAGAAACTTGGACTGCTCCAATGAGAAACCTCTAGGAAAAGCCCCAAACTTAGTAGCATTGTCACTAGGGGTGTCTGAGCATCATAGACCAGTGGCCAGAGCTGAAAGAGTTAAGATCAAGAGCAAATAGAGCTTGATCACCCCAATAAAGAATATGGCAAAGAGTGCAACTTGATCCTGATATGAAGTCACATAGTAGAAACTAAGGCTGGAGATATGAGGAGAAACATTGAAGACATTGAAAAGGGACTGCTTTTCCTTTTCTTTGTTTATTTCCTTGTGTACTCATGCTTAACACATTGCCCAGCACAAAATATGGACTAAGCAAATATTTATTGACTGACTTACTAAATGTAATGAAGAAATACTATAGGTCAAGAGATTTCCAGGAGATAAAATTAGAAAAAG
This sequence comes from Sarcophilus harrisii, assembly GCF_902635505.1. Taxonomy (NCBI): domain Eukaryota; kingdom Metazoa; phylum Chordata; class Mammalia; order Dasyuromorphia; family Dasyuridae; genus Sarcophilus; species Sarcophilus harrisii. Next base: position 153,029,900 of record NC_045431.1, read on the forward strand.
AAAGTGATTTCATAATACTTGGGCAATTAGGTGACTTAGTGGATAGAGTGCTGGGCCTGTAGTCAGGAAGATGAGTTCAAATATAGCCTCAGACACTTGACACAGATACTTGATCCTGGGCAAGTCACCAACTCCATCTGCCTCAGTTTCCTCAGTTGTAAAATGATTTGGAGAATGAATTGGCAAACTGTTTCATTATCTTTACCAAGAAAATCTCATAAGGGGTCATGAAAAGTTGAATTCAATAGAAACAACTGAACAACAATAATAAAAGTGTAGAGGAAAAAAATGTTCTGGTCTTGGGACTACAAAAAACCTGAATAAAAGACAGAGAAAAACAATGAAATAAGAGTTCCGGAGGAAGAAAAAAAAGTTAGAAATGAGTGCGGAAAAAACTTATCTTAATAGTAGATTCTGAAAATAAGAATGGGGCAAACAGAATAAAGTAAAAAAGATTGAAGAAAACAAGAAAATATAAGGGAACTGTTATTTAAAATTCTAGTAAATAATCTAGAAAAAATACAGAAAAAATATCATCTAACAATCATTATTAGACTTCTGAAAAACATGACCAAACAAAAAAAAAACAAAACTTGGGTCCATGTTTTAAGAAATAATGAAAGAAAACTACATAGATCTCTTAGAACTATAGGGGAAAGTGAAAATAGAGCAGTGGGTCATCTGAAAGAAAACTTGAAATTTAAAACTCCTAGGAAGTGATGGCCAAAATCCAGACCTTCTAGGTCAAATAAAAAAAATACAGTTACCAAGCTAAAATAGAGTTCAAATACCAAAGAACCATAATCAGAGTCATTCAAGATTTGTTAGAAATGACTATAAAGAAAAGAAAATCTTGGAATATGATATATCAAAAGGTTAAAGATAAAAGACTTAAAAGCAAGAATAACTTAACATGTAACTGAAAATTATTTTTTAAGTAGGAGCTATATCTATGAGGCCCTAATATATAAGTTTGTTTTTCTCTTAAAAAATAGGGCAAGTCTTTCTGAGACTTGAATGGTCCTGGGTTTAAGTCTTGAGCAGTTTGTCTGACTTTGCATTCACTAAGAGCATAAAAAAGACAATCCCAGAAGGAGTTAGTACCATCAATTTTGATGGATGTTTCACTGATTTTGAGCCAATATGCTCTTTTGACTTGACAAAATAGACTGCATTTACTTGAACCAACATGGTATCCCTGTTGAATATTATTTCCACATCATGGCTTAATAAAGTAAAGTAGTCTATTATTAAACTGTCAATTGGACTAAAAAGTCAAGAGGACTTTTGCTAAGAGTATGGTTCTTGGGGTGGAAGTGAGGGAAGAATGATATAGAGGAAGTGGAAGTTTAGGCAACTTAACTGACATGGATGGTCTGGCATTGTTCAACTACTTTATATGAACCTTTTGGGTTCACATGGGACAGAGAGGAGGGTTCCCATTGACTGCAAGGGATTACTCAGTGAGGAAAGATTTTCAGGATATTGTCTGTGATCCTAGCAAAGCTGAACTGTTGGCATAAAGAAAATGAGAGTAAACTAGTTCATCACTTTCAGCAATAAGAGACAGTGCTTTTGGATTTTTAAGGACAATGTTTAAAGACAAAGGAGGTGACTGATGGACTTAGTAACACTGAAAGTAGAAAGAACAGTACTGATGAATTCCGGGAGTAATAGGCCATGGATGGGACATATAGTCCCCAATCTAGAGGTTTCATTCAAAAAATTCATTAAATTCACTTGAGATGAAGAATATAAAGGAAGAGATTGGGAATGGAAGTGAGAATTAGATTTGGAAATTGTGAACAGTGGTTCATTTTGGGAACTATAAACTTATTGTATCACTATACTTTATATCAGGATTTCCTCTACAGAGGGGTTTGAGGATAAATGGGCTTTCACCTCTAAAAGAATTAAAAAGAGAAATTTAAACCATCAGATAAATTTTCATTGAGGACATCTTCAAATGGACCCATTCTGGAAATTCTCTCTATAGCAACTTCATTGACTTTGGGAATTTCCTGAAGACCTATTTCTGAAAGCTATTTAAAATCAGTTACAGGTTCCAGAAGACGACTAGTTTTTGTATTGTTGCAGGTAGCTAAAATTAGGAGTTGTGTATTCATGGTCCTATGAAGTTGAAATCTTATTGTAGCTGGTTCTCTCATGAGACTCTGAAGGGAGGTGTTAAATTTTAAAAAGGAATGTGTTCAGAAAATTGGATCCATGTACCTCTTCCCTAAGTCTTATGACCTGTCTGTGTGGGGAAGAATTAGATCTTGCCTTCTAGGCAGAGTTCAGAACTATGGGATTCTTCTAAATGTCTTTTATCTTACCATTAAAGAAAAAAGAGCACTTCAAATGGTAAAATTCAAGCCAGATATGTGAAAGCAGTAATTGTTCAGGCAAATGTATTTGTTGACACAAATAAAACTTTAGGGATGGTAGGCAGAAGCACAGTATCCAATGACCCAATGCCGTGGGATGATGACATGTATGAAGTCCTGTAGATCCTGCTTCCATCCCTGTACTTATAATCATCCAAGGAGACAATTCCTCTGGAGAGGGAGCCAGCTAATCTTACTAAATGTCAACCAATTGTCACAAATGGAGCAGGCAAGCCCTGAGAGATAAGAGCCAGCATCTACTAGGAAGATAAAATTGCCATTGCCACCCAGACCACCATTCATTCTTATACCAGATGCAGATAGCCAAGAGGTCATGAGACTCAGGACCAGCACTGGTTCTAGTCTAGAACCTTCATTCTGGGAACCAATGCTTATAGATGCATGTGGCCACCTGCCAAAGTTCTTGTTCCTAGAGTTTTTGGCACTGTCAAATATCAGAAACAAATTATTTTATCAGTGGAAATGACATTAGGGAGAAAACATTATCTGCTTTGCCACCGTGGCATAAGGACCACAGGACTTTTCTTTTGAACTTTCAGTTAAAACTTTCCCTAATTGGCAATTAATTTTTCATTGCCCTCAATCCTTACACCAAAAAGCTCTGGAGGTGGAGTGAGCGAGGACAGAATTAGTCCCAGCTAGATGCCTTTCCTTTGGGCCTGGTGCACCTCCACATACATAGTGATGCTCTTGTTCTCTCTGTCTTTATTGCTTTCTGGTTAAGTGCTGCAGCAGGCAAAGCATATTCTCACTTTTTTCATATTTCTCTTTTTCTGAAAGTGGGCAGGGAGAATTGAGGATTATTGTTTGTTGCCAGAGAATGGTGGAATGAAGACAAGATTAGTATGTACCAGCAAGCTGAAGCAGCAACAAGGGAGATTATAGAGCTCAAGCTGGCTTGAATGCCCTGCCAGAGCATGGGAACTAGAGGGGAGAGTTGAGTGAGTAAATTAGAGATTATCATTCTCCATTAATTCATCAGAATTATGTTAGTCTTTTAGGCTTTTGCTGCAATTTATGAGATTTAGTGAGGACTGGAGACAATGTCACAAATAAATAAGATTAAGAACCATTTCCTAATATGAAAACTTTAACAATTATGTTCTGAACAAATTACAAATACAAATTATTAATAACTACTTGAAACATATATAAAATCATTAATATTCAGAGAAATGCATATTAATACAACCCTTCCATATGACCCTTTCTTAAGGTAGTTTGCATGATATTCTTAAGATGAAGTGTGAGGAAGGCGGACTCCATATGTCAACAGTATGAGACACAGGAGTATATAGAGGGAAAGTAAAGTAATATAGGCTGATTACAGACTTTATTTAAAAGATAACTGGAAGCTGGGGAAGAATTTTGAACAAGAGACTGTTCTGTTCAAAGCTACACTCTAAAATGATTAATTACTTTTAGAAGTGTGGATAGAATGGGGAAGAACAAGTAAGGGTCTAGGTGAAATGTAATGAAGAATTAAAATGGTGAGACAGTGGTGGTAATGGAAAGAAAGACATAGATAAAAAATATTTTTGACACAGAAGAAAATAAATGAGCAGGGAATAAACCAAAGATGATTTCAAGTTATTCAAGAAGGATGACTATATTACCATGAGCTTCCTAGAAACTAGGAATTCAGAAAGACCAAGAAGTTTAGTTCTGAATATATTATTTAATAAAGTGACACCAGCAATGTAGTTATGATTAACCTAGTTTTATCTTAGAGATAATAATTGAGGATAGGACTGAAATCATAGCTGTCACTAAGATAAGGGTATAAAGTTTGTGAACATTGTTTCACTTACATTTTATAATAACCTTGTTAAAGTAGACAGGACAGATAAGGAAACCTGGGCCCAAAGATACTTGGCTGACACATTTCAAAGTTGGGATTTGAACTTAGGTATCGCTTAATTTCAAGTTTATCACATTTTCTATTATACTTCCCTCTTCTAATATTGACACAGATTAAAAAAAATACTGATGGAAATTATAAAATATATTAAATCATATATAAGAATCTTAATTCTCTTTATTCTTTCCTCCCCTTTTCCTTGTTTCCTCCTTCTCTCCTTCCCTTCCTCATTTCTTCCATCCTTCCATCTTTTCTTCCTTCCTCCCTTTCTCCCTTCCATTCTTTTATTCTCTCTTCCTCCCTCCATTCCCCATCCCTCTTTCCATCCCCATCCCTCTCTCATTTCCTCTCTTCCTTCCCTTCTTTCTTTCCTTTCTTAACCTCTCTCCTTCCCTCCTTCCTTTCCTCCTTTGCTCCCTTCCACTCTCCCCCTCATCCTTCCTCTCTCCCTTCTTTTCTCTCTCTCTTTCTTTTCTCCTCCTTACCTCCCTCCCTTTCTTCCTTCCACCCTTCTTTCCTTCTCTTTTTTCCTCCTTCTCTCCATCCTTCCTTCCCTCCCTCCCTTTCTCCTTTCCTTCCTCCCTCTCTTCTTTCCTCCCTCTTTTCCTTCCTCCCTTCCTCTCTCCCTTCTTCCTTCCTAACTCCCTCCCTCCCTCTCTAACTTCCTTCTTCCATCTTACCTTCCTTCCTTCTTTCCTTCCTTTCAGAGCTTCAGATAACTCTCCATGGTCCTAATTTGCAGATTTCCTATTTTAATATGTATCTATGGAGAGTATTTTCCTCCTTTTCTCTAACCAATGAAATCAGATGTCCAGAACAAAAAGCCACGGGAAAAATATTATATATTGTGAATGTGGGCCAGTTGATGAGCAAATAAAATTGGTCCACCAGAGAGAACACTGGTGTCATTTGAAAAATGCCCTGGCTGGAGCTCTGTTCCTGCACCTCTCCTGAGAAGACCCTGTGAGAGGATAAAAGGCTCTAGAGCTCAGGGCTGCCATTAACAGGAGAAGGCCCCACACTGATGGTACATGGGAAGAAGGTTTCTAGCAACTTGGTGCTTTCTGTCCTCCTCTGTGGACTAGCACCTCATCCCTTTCCCTTAATTACTGCTGGTTAAAGTGTGTGTGTGTGTGTGTGTGTGTGTGTGTGTGTGTGTGTCCTCCTGGACACACTGCCCAGCCGTTCTTGTCTCTAGAACTTCCCCTGCAAGGTTAATAAACCATTGTGATGAAGAGCATTCCAATGTTTCCTTTTTCTGGCAGAATCCTACCCTAGGGAGGTGAGCATAGCTAGCTCAGGACAAGGGATTACTAGAGAGACAACCTCCTTTCCTTCTTCTGACTCCTCTACCTCCACATACACATTCGGTTGATTCCCAGTTTCTGGTTTAGCAAGTTTTGTAGGTCTACAGATTCTGGTAGATCTCTTTAAAGGTCTGGGCTCACTCCAAAAGGAAATCCATTATTAGAGTCAATACTTTCCCCATCAGACCTATATAACTAATAGTACGAGCAGAAGGCAAAGTTGAGGTTTAATTTTCTACACTGTTTTTACTTAACCACATTATTCTGCTATTTAGTAGACTTCAATGACTCTTTACTGGATCTAAACAAAAATAATTTTCTCTGGTGGTTTTTTAAAGCCCTTCACAAACTATTTGTAGTCATATGAAAAGTTGCTCCAAATCATTATTGATCAGAGAAGTGTAAATTAAGACAACTCTGAGGTACCATTATACACGTCTCAGATAGGCTAGGATGACAGGAAAAGATAATGATGAATGTTGGAGGGGATGTGGGAAAAATGGGACACTAATACATTGTTGGTGGAACTGTGAATGGACCCATCCATTCTGGAGAGCAATTTGGAACTAAGCTCAAAAAGTTATCAAACTGTGCATACCCTTTGACCCAGCAGTGTCACTACTGGGCTTATACCCCAAAGAGATTTTAAAGAAGAGAAAAAGACCCATATGTGTAAAAATGTTTGTGGTTGCTCTTTTTATAGTGGCTAGAAACTGGAAATTGAATGGATGCCCATTGATTGGAGAATGGCTGAATAAATTGTAGCATATGAATGTTATGGAATATTACTGTTCTGTAAAAAATGACCAGCAGGATGATTTCAGAGAGGCCTGGAGAGACCTACATGAACTGATGCTGAGTGAAATGAGCAGGACCAGGAGATACACTTCAACAACAATACTATATGAGGATCAATCCTGATGGACGTGGCTCTCTTCAACAATTAGATGATCCAAATCAGTTCCAATTGTTCAGTAAAGAAGAGAATCAGCTATACCCAGAGAGAGAACTATGGGAAATAAGTGTGGACCACAACATAGCATTTTCTCTCCTTTCTGTTATTGTTTGCTTGCATTTTTGTTTTCCTTCTCAGGCTATTTTTACCTTCTTTCTAGATCTGATCTTTCTTGAGCAGCAAGATAACTGTATAAATATTTATAAATATATTGTATTTAACATATACTTTATTGAACTACCTGACATCTAGAGGAGGGAGTGGGGGGGAAGGAGGGGAAAAGTTGGGACAGAAGGCTTTGCAAGGGTCAGTGTTGAAAAACTACCCATGCATATGTTTTGTAAATAAAAAAACTATTAAAAAAACCCTTCACAACATATATCTGACTGAACTCTTCAGCCTTTCCCACAGTTTCCAAACTAGCCTTCTTCCCCTACTTTACACCTGATACTCCATCTCTCATCTTTGTGCTTTGCCATTGGCTGACTTTCATGTCTGGGAGACTTCCTTTTTTTCTCTTATTTGTTCACTTCATTAGCTTCATTTTTCACTCATACACTACCTATGAAACTTTTTGTGTTCTTCCCAACTGCTAGTGGCTTCCCTCCAAACTTTGTGCTTATTTTTTTTATTTTTATTTGATAGCCTGTTATTTGCAGGTTATATGTATGGGTAACTTTACAGCATTGACAATTGCCAAACCTCTTGTTCCAATTTTCCCCCTCTTACCCCCACCCCCTCCCCCAGATGGCAAGATGACCAGTAGATGTTAAATATATTAAAATATAAATTAGATACACAATAAGTATACATGACCAAACCGTTATTTTGCTGTACAAAAAGAATCAGACTCTGAAATATTGTACAATTAGCTTGTGAAGGAAATAAAAAATGCAGGTGGGCAAAAATATGGGGATTGGGAATTCAATGTAATGGTTCTTAGTCATCTCCCAGAGTTCTTTCGCTGGGTGTAGCTGGTTCAGTTCATTACTGCTCCATTGGAAATGATTTGGTTCATCTCATTGCTGAGGATGGCCAGGTCCATCAGAACTGGTCATCATATAATATTGTTGTTGAAGTATATAATGATCTCTTTGCCCTGCTTGTTTCACTCAGCATCAGTTCATGTAAGTCTCTCCTGGCCTTTCTGAAATCTTCCTGTTGGTCATTTCTTACAGAACAATAATATTCCATAATATTCATATACCACAATTTATTCAGCCATTCTCCAACTGATGGACATCCATTCAGTTTCCAGTTTCTAGCCACTACAAAGAGGGCTGCCACAAACATTTGTGCACATATAGGTCCCTTTCCCTTCTTTATGATCTCTTTGGGATATAAGCCCAGTAGTAATACTGCTGGATCAAAGGGTATTGTGCTTATTTTGTTATCGAGAGTTTCCTTGTATTCCTTCTTCTAACCTCCATGTGGATGAACAAAAGTTCTTTGAACACGATAGATAACAAATCAACTAACTAAACAATTTTGTGATTATTTATCATACAGTTTTACGTGAATTTATCTTTCTGAGAGGATATAAACTCCTTGAGAGTAGAAATTTTCCTTTTATCTTTGCAACCCTAGTGCATGGCACATGGAAGATGCCTAGTAATTGCTTGTTGATTGGTTGTGGTTCTGTTCTTACTACTTTTCCAGCTCTAGCATTATGTGCTTCATCATTTGTCCTTCCTGAATTTCTGAAGGAAACTGGACTTCAGGAACTTCCTCCTTTCCACCAAATACACCCTATCTCCAGAGCTGCCATCTCTGAGTTTGACAGTAAAGATGTTATCCCTAGAGAAGTACAAGAGCAGGTCTTTGATAATTTCTGGATGAATGCCCCTTTGCATCCCAATTCTGATACCTTTTAAAAGCCAGTTCAAACAACTTCATTCACAATAATGTAACCTAATCAAATCATCCCTCCAAGGGAGATAATCACTACTGAAGTAGTTTTCACACTGTTCCAGTCCCAAACAAGGACTTCAACTCATTGAATCTCATCAAATCTCCTAACCATTCCTGATAAATTCTGTCCATTAAATGCTCAACTCTCTGCCTTTAAAATTCTATTGTGATTTTTTTTATGATCAGCTATCAAATTTCAGTATAAATATAATTTTGAATTTTATATTTTTCAAAGTTTCAGTATATGTGTGTGAATATACATAACATTACATATTTTTCCCTTTCCCCCCTCCTTCTTTTCTTCTCCCTCCTCTACAATACTTGAAAATATCCATTTTTTCCAAAGCTTGAAAATCAAGATATTAAGAGTTTGCTTTAAAAATGGTAACAGCTGAGATATGCACATATGCATTTAATTCTAGGGTTTAGCCACCTCTTTTCTGGCTCTTTGCCTATACTGTTCTGCCATCTCTCATTGAAATTCAACTGAATTTAAAAGAACAACAGGATGAACATTGTATTGGGCAAATGGGAGAGTTCCACTCTTGTATATAGTCTTGAATTATTCACTAATAGTTAGCATTACAATTAGAAGATGAGTAAGATCAGAAAAATGAGGGCACTATTGAAGGATGTGTGGCTTTTACTTGTGCAAAAATAGAATCAATTAAAAAAAAAACTTGGCCATTTTCTGATATTACTCCCTACCCCTCAGCAACAAAAATTAAGCTGGAAGAAAGAAAAGAGTTTATTATCTGTTCTTCAGAAAATATTTTACTTTTACTTTTTGAATGCTATATAGTGTGTGTATATGTATGTGTGTGTGTGTGTGTGTGTGTGTGTGTGTGTATGAAAGAGAGAGAGAGAGAAAGAGAGAGAGAAGAAGAAGAAGAAGAAGAAGAAGAAGAAGAAGAAGAAGAAGAAGAAGAGAAGAGAAACAGAGACAGACAGAGACAGAAAGACAGAGAGAGAGAGAGAAACAGAGACAGACAGACACACACACACATACACACACACATACTCACACACAGCCAGGGACTTATTTTCCCCTTCCAAGCCTACCTGGGGGATTCTGGCTACAAGAAAACTTTTGCAGTAATAATTGCTGATTTCTTCTTTTCTGAGAATTTAATGATTTCATGTGAATAGACCTCAGGCTTTCAATCTTAAGATGCCTATTGTTTTAGGTACCAATTGTTATCATTTTTAACCATCTCTGGCCTTATCTTTTACACTTTTGTGAGTTTTGCCTCAGATTCTCTATATAAGTAGCAGTTAATTTAGTTTTCAGATTAAAGCTGTGGTGGAGTTAAGTCTTTCCAACTTCTGCTCTCTCTCCCTCTCCCCCAATTGCTAGTAGCTATTTACCTTTGATGAAGGCATTTAGATCAATTTCCTGTGCAGCTTTTTCTAATTTTGATATTGTGTCACAAAAATAATTTGGCACACTCATTCCTAGAACTCACCTACTAGGATAGCTGTGAATCCCATTGGCATCTTCTTTGCCATGTGAAATTTCAAATATTTTGCTATGGTTATTTTATCTCCAAAGGGAATTTAACATTCTCATTCTGGAAATTACATTTTTTTCCCCTCCTTCCAAAGGTGGCATTTATTTTAAGCACAGATAATTTTATTTCTTTATTGAATACATCCTGGAATTGTTTCCCAGGCAATATGTCAGAAGGCCCCTAGCTTTTTTTTTGTATTAATTTAATTTTTTGGAGATGGACTGAACATATATAGACTAGCTTGGCTTCATTCCCTAGCTGATGCTACCACGAAAACACTATTAGATTTATCTATTCCTGAACCTTACTGTCATGCAGTATCTCAAGCAAGTTTGGAATGCTGTTGTATGCTGAATTATTTAGTATGTATTTCATGAAAAGTCATTGATATGGTTTTAATGATTTGAGTTGATTACTAATGCCTTGATATTTTACTGCTTAAACACAATAAAAATAAACTCATAAAGCAGTATTGCTGTTAATACTACATATTTATTACTTGAATATTTCTACACTGATATTGACACAACTTGAAAAAAAGATGGGAACCAAGTTTCCTTTATGCACACATATGGATATATGAACACACAAACATTCATGCATACTTACATGTGTCATTAATATACAATTACACACTATACAAACACAATGCATAGATATGTATATATAAATATATGCACAATATATTTCTTTAGCACTTACCTTACAGCATTCCTTGCTTTTCATTTGCAAATAAGGCTATATAGGTTATGCATGTGCTATCATGTGAAACATAATTCCATATTAGTCACAGTTGTAAAATAAGAAATAGATCAAAAGGAAAAAACCTTACAAAAAAGAATAAAGTAAATGAAAAAAGTATGCTTCAATTTTCATTCAAAGTCCATCAGTTCTTTATTTGATTTCAGATAGCATTTTTCTTCCTGAGTCCTCAATATTTGTCTTAGATCATTGTATTGCTAAGAACTGAGTCATTCATAGTTGATCATCACACAGTGTTACTATGTACAATGCTTTTTCTTGATTCTGCTGTCTTAACTTTGTATCCTACGTGTCCTTCAGGTTTTTCTGAAATCTTCCCATTCATCATTTCTAATTGCCCAATAGTATTCCTGTTAGTATCCATATATCACAGCTTGTTTAGCCATTCCCTAATTGATGGGCATCCCTTCAGTTTCCAATATTTTGCCACCATTAAAAGGGCTGCCATAAATATTTGTGTACATGTAACTGCTTTTCCTTTTTTTTTATTTTTTATTTTTTAAAATAATCTCTTTGGAACATAGACCTAGGAGTGGTATTGCTAAATCAAAGGTTATGTGTAATTTGGTTGCCCTTTGGGCATAGTTCTAAATTGCTCTTCAGAATGATTGAATCAGTTCACAACTCCCCCAACAGTACATTAGTGTCCCAATTTTCCCATATTCTCTCAACATTTATTTTCCATTTTTTTGTCCTATTAGCCAATCTGATAGGTGTGAGATGGATGGTACGAGTTGTTTTAATTTGCATTTCTTTAATCAAAAGTTAGAATACTTCTGCATATGCTTATAGAAAACTGATTTATTCATCTTAAAATTGCCTGATCATATCCTTTGACCATTTATCAGATGGAGAATGCCTTGTATTCTTATACATTTGATTCAGTTTCCAGTATATGTGAAGCCTGTCCTAGAGACATTTGTAAAGATTGTTTCACAGATTTCTGCTTTTCTTTTAATCTTAGTGGCATTAGTTTTGTTTGCACAAAACCTTTTTTAATTTAATATAATCAAAATTATATATTTTACAATTTGTAATGTTATCTCTTATTTAATCATGAACCTGTGACTCATCTAACTTCTCTAAGAATCTGGATGCTATAATACTTGGTGCATATACATTTAGTATCGATATGCTTAATTGTTTATCATACCTTTTAGTAAGATGTAATTTTTTCCCGATCTCTTTTAATTAGTTCTATTTTTGCTTTTTCTTTGTCTGAAATCAATTACTACTCACTTTTTTTAAAACTTCAGCTGAAACAGTAGATTCTGCTTCACCCCTTTACCTTTACTCGCTGTGCATCTCTCTGCTTCAAATGTAAACAATAAATTATAGGATTCTGGTTTTTGATTCATTTTGCTATCCATTTCTTTTTTATGGGAGAATTCCCATTCACACTCACAATTATGATTATTGTATATTTTCCTACATCTTATTTTTCCTCCTGTTTGTTTTCTGTCCCTCCTTTAACACTTTTCCTTCTCGACTGTTTTGCTTCAACTACTGCCTTCTCCAGTCTGCCCACTCTTCTCTGTCCTTTACTTGTCTTCTCTTCTAATTTCCTCTGAGGTAAGATAGATTTTTATATTCAACTAATTGTGTATATCATTTCCTTGTTGAGCCAATACTGAAGAGAGTAAGCTTCAAGCAATGTCCATTTTCCCCTCTAATAGATTTTTCATGCTTCACGTGAAATAATTCTATTCTATCCCTCCCTTTCTTTTACATTCAGTGCCCTCTTACAACTTAAAATTTTTTAGGACATTTCCTCTAATTCACCTTTCATCCATTTTTTCTATGTATATTTCTTCTGGCTGTACTATTGGTAGTATAATTTTTAAGAATTACAAGTATCATCTTCTCATATATGGATGTAAAGGCTTCTATTGATCTTGATATTAGAGATCAATTTTTTTGTTTATTTCTGGTTTTCTCCTTGTGAAATTTGAAATTCTTCTGTTTTATTGTTATGCTTAATTTCATTGAGTGGGTAATTCTTGTAGTCCTAGCTCCTTTGTCTTCTGAAATATATTCTATGACCTCTGAGCCTTTAATGTTGTAGGTGCTTAGTCCTATGTAATCTTGATTGTGGTTCTAAGAAAACTTGTCTTTTTTTTTCCCCCTGGGTACTTGAATTATGTAATTTGGCTATAAGGTTCCATAATGTTTTTATTTTGGGATTTCTTTCCTGAGGTAATTAGTGGATTTTTTCAATGCCTATTTCATCCTTTGATTCCAAAATTTCAGAGCAGTTTTCCTTAATAATTTCTTGAAAAATATTGTTCAGGTCTTCCTTTAGATTATGGCTTTCAGGTGATTCGATGATTCAGACATTTTTTCTCCCAGATCTATACTCTATTCAGTTATTTTTCCTATGAGATATTTAAAATTTTCTATTTTTTCATTTTTTTGAATGTTTAAATTCTTGCTGCCTCATAGAGTTACTAGTTTCCACTTGCCCAGTTTTATGTTTTCTATAGTTAGCTTTTGTATTTCTTTTTCCATTTGGCCAATTCTATTTTTTAGGCAGTTTTCTTTTCCTAAACTGTTGACTAACTAACTAAACTGTTTTTATGCTTGATTCCTGGAGTAGTCTGTTCCTTTCCTTGACTATGTCAAAGTAGATGGGGGCCCTGGTCTTAGCCTACTGCACTGAACTAGGGCTCAGGGTCTCTCAGTGGTTTGCTAAGTGGGGCTTACTACTGACTAGCTGGAATGCTAAGTGAGACAGATCTTTTTTACTCATCATCCAAGCTTTTGGGGCTAAAAGACTATTTCACTCTCTCATTTTGATGGTTCTGTTCCAGGATTTTGGGTGCTATTTTGTAATTGTTTAGAGGTAAACATGGGAGAATTATGATTTCCTGCTTACTCCACCATCTTCTCTCCTGGAAGTCAGTTTTTAACATTTTCTAAAAGAATTGACAAAAAGAGGACTTTTACAGAGCACAGTGACATCTATTCTTTCCCTGATTAAGTTACCACGTAGACAAAAGCTCTAGATTGTGTACCCCATTGGATTAATGCTCTCTGGGCAAAGAGGAGTTGGAATCCAAATCCAAAGCACTTTGTCCAACCTTCCACAGCAAAGTGCTTTACAATTTTCACTTGATTTTCATTACAGACCTCTGATGTAGGTACTAAATTTTATGTATTAGGAAGTTGAGGCTTTATGAGACTAAGTGACTTATTTATTCATTGTTAGAGCTAGTAAAGTATTTGAGGAAGACAAGGATTCTGGGAAATAAGTAGAAAACACTAAAATAACATTAATATTAAAACACAATGAATAAAATATTAGCAAAGTGGTGACAAATGTTCAAAAAGTATTAGTTATAGCTAGGATGGATTTATAACAGAAGTGCAGAAAAGGCTCTGCACTAGAAAAGATAGCATCTGAAAGAGAGAATTTCTGGGCAGTGTCTAGAGAAAACTCCATGTCTAATAGAAGTACATATAGAACAAATTTGTCCAGTGGAATAGGGAATGATAGTAGTAAAGTAGCTTTATGACCAAGGCATGGGTCCAGGTGTCAAACATTTCTTACATGTGTACTTTTAATCTATGACTTTGTTTTGAACTTTGCTGTCTGGCTCATTTAATTTTTAAAATTTAAATTTTATTTATTTTATTTTTAATTTTAATATTTATGTTATATATATTATACATTTTATTTTAATGGCGGCTCTTGTGCCATAGTGTTAGTACAGATTTAGAGAATATCTTCAACAAAGAGCAACTGCTTTCTGTGTATATTCCATTGGGGAACCATTGCAAGAACTCTAATTTATTTTTTCATCTTTTCCCTTCACATTCATTTGCATAATACACAAAATAATTTTATGGTTGAAACTTTGGGTGTGGGCTGAAACTCAGAAAGCTTATGGTAACTTATAGAGGCAGTCTCTCAATTGCAGTTTATTAAAATTTTTGAGCGCTTTTAATCCTAATTCAGAGAGTTTGAAAACTACACTGGGCATATACAAAAAGTAGAAGCAAAACTGCCTCTTGCTCTTATTGTCTCTCAGATAAAGGTTCCAGATATATCCGACCAGCAGAAAGAATGGGACCAGGGAGAATCACAAAACTAAAGCCAACGGAAATCACCAGCAAGCAATGCCCATGCTCCTGCCAGGGAACACATATGCAGAGGGACAACCACGTGAGATTTGATTCCTGGGAAGGAACATGATGTTATGGCCAGCAGATATCTGTGGTGACCCTGAGGCAATGGAGCTCAGCTGTTCTGTATGCATGTGCTTTTCCAAATATATGTTCTAGCACACAGAAATCAATCACTAGATCACAAGCAGTTACTAAGTGTTTATCCCATACTAAATATTGTGCTAACTATTGAGACAAAAAATAAGACTGTCTGTCCTCAGAGAGCTTACAAAGTTCTGGAAGATGATGTAACATGCTCCTATATAGGTAAATAGATGTCTACCAAAGGCATACAAAATGATTTCAGGGGTGGGGAATCAATAGCTGTGTGAATCAGCATTTGAACTGAACCTTGGTTGGAGCTAGGGAGTTCCCAGAGGCAAAGGTAAGTTCTTGAAAGAGCATTTGAGGCACAATGGAGATAGATACAGGAGATACAACAGCATTGGCTGGAATGGATATGTGGAAGGTTGTAATATATTATCTCATGGAAAGATAAACATGGATGTTTGTACTTTATCCTAGAGGCCATAGGGAACCTCTGAAGTGTCTTTAGCAGAGAAATGATGTAGGTTGGTTTTCCAGGTAGGATTATCATTTTGGCAGCTAGCAACAAAGAGGATGGAAAAAGAAGGGGAAGTCTGGCTACAGACACAATGAGGAGGGTATTGCAATAGTCCAGGAATGAGGGGCACTCTGACCTGAGCACAGAAAAACGACCAGATACAAGATTGTGGAGGTAGATTATTCCCTAGTGGTGTGCTCTCTTGTCTCTGATGGTGGATTTGTGGGAAGTGTCAGGCCTGTAATTCAGGAATACCAATCCGATAGCTAAACTAAGTCAGTAAGCACTTCAGATGTTGGGCACTGTGCTAGGTACTGGGCATATGAATAAAAGCAAAATGAAAGACAGTCCCTACACTCTTTGGAAGGTGACATTCTATTAGGAAAAGATAACATGAAAAAGAAAAAGGGGACCTAGACAGAAACATGGTGGAGAAAAAAGTTTGGAGAGCAAAATTGGTTCCCTTCCTACCCCACAATGAGTAACCATAATTGGCTTGGGGATTCTTCCTAAAAATGGTGGAAGGAAGGGCCTGCAGCTGCATAAGAAGGCTGCTGGAGCATGGTGGAAAAAAGTCTGGAGATCCATGAGCAGATCGAGACCTTTCTCAAAATGGAGATTCCTGGAGAAAAAAAATAAAAACAAAAATGACCAAAGGAAATTATCTGTGTGGAGAATGGAATGGAGGCAGGAGAAGTTTGATGCAGGAAAAATGATTGTGAGGCTCATTAGGGATTTGAAATATTTTATTGTTTCTTTATATACTACTTTATTTGCTTTGTTTTGAATAGAAAAAAGTTAATTGGTGGGGTATTTCGAGTTATGGTTTTGAATGAATGCAAACTCTAGAGAAGCTTTGTCTGGAGGGTACACTCTGCAAGGTGGGGTGTGGGTGTCCCCAGCTAGTACATATAGATGAATAATACAGGCTTTGCCCTCAATTGTTATATTCTGGGGACATGTACACAAATAATTAAAATATAAAAAAATAGTATGAGAGATGTGACATATTTGGGGAAGGAAGTTACTTAAACTGGGAATGGGAAAATAAATAAAATGTGAATAGAGGGACCAATGAACAAAAAATTACAAGTGGGAAAGTACAGAGAATTCTGTGGAGAAGCAGCATATACAGTGAATAAAAAGGCAGCATGGAGTAGTGAGTGGATGGGGCATTTGAATGGTAGGTAGTCAAGAAGGCTCAGAGATCAATCTGGGGCAAAGCATCAAAGATTGCCTCAGTTTCCTGATCTATAAAATGAAGGGTTTACACCTGATGGCTTCTATGGGCCTTTTTCGGGTATAAATTTATAATCCTATAAATTTGGCTATAATGTAGGATACAGAAAAAAGTGCATTAACTGAAAAGATAGACTAAGGTAAGGTCATGAAGAGCCTTAAATGTCCTGTTAAAAGCACCTGATTGTTTTAAGAAGTCATTAGGCAGAATATGCTGTGAAGGAATATCCTATAGTGTGATTCATGGTACTGATTTAGTGGCCATTCAAGTAAACTCTCAATCATCTATCATATTGAGGCATCAAATACAAATGCTAAGATATTAGAAATTAATCTCTTGAAACTTAAAACTGTCACTGAGGATATAAAAATATTTCAATCCCACCATTAAAGAATTCCACAAAAACTTCTTCTTTCCTTTACATTTTAAATTTTGCCTTCATGTTACATTTTCATCATCCCAACGTTAATGCCAGAAATGATAATTGCAGATAAATATATCTGTACTACGGATTCATACTAAAATTACATAATTGTCAAAGACGGCAATAGAATGAAAAACTTTTTCACATATGTTATGCATTTTTGGATTGATATTGCTTATTTTGAGTATAGGATAAGAAAGGAACCCTTAGCTAGATTAGATGCCCACAGCCACTTCCTTGGGTAATTTTCCTCTACAAACATTGAAGAGTACATATTGAGGGTTGGGAATATGATCTCTTATAAAGCCTTTCCAACTTTTTCACTTTTCCATCAGTGGTCTCCCTCCACTCTGGCCACAACAACACAGCACAATCTCAGGTGCCAAAGTCAATCGCAAGGAATGTTTTGTCAACCTTAGCTTGGTTCACCATGATCAGGATCTTAACTGTCTTTACCTATATCCCATTCCCAAGTCTTCACTATTTCATTCCTTTCAAGTCAATAAGTTCCTTTGCTAGTTTACTCTTTAACCCATTGAGTACTGTTTTGTTAACTAGATTTTATAAAGTTTACTCTTCAGTTTAAGGTTAAAACTGCTATCCTGGTAGGCATCTGAACTTTTACCCTAGTGGTGTCTTTGATCCTGGGAATAGTCTTTCTTTCATTAACCATTCTTCTGCTCTCAGTCTACAACATCCTGCCTGTCTAAACCTTCCTCCCTGATCAGATACTTTTTTTCCCCCCTGAATCATCAGTTCCTCAAAATGTCACTAGGTTTCTTCCCCGTGTTGTTCCTCAGCATCGCTAAATGCTATGAAGTTCCTATCTGCCAGTTATAGGATCATGTTTAAAATATTAATTTGACAAGCATGTCTTGAGATGTTATAGGTTCATATAGGCAGAGCTAAAAGGGAACATAAAAGTCAATTATGCCAACTCTTTTCCTTTACAGTAAAAAGAAGGCTACAACAACTCAAGAGACGTTAAACAATTTGCCCATGATCATACAGGCAGAACCTGTATTGTTCTTTTTACATAGAGAATTAAGTGACTTAATGCCCCATATTTGCATGATTTAATTCAAGAAATACATAAGCTAGAGTAGATCTTGCATCATATAAGTATTTTAAAATCTTCTCATCTTTCTTTCAGGGATTTCTGCTATGTGGAATATAGTTGAATTCCATTCCTTTTGTTACTAATAGAAATTCACACAATTCTTATGTGTGAAAACCCCAGGCTTAGAAATATCACAAATTATTGCATCTTTGAAACATCAATGATTTTACTCATGTGAGCTGTGTCATTCAATATGGCTTCCTTGTTCATGAAAGGACTTTTGTAGTGTAGGAAAAAACCTCAAAATGAGATTGTAAAAGTTACCCTTGTATTCATCAAAAGGCAGTCAAGAGAGAGATCTCTTCAAATGTCTTTATTTGCCTCATAGCTACAAGTCTTGTGATTTAAACTTATTGCAAGGAAACAGAAAATGACCCAGTATGTTGATGTTTAAGTCTTTCTTCGAGAAACATGGTCATAGATGACAACTTGCAGGTAGAGGTCCGTTTGGATAGGAGTCCTGGTAGAGTTATCCCCTGGGTGAACCTGAAACACAAATCATATAAGTCATAAGTACTCAAATATTTCCCCTCATTTAATTGTTAAATCTTATAGAGAAATCAACAATTTATGATTTTAGAGATATTGCAATCATTTTCCTTTAGAAGCTTTTTGGCAGGGAGGATTGACAATTTAGATTTTGAGATTGTGACTTGGAACTCAAAATGCCCCCCCATAACATGATGAGATAATGGGATAGGATTTTCATGGCAGCCTGTGCAGTTATTTCAGAAAAAATAAGGCAGTTAAGTAATTTTTAAGGACTTTTTAAGCTTCTATATTATAAGAGTGGAAGATCAGCAAAAAGGAGTTTCTAGTTAGAGAAAAGCATTGATTATTGCTTGTGCTGGACTGAGATGAAAAAAAGATACTGGAAGAGAAATGAGAAATAGTCAAGCAAAAAAGATGATATCCTTAGGCAGATAAGAGTCTCAGACAAAGTATGTACTTTACAGGGTACAACCACAGAATTAGATGAATTAGGACAATGAATGCCACCTTGTGGCTACCTATCCTGTATGTGAAAATTCCCATTAAAGATAAACACAATTATTGCTACTCCACAAAAAAACAAAACAAAACAAAACAAAAAAACCCCAAAAAACCCCAGCATCTTGAGTGCTTCAACTGCAACTCTAAAAAGTGAAAGAAGATTATTGTTCTATATTCATGATCTCATGGACCACACTGTCCAGGAGGTTTCTTGGCAAAGACACTGTAGTGTTTTGCCATTGGCCTTTCCTAGTGGATTAAGACAAACGGGGGTAAGCTAGTAAGTTTTTGGCATTGGATTTTAACTCTGGTCTTCCTTACTCCAGGCTCAGAGCTGCATCCACTGAGCCACCAAGCTGCCCCTTCAGCACTCACACCTGTTATTTGGAAATATTAAGAGAATGTAGTGGCATATTGCTGAAGCATCATCATTTATAATAGGGGCTTTTACTCCCTTCCTCCATTTTTTGTCATAAATCCCTTTGGCAATTATACTAGTAAAGCCCTAGACTTCTCAGAATAAAGCTTTTAGATACATAAAATAAAATACAGGATTATGAGGAAAAAGTTATACTGAAAATTACAATGAAATATCATCAAAATAGATAAAGCAAATTGTAATATAGGAATATGTCAAGTAGTGAGCCAAAAACACTAGTCATTTCAAGTAGTGATAAATGTATAAAGTATATTTCAAAGTATCAGCAATGATTGCAATGTGATATGAACATCTATGATTTCTATTGTACCAGTCACAAGGATTGCTTACATTACTGTTTGTTGCCTATATTCATAATTAAGACAAAATGCTAAATTTTAATTGGAGCTTAGTGGAAATAAAGCTGTAATAAGGATATATATTTTTCTCAGTCAAGCTCTGAAAATCTAGTTACACTCAGCTCAAGAGTGTGTGGAACTTAAGACCCACAGATTTAGAGATATTCACAGGCATATTTTCAGATGATTAATTAAATTATGAGCATCTTTTAACTATAATTCTTCAGTGCCATTGTGATGGTTTTTTGATTTTGATATCATTTTGATCTTTATTGCAATAATTTTGTGGTTTTGTTTTAGGTATTTTACTAATGAAAATAAGGCTTGATCTTCTAAAAACTTAAAATTTAAGATGGCCATATACAGAGGGCTTACATCTAGATAAACTATCAAATAAACAAAGACAAACATTCTATTAACATTCTATCCCTGGTCAGTTGTAAGAATTTCTCCTTGTCCCTGACTGTCCTGAGCTCATTTATTTTCTTGATTGTGTAATAGATTGAAGAGCAATATCTCTTTTGAAGTGAACACAGTCTAAGTGTATATATTAGGATAGTGAATGAAGCTGAATCTTTTGATAGGCTGGTATCAGGACATATTCTTTTAAAATAGAAGCTGCTAGATGGTACAATGGATAGAACCTGGAGTCAGTAAGATTCATCTTTCTCAGCTTAAATCTGGTCTCATACACTTAACTAGCTTTGTGACACTGAGCAAGTCACTTTACTCTGTTTGCCTCAGTTTCTTGATCTGTAAAATGAACTGAAGAAATGGCAAACCATTTCAACATCTTTGCCAAGAACACCCTAAGAACCAGACAAAATGAAAAACAACTTTAAAAAATTTAAGACAAAGATTCTTCTAGGTTTTCAGAGTCATCCACCTTAGTCACCTCTTATTTATTTCTATGGCAGAAACATACTTTGTTCTTAATCATTCCTTCTGATCCACAATTGATACTTAACTTCTATCCTAAAGTCTCTCCTTGAAGTTAGACTGATTTTGTTATTGATTTTTGTTATTGATTATACTATGTATGAGAGACAGGAAAATAAGTGAATAGAGCTGAAATATCTCTAACTCCCTATGTTTTTGCCTTTATTCTTCAGTAGAGTTCGCATGTCTATTAGTTTATATTTTTTAGAGCTATTTTTTACTAATAAAAACAGTATCATTTCTTCGGATCTTGTTTACATTTAAAAACATATAGGCAATTTCCCCTTCTAAACTAGTTAAACATTTATGTATACAGAGATTGACATCCGTATGTAATTGCATATGCAAATTTATTTTTCCCTTTCAATACATAATATAAACTAGATTAAAACAGAGGAGGGGTGAAGGCATACTATTGCATATGAAGATATGCTTTGTAATGAAATGATTATACCAGATAGACAGGAGAAAGCATGGTTAAAATTATTTTGGGAAAAGCCTGAAGAAAACAATTTTGTGATTGGAGTATATCACAAACTACCTGGAGAGTAAAAGAAAAATAGGAAAGGAATTTACTAAAATAGATTACAAACTTGGACTAACATCACAACATGGTAATGCTCGGCAAAGACTGAAGAGTAAAGTTCACTTCTCATTTTCATGCCAATAATCAATAAAATGTAGGAATTTACATAAGTAGCAAATCTTGGTGAAGTAGGTATAAAATATTGTGAAGCAATCCTTCATAAAGTAATGCACTCAAAACTTGTTGATCGATGTGAAAAAAATGAGTACTAAGATTCTCCAGTCAAAAATAGAAACCTTTTTTTCAATTTGTTGTAGATAATATATTTTAACTAAAAGGAATTAAAATCAGTGGCCTTTAAAAAAAAGCAACCAAATACACAAATTTGGAATTTTTAACCAGTGAGCAATATGAGATCATATTTTAGGATGTGAATAGTTTTCTTTTTTCTATTTTTCATGGATACCATTCATAGGCAACTGCAGTTCATGAAAATAGTTTCCCAGAGTTCCCTATTGTAGAGATCTTTTATTTAAATCAGAGACATTTTTTTTTCTTTCAGTGGAGTCGGTTAAAAGGCATATATATTTTCTAACTTTGGGCCTAAATTACTATTTTTTGTTTATTTAGTATTTAATTTTTTCCCAGTTATAAGTAAAAACAATTTTTAATATGTGTTTTTAAAACTTTGAGTTCCAGATTCTCTACCTTCCTCTTAACTGTTGAGAATTAAGCCATTTCCTCCCCCCATTGAGAATGCAAGCAACTTAATATTCAATAATTCAATATGCAAGGCTATACATGTGTGGTCATGCAAGACCACACATAATAACCATGTTTTGAAAGAAAATAGACCAAAGGAAAACCCTCAAAAATAAAGTGGAAAAAAGTATGCTTCAATTTGTATTCAGACTTCATCATATCCATCCATTTTTCTTTGGGGATGGATAGCATTTTTTCCATCCTAAGTCCTTCAAAGTTGTCTTGATCATTATATTGCTGAGAATAGCTAAGTCATTCCCAACCAATCATCTTACTTTGTACACAGTACATTTAAATTTATATTTGTTCATATATTTGTCTTTCCAGGTTTTTCTGAAAGCATCCTGCTCATTATTTCTTATATCACAATAGAATTCCATCAATTTGTTCAGCCATTCCCATCCTCTCAATTTCCAATTCTTTGCTACAAATAGTTTTTGAACATATAGGTCCTTTTCCTTTTTGTTTTTTATCTCTTTTGGGATATAGACCATATAAATGCTTTTATACATGGCTTTACAGTTCTTTGGGCATAGTTCCAAATTGCTCTATAGAATGGGTGAATCAGTCACTAATAGTACAATGTCTTTTTTCCCACATCCCCTCCACCATTTGTCACTTTTTTTTCTGTCCTATTAGCCAGTCTAATAGGTTTGTAGTAGTAGCACTTCAGAATTGTTTCAACTTGCATTTCTCCAATCAATCGTGAGTTGGAACATCTCTTTATATGGGTACAGATAGCTAGAATTATTTTATTTGAAAACTATTCATATCTTTTGATCCTTTATCCATTAGGGAATGACTCTTATTGTGATAAATTTAACTTAGCTCTCTATGTTTGAGAAATGAAGTCTTTTTCAGAGCAACTTCATTTTTTTTCATAATTACTCTTCTTAAATGTATTTCCCCATTTAATTCTATCCTCCCTCTCTTTTCACTTTGTCCCTCATCAAAAGTGTTTTGCTTCTGATAAACACTTCCCTAATCTGTCCTCCCTTCTATCACCTCTTCCTTCTTTCAGGAGGTGATCCGTGGATTCTTTCAATTTCTACTTTTCCTTCGGGTTCTAGAATATTAGGGCAGTTTTCCTTGACAATTTCTTTAAAGATGTCCAGGCTCTTTTTTGATCATGACTTTCAGACAGTCTAATAATTAATCCCTCTTCTATCTTCTGGATCTATCTTCAGTGAACTTTTTTGTCTCTTTTCATTAGGCCAATTCTGTTTTTAAGACACTGATTATTTTTAATGGTGTTATTTTCTTCAATTTTTTTTGGTGATTTTTTTTTTTTTTTTTTTTTTTTTACCAAACTTGACTTTTTTTTTTTTTTGTCATTTTCTTGCATCAGTATCATTTTTCTTCCCAAATTTTCCTCTACTTCTCTTACTTGGATTTTCAAAAAATTTTTTGAGCTCTTCCATGGCCTGAGGTCCATTTTTTTTTTGGAGGCTTTGGATATAGGAGTTTTGACTTCTTCTGAATGTGTGTTTTGACCTTCCTTGACGCTACAGTAACTTTTTATGATCAGAGTTCTTTTTTTCTGTTTGTTCATTTTCACTTTTAATTATACTGAAAAGTCTACTTCCTACCTTCCAGTGGAGGGCTCACTATCCCAAGCTTCAGAGTTCTGTTCTATTTTCAGAGAGACTTCCAGGGACTTGCATGTTTTTGTTTTGCCAAGTGGACATAATCTAAGGAGAGGTGGGTTTCCCATTTCCCTTGTCTGGGCTCTGTTTTGTCAGTGGCCATAAGCCACATTGTGTTCTATCCTGAAACTGTGATGAGGGATCCCATTTCATTGTGGCAGTCATCTGTAGTATGCTCCTCCTTCTCCTCACCCTGGGGCTACCACCCAAGACTGTGACCCGGATCTGAATATCACCAAAGCAATAGTCCTGCCTCAGTGCTAGCAAAGAGACCACCTGTAACCTCCCCACCAGTTATTTAAGCCCCTCACCCTCTGGGCTTTGGAAGCTGCTACTGAGACCCATTCAGGGGCTCCAGAGCCTGCTCCTGGTTAGCTGGGACTGGGTTATGCTGGAGCAGCCTGCACTGGACTGTACTCCACTTTTACCCAAATGTGACAAATCTTTCCTGCCAATCTTCTAACTTGGGCTGGAAAACTTTTTTTCTTGGGCTGGAAAACTTTCACTTGTTCTTTTTGTCCGTTCTACTACTATACAATTATTAGAATTTGTTGGAATCCATTATATAAAGGTATTTGGAGGGATTTGGGAAGAACTCAGCCACTTTTTAATATTCCCAGCATGAGTACACAGTAGGCTCTTAATAAATGCCATTTGATTTTCTTTATGCTTTTAAATTAAGATTTATAAATTTTGTTTATATTCTCAGAGAACCCACTTCTAGTTTTGCTTATCTATTACATACTCTTGGGTTTTCAATCAAACTATATTTTTTACTTTTCAAGATTTCCTTTATATTTTTGCTTATTGTGGATTTCTTGAACTTCTAGTTCAATTTATTAACATTCTCATTTTTATTTTGTTAATGTGTATTTTAGGGATATATATTTTTCCTCTAAAGTCTAGTTTTCATCTAATAGTGATTTGTTTTAGAATTTCATTATTAAGTCTTAAATCTGGGCTTGAGTTGTTTACTTCTGGTCTTTGAATTAATTTCTCTTTTAATTGGGTTATGGCCAGCTAAGAATGTATTTGCCTTAATTTAGAATTTCTCTGTATTTTTATGCATTTATATTTTTGTGAAGGTGCCATATGGTATTAGAGAAATGTACATTATATTTTTAGTGGTTATCTTCTGAGGGTGCCATAAATCTTTTAGTTCCATCAATTATTCAGTTCATCAATTTCCCTTTTGCTTATCTTTCCATTAGTTGGGTCCAGCTTTGAGAAAAGAATATCAAAATCTATTTTTAATGTTACTATTTATGTTTTGATCTACTGGTCATCCTGCCATCTGGGGGAGGAGGTGGGGGGAAAGAGGGGAAAAACTGGAACAAGAGGTTTGGGCAATTGTCAATGCTGTAAAGTTACCCATACATATAACCTGTAAATAAAAGGCTATTAAAATAAAAAAAAAACTATTTATGTTTTGTCCACTTAGGAAATTTTTCTTTATGAATTTAAATGCTATGCCAAAATTGATGCATACAAATTTAATATTCACATTGGTCCATTGTCTAACATAAAATGTTATTTTCTTGGGTCATTTCTATTAAGATTGATTTTTGTTCTAATAGAATGATTGCAACTTCTGTTTTAAAAAGTTGATCTTAAGCATAAGTAAACTTAGTTTCAGTTTTTAAATATTATCACTTATTTTCTATTTTGTATATATCAGATATGTTTTCTTTGAGATCAATTCAGTGTAACAATTATAGCGAAGCAAAACAAATCTATTCATTCGTCAAATCCAACAATATATCTGGTCTAATATAATTTTTATAGTCTCTTACCTGAGTTAAGTTGTTCATTTTAGTACTAAGTTGTTTTAACAAAGTTGTTTATTCTCCTAAGTATTTAGTTTTGATCTTTCATTTCATTTATAATATAGAAAAAACCCTAACCAAATCCTTGTCTAATTTTTTAAGGAATTCCAATGGGGTATTTGATAAATCTATATTTATAAATAATGTTGAATTCTCTCTCTTTCTCCCTAACTCTATTCCCTGCCCTGATTTGTGTTTTAGGCATATCTAGTTCCATAGTCATTATTTGTTTTGTTTACTCACTTTCCCAGCATTACTTTATGATTTGATATTTGGCATATTTTGTTAATCTCTCACTTAACTTCTAGAATTCCTAATTTGGTGTTTAATTGGGGGCCTTTAATTTGTTGGTTCTCTATTTTAGTTGCATGCCCAATTCATTGATATACTCTTTCCTTTTTTGACTAAACTATTGAGATATAAATTTTCCCTTAATTGCCTTGACTTAAAAGCCTGCAATTTTAGTATGTTGTCTCAATGTTGTCATTATTTTTAAAGAAATTACTGGTTTGAAGATTTTTTGACTCACTCTTTATGATTAAAATTATTTAGTTTGCAAGGAATTTTTAATCTTTGATTCATATAATTATTATTGCATGATGATCAGTAAAAATGCATTTGCTATTTTTTCTTTTCTGTTATTTATGAAGTTTGAAAAAAGTCCTACTACATGGTCATTTTTATGAAGGTGTCATTCACATCTGAGAAACCACCAAACTCCTATTCCTATTCAACATCTTTTTACCTTCTTCCTTGTTTACTTTGGTTGATTTATTTAGCTCTAACAGGGATAAATTAAGATCCCCTACTATTATAGATTTGCTATTTCCTTCTGCAACATGTTTTTAAACTTTTCCTTTAAGAATTTAGATTCTATGTCATGTGATGCAAGCATATTTAACTCTGATTTATTATTAATTCACTGCTTATGATGCCTGTTAGTAAAATATATTTTTCCTGTTTATCACTTAATTAGGTTATTTTGTGATTTTGCTTTGTTTGTTCATTACCGCTACATTGGCTTTTTTTTTTTTTTTTTTACTTCAGCTGAAGCATAATAAGAGTCTACTCCAGACCCTCTATGTATAACTTTCTGTTTCAAGCATGGTTTTTTTAAACAGGTGAGTTCTGATTTCTTATTCATTCTATCTTTTTTTGTTGTTGTTTTAGAATTAAACATTTATCTTTGTTAACTTTATATTTCCCTCCTTCCTATTTTTCCTTCTTATTCCTTTTCTTTTCCTTATCTTCCTTGATCCTTCTTTAAAAGTCTGCTTTGCTTCTTACTAATGACCATCTTACCTCCCTCTTATTTATCCACTTTCTCTCAACTCTTTCTCCTTATAGTTCTCTATAGGGTAAGATATATGTACTTTTCCCTCCTTATCAAACCAGTTTAGGAGTGAAGTCCAAGTGTAGCTCACTTCCTTGCCTCCAATAGTCTCCTGCAATGTACAAAATGTCTACCCTCCATTTATCCAAGATAATTTTCCCCATTATTCCTCTTACTGAAAATATGTAAGATGGTAAATAGTTCTTCACCTTTTTAAAAATCCCCATTTCTTGTTCATATTTACACTTTTATGCTTGTTTCCTATATGTAAAATTTTCTACTCAGTTCTAATCTTTCATTAGAAATACAGGGTTAAAAAATATTTTGTTAAAAGTCCCCTTTTCCTCTGTTGGATTGTATTTAATTTTGTTGGATGGGATGCAAACCTAGATCCTTTTCCTTCTGTAATACAATATTCTTAGCATACTGGTGGGCTACTAAATCTTGTGGTTCTTCAGCACTTGAATTCTTTCCTTCCTACTGCTTACAGTGTTTTTTCTTGATCTAAGTGCTATAGATTTTGGTTATAATATTCCTATGGGAATATGGGAGTTTTTATTTTGAGGTTTTTCTGAGGTGTTAACTAATTAGATTTTTAAAAATGTCTACTTTGTCCTTTGAATCTGAGGTATATGGACATTTTAATGATTTTTTAAAAATATGCCTGGGCATTTAAAATTTTTTTTGGGGGTGTAGCTTTCAAATAGTCCAAGAATTTTTAAATGACCTCTCTTTAAACTGTTTTCCAAGTCATTTGTTTTTTCTATATTTTCCATTTCCCCCCAATTTTCCAGACCTTTGAATTTATAATTTATAAATAACCTATAGAGTCAGTTTCCATTTGAACAATCTTAATTTTCAAAATGTTATTTTCTTCAGTACAGTTTTGATATGTATTACCTTTTTCTAAACTTCTAATATTCCACTGATAGTTTTGTTTAGTTCTTGTTCCCTTCGCTCATTTTTCTTCTACTGCTTTTAATTAGTGTTTAAAATAAGTATTTGAAAAGAATATAAAAATTAACTATTCTAGGAATTCTTATTGGATGTGTACCCAAACTGCAGTTTTCTTTGAGACTTTTGTTTGTAGATATTTTTGAATTATTCTCTTCTGTGTTTCTCTTGAGCTTCCCTGTCATAACAACTCTTAATAGAGAATTTTCCTTCTTTCTCCTCCTACTCCTTTTTGCTCATTTTATGTTAGTGTTGGGTTCTTTATAGCTTCAGGAGGAGGTCTGACTTGCCTGAGGCCTGTCTGACCAGAACTTTTAAAAATGCTTCTTCTGCTACTTCAGTGGCCTAGACTGG
This sequence comes from Sarcophilus harrisii, assembly GCF_902635505.1. Taxonomy (NCBI): domain Eukaryota; kingdom Metazoa; phylum Chordata; class Mammalia; order Dasyuromorphia; family Dasyuridae; genus Sarcophilus; species Sarcophilus harrisii. Next base: position 153,058,241 of record NC_045431.1, read on the forward strand.
GCCCTGAAAGGTTTCAGTATTCCCCATGTCATATAACCCAGGGTGAGATCTGTTCATTGCCCTCCTGATTTGAGCTCCTTAAGTTCCTAATCCAGGTTTTAAGTTTTGGTTAAGAGTTTCAAGAGACCACTGCTGGACTTATTGAGAGACAATGAAAGTTCAAAGTGACTGTATTGCTGGCTCTCCTTTGTTCTGGGACTCCTGTCCTAATTATTCCATTTTAGATTAGAATCTGGGCTACCTGGTAGGTTTCAGGAACTTGTTTCTTAATTCAGTACATACCTAGGGTCCACACTCTGGACAGTTTTTCTCTCTGCCCTGAATGTGTGACCCAGAACTGGGAAATGGCCATTTGAGCTGCCACATGATATCTATCTGTACCAAGGAGGCTCTGAGAGCTCTTTCTGCCCTCATGTCTTGTCTGGCTCCCCCTGCTTCTAGTTTTAAAGACCTTAAGATCTTTCTAAGGAGCTCTGGACTGGAAAAATGACTCATTGAAACTTTTTCTTGGTTTTTATCATCAGTATGTGGTCTCATGCATTTTCTAAATCATTGTGGAGAAGGGAGCTAGGCATTAATGCTGCTTCTCATGTCACCACCTTCCTCCACCTCCCAAAGTTATGCTATCAAATAGAAGAGGTAACAATAGGAATTCTAGCTTTTTTGCTAGTGATTTTTGCAGTCATTTCCAACTTTTTCTGAGTTTATGGACACAAACTTTATAGCACACGAGTGCCTTCTACCTTCCACTTTTTTAGTGACATTATGCATTATTCTTATGTCTTATTCTTTGAACCACCAATTCTTTAAGATTAAGTTTGCCTCCAGCTGTCTTTTCTTCAACAGACATTTATTTAACTTTTATCGCATTATAGTTAGTAAAGGATGTGTTTGAGATTTTGTATGTCCATAGTCAATTTAGTAGGTGTCAGCTGAAAATTATGAATTATTTTTTGCTAGTTTCATTTAAAAATTACCAGAAATCTGCAATATCAAGTCAACAAACATTTATTAAATACTTTTTATCAGACACCATGCTAAGTGCTAAGGACATATAGAAAGATAAAGACAGTCCTTGTTCTCAAAAACATGATCCAATGGAATAGATAAATAAGCTAACAGTTCTATGCAAATGAGATACGGGATAAATTATAGGTAATTAATGAAGGAAGGAATTACAATTAAGATATATTGCCTCTTGTGAAAGGTGGGATTTTAGCTGAAACTTAAAGAAGGTGAAAGCATGGAAGTAGAAATAAAATTCCTGGAATGAGACAAGCAGTGAAAAATGCATACAGAGGAGATGGATAAAGTGCATTTCTAACTTTTTAGGTTTTCTTATGTTTTTATTTAGTTGTAAACATTTTTCTAGCTCTGAGAGAGTTATATTGAGGTCTCCCCCTCATTATAATTTTCCTCTTTTTTCTGCCTATAACATTTAACTTTTAAAAAATGTTTATATATTATGCTATATGGTGCATATGTTACATATTGAACCTTATTCACTGTCTATAGCAAAAAGGTTAATTAAATGTGAGTCCATGGGCTGTTACAGGGTGCCTACTACACTCCCTAATATATTTTTTTGTACTTGGTCTTTCCATCTCTACTATCTTCTTCTATTTTATCCCATTTTTGAGTCAGTTATAATAATTAGCTATATTTCCCATCTTCCTATTTTTTTATACTTTCTCCTCTTTTTACCTTCTCTTTACCTCCTCTATCCGTAGGATGGGTTTTTCTTATTACTAGTATATCTTCCCTCTAATTCCTTATCCCCTCTCTCTGTTCCCTCTCATTTCCTAATTTAATTGAATATCAAGATTATGTGAGGTAAGTTCCCTTGACATCTTTTCCTAATCCATTTTCTCTATTTCTTCTCTTTGTCCTTTCAAAATTCTTAAACAGAACAAAATCATTTCCATACCTTTTGTCTTATTTGATTCACTAGATTGTGAGCTCCAAGAGGAGGAACTGAGTTGTCTTTTTTTGGGGGGGGTCTTTTTTTGTATCCTTATTACTTAGCACAGTGTCTGGCATATATCAGGTACTTAGAAATGATTATTGGTTCATTTTAACTCACTCCATGGTCTTTGATGTCATGAGAGTTTAAAATGTAAACCATTTGTCCATATAAAGTCCCTCCCAATTGCCTATTTGTAGTTAAAAATTTTTTTTTATATTATACTTTAGGCCAATGTTTATATTTCAAAGTTCTATTTTACCTGGTCTTTTTAATCTGGATTACTTGGAAATCTTCTATTCTACTGAAGGACAACATATTTTTTTTCTGCTCTAGGTTTATATAGTCAATTTTACTTGTAACTTACTCCACCTTAGTTCAGAATTAGAGTGAAGGTTAAGGTTATCTTGGCTATTTAAAAAGTGACAATTATAAGTGTGTGGGTAGATAATTTCTTTTTTTTTTTTTTTTTAAAGAAAATGATACTATGAAATTTATAAATGTTTCCATCCTTATGTGATTTTGTTGCATGGTTCACCTAGAAAAAGTCCTTGGCATACGGTTACAAACAATTAGACTGTCATGAGCTATGCGGAGAATTGTGTTATCAACTGAATCAAACCAAAATGATGATAGATGAGGCAGAAAAAGAGCACAGAGAGTATAGAACAAAAACTTTGAAATTAAAAGATCAGGAAATGATGGCCAGATGATTCTTTCCATTGACTACTCTGTATCGCTTCAGTTTACAAAGCTCCCATCAACTTCAGTGGATGATTAAAATCTGGAAAAGCTACTTGAACAAAAGAAATGGGAGATTTGGATTTTCTTTTTTAAATTAGAGTTTATGTTTGTAGACAATATGTATAATTTATATGTTGTACTGGATATTATATTGGGGTGGGAAAATAGGTAGGATATATAGGCAATGAAGGTGGTGATTGAACAACAAAAGGACTCACAGACATGAAACCTGCAGTGGTGCCTGCCAGTAGTTCAGTGAGGAAAGATGTTCATCAAGAGGAATCCACAAAAGTAGAACAGAATGGAACAGATAGTCTGGGGAATTTTAATTATATTTTATCAAGAGGCAGGATTGCAAGATGGTCCAAAGCAATGTTTGAAAGCTCAAGAACATTTTAATAGTAAAAATACAACTCATAACTCTGAGGACCAAGTATGACAGATTTCATGAGCCTTGGCAGGCCGTCTTCTGGTTTCTGGTAGCATTTATTGTATATTTTCAAATAGAAACATTGGTGATCTGAGAACCTGTTACAGAAGGATTCAGCACTGACCTATGTACCCATAGACATACATATATATGTGTATATACATACATATAAATATCCATGGGGAGGGGGAGGAAGAGACACAGAGAAACACACACACACAAAGAGGAAAAAAAAGAGAGAGACAGAGATAGAGAGAGATATATGCTGAGGATTATATCTGTCTTCTTCCTAACTACTTTCATCCAAAAGCTGCATTATAACCTGTGATTTTTCAATCTAAAACACATTTACTAAGAAATAATGGCCTGAGGTATGATATGAATGGGGAGGATGAGATCCAACGATTTAAGTCTTATGTCAATAAGGAGGCAACCAATGCTTGCCTAGCAATAAGGAGATGTTTCTTATCTCTTCACTTCCTTTACCTCTAATAATTGGTGCTATAATAGTCCCCTTCTATGCTAGATTAAAAGATGCAAATCCTCAAAACTTTTTCTTACCATACATGTATGTGATTCAGGTATCCAAAATTAAACTTCTTCTAAAAGGGAAAAAAGCCTTGAGAAGAATAAGGTTTCCAGTGAATTTACTTTATAATTGGGGACATGTCAATTCTATATGGTATGAAAGAGTTTTCAACTTCATGGCAAAAACAATTTTCTTATTTGTTCTGCTGTCTGAAACATTTGGTTGGGCATTTGTTTTGTTTGTGTGTTTTTCCCTCTGTGCTGATTCCTACTCTTTATGCATCCCAAAAGATAGATCAGTTATGCATGGAGATGCCATGAACTAAAATAATAAGGTAATTTAAACTATGTTTGTAAAGTAAAAGGAAAATGCAGAAATACTACCTTTGTTAATTCAGATCCTATGAATGAATTTAATGTTGAAATTTTATATAGGCATCATTTCTTTTTGGTCATGTCATATCTGGCCTTTGTTAAAGAATGTTACTATTAAGTTGAGAAGAAAGTTTAACACAGAAAATATCTGCTTTTTGATACTGTCATAATACTTTGCTCTGATAATGATGTCTAATCACAAACACTCATGGGATGTAAGCTAGGGCTACCAACCACATTTCTAAAAGCTGGTTAGATGATGTAGGCTGGCAGCATGCAGCTGTCCATCCTAGTTTAAGATGTGCAGAAAAATCCTGCATTCTACATATTTAAATGAGAATTCAGTAAATAAATACATATTTAAATGCCAGCAGTTGGCATTTATGATATTGTGCTTGTGTAACAGATGGCTAATCCAATGCCAATAGTGACCTAAATACTAATGATCATATTTTAGATTTATGAATTTCTGGAAGTAAGATTGCTTTTTTCCATCTGCTAGACAGAACTAAAAATACTTCCTAACAAACATTCAAAGATGCAAAGAACATTATCATGACAGTAATTTATCTGCTCAGAGCTATTTGAAGGAAAGGTACCACACTTAACATTTTTAAGTTAAAGTATTGAACTCTGATGTTGAATTATTCTGTTTGAAGAGTAAAACATAAAAAAAACCATAAAACGTCATCATTTAATCTCAATTTTCAAGTTAAGTTAAAGGTCATGAGGGGAGACCTAAGGTTAACTTTTATGCTAAGGTAAAAAAACAGCAACACAAGTTGTTAACTTACAAATTATGCTGAAGGAACACAATTTATAGACTATAACAACTGTGAATTTAAGAAGGGAGCCATTTAGATGATGCAAGGAACAGAGTTGGGTCTGAAGCAATAAAGATCTTAGTTCAAATTCAGCCTCAGTAGAGGGCGGAGCCAAGATAGCAGAATAAAAGCAGGAACTTGCTGACTTTTCCCCTAAATTGCTCCAAATTCCTTTAAATAATGACTCTAAACAAATTTTAGAGAGTCAGAGTAGATAGACAAAAGGCAGAGTAGAACATTTTCCAGTTTATTAAGTTAGGTGGTATTGTGACAACAGGATGGGAGCCCAGCGTGCAGACCCTACCAGTGCAGATCTGAACCCACTAGGACCTCTGAATCAGCTGCAGTACTGGTGGCTTTTAGACTTCTCAGCCCAGAGACAGCAAAGAGGAACTCTGAAAGATCTGTGGAATCAGAAGGGAACCCAGGTGAACAATCTCAGTACAGGCCATGCCAGTGCGCCCCAGGATGAGCACCTGGCCCAGCCCTGTTCTCTCCCCCAAAAGCAGACTCTGTCGTTTTTTACCACAGCTACAGTGGGGCAGGGACAATCCTAATAACTCCAGGGCAGAAATGAAGGCTTGTGGTCAGGCTCTTAGAAAAATAATCTCTGCACAAAAAACACAAAAAAGCACATAAAACAGCTGCACAAAACTACTGAAGCTTGTGACAGTGCACTCTCCACCTTGGAAACAGTTTACAAAGAGTTAAAATCTGGGTAATAGGCTAGGAAAATAAGCAGACAAGATTCTGACCATAGGAAGTTACTATGGTGACAAGGAAAATCAAAACACACACTTAGAAGATTACAAAGTCAAAGCTCCTACTTCCAAAGTCTCCAAGAAAAATAAGATTTGGGCTCAGGCCATGAAGAGTTCAAAAGGGATCTTGAAAATCAAGTGAGATAGAGGAAAAATTAGAGAACTGAGAGTGGTGAAAAAAGGAAATTTAAAAAAGTTAATGAGGAGAAGAATGACTTAAAAAGCAAAATTGGCCAAATGGGAAAAGAGGTAGAAAAGCTCACTGAGGAAAAGAATTCCTTAAAATAGATCTCAAAGAGATAATTTAAAAATTATTGCTCTACCTTAAAGTTATGATCAAAAAAAGAACCTAAATATCATTTTTCAAGAAATTATCAAGGAAAATTGTCCGGATAGTCTAGAACCAGAGGATAAAATAGAAATGGAAAAAAAATTGACCAATTACCTCCTAAGAGAGATCCCCAAATGAAAACTTCCAGGAATAGTATAGACAAACTCTGGAACTCCAAGATCAAGGAGAAAATATTGAAGCAATCAGAAAGAAAAAATTGAAGTACAATAGAGCCACAGCCAAGATTTAGCAGCTTCTACATTAAAGGCCTGGAGGATTTAGAATAAGATATTCTGGAGAGCAAAGGAGCTAAGATTACAGCCAAGAATCATGTACCCAATAAAACTGAGTATAATCCTTCAGGGGAAAAGTTGGACATTCAACAAAATCAACCTCAGACACCTCATAGTTTTGTGACCTTAAATGACAACTTCTGTTTGAGGTACCTCAGTTTTTTCAGCTACAAAAATGAAGAAAATAACAGAGCCTGTCTTGTAGTGAGGACAGGTAAGTGACAGTGGATAGAGGGCTGAGCCTGGATTCAGAAAGTTTTGTTATTGTTTCTTCAATCCAACTCCTTGTGACCTCAATTAGGGCTTTGTTGACAAAGATACTGGTTTGCCATTTGCCACTTCTTTAAAATGAGCCTGAGGAGGAGTCAGGAAGACCTGAGTTCAAATCCACTCTCAGACACTTATTAATTGTGTGACTCTGGGCAAGTCACTTAAGTGCCTCAGTTCCTCATCTGTACATGATCTGGAAAAAGAAATGGTAAACAAGTCCACTATCTTTGTCAGGAAAACTCCAAATGGGATACTGGAAAGTAGACATGACTAAAGAAAAATGGCAGTAGCAGAAGCAACAAGAATAATAAAATACTGATCCAACCTTGGTCTCCTGGTATAATTCATACATGGTTGTATTATATAATTTCAAGATATAGGAGTTGTATCCTTGACTGAATAGTCTTTCTTTTCTCTGAATGTTCTTTCCTAGCTATAACTAAATAAATCTTTTATTAATGATTAGGTGGACTACTGTATTCCATATCATTCTAACCTGAGTCCTTCTATGCCTAAGTAGCTTGCCTGCACATTCCAATGGGTCATCCCACAATCCCTTGCGTTAGTGTGATACAATACTAGGTGAATGACCTTACTTGGAAAGTAATTATTCATGGTTAATATTAATTTGGAAAGAGAATTCCTATAGAATGGTCTAGGGATTGTGTTTGGTCCTATATTGTTTAATATTTTTATCAGTGATTTGGATAAAAGAATTGACATGTTCCTCAAATCTGCAGAAAACAGAAAACTAGATTATACAATGGATGATAGCTTGGATCCAAAAAGGTCTTGATAGGCTGGAGCTCAAGGCTAAATCTAATAAGATGAAATATAATTATATATTTTAATTCTTAAAAGTGAAAAGAAAAACTGACTTCCTAGATATAGGATGCACGTTGCTTAGTCAGTAGTTTGTATGAAAAAGCTCTGGACTTTTTGTTCAATATCAGTCAGCAGTGTGACAGGGCAACATCATGAAGTAATAGGTCCATTGTACTCTGCTCTAGGTAGATCACACTAGAGTATTAGGATCAATTTTGAGTGCCACAGTTTAGGAGGAACACTAATAATTAGGCCAGAAAGTAGATGAGGGAAGCCAGGATAGTAAAACCTCTCTTGATCAAGTCCTATTTTTTTTTAATGGGATTTTAATTCTTGAAGAATGGATTAAAGGAACTAGGGATTTCTTCACATATTATGCAGAATGAAGATCAAGCTTATTTTTTGGGAGAACCCAAAGTATAGAAAATAAAGCGGGGAAACTGAAAAGACAAATATTTAGATTTGTTAGGATAAATTTTTGAACAGTTTATATTTTTCAAAGCAATATGGCTTTGGGATATTGAAAATCTTCCAACAGAATCTGAATGACCACAAATCCATAGTCTACTTCCACAATCTTGATCCAAGAATTTGGTTTCCCAATTGTTAAATATGCTCTCCTTGAAGATCTAGTGACAACTCTAAGGGGTTAGGATCTCATAAGCCCTCAATGATGTGCTTTTGACTACTAGCTAGTAACTCTTTGCAAGTATTTTTTTTAAAACTAAGATGGCAGAATGAAAGTAATTGGTACCAAATATGCCCATAAAGATCTTTCCCTTAAAACACAAGATTCCCGGAGGGAAGTAAGCATATGGGTATGAAATACATTGCAAAAGTGTACTTCATAAGCATGGGGAAACTCTTCTTTGTGGAGTCTTCATGAAATTTCTCTAAATGTAGCTATTTTCTGAGTTCTCATCAACTAAGTCTGCAGTTAGAATATTCTGTCATGAGGAGGGCCTAATCTCTGAAGGTGCTGCTTCTCTTTGATGACTATCTTTTTGGACCTCTCTGTGGCTGTCCATGTATTTCCTTATTCCTCTTTACTACTACTTTGATGTATTTTTTAAACTGTAATTTTACTGTATACTGTATTTACTGTATTTACTTTTCAAAAAAAATCTATACAAAAAAATGACTATTGGATGGGGAAGGGAGATTCTTACTTTCTCTGTGGTCCTTTCCTTTTTTTCCTCTCTGTATGCTCAAGGGTCTGCCTATTCAAAGCACTACCATGTAATTTTGCTGTTCTAAACTACATTCCTGTTTTACACATCTCCCAAGAGAAGTAAGATTTTATCTAATCCACTAATAATAACACTTTGCCTCTGTAGTATTACCCTGCTTTCATCCAATGGCCTAAAGTCCTGTGATCTCTTCAAAATGATTAAGAGCATGGCATTCCTTAATGTCTAATTCACTCTACTGATTGATTTATCAATTCAATTAAATTGTCTGTGCCTTAAATGAATACATTATCTGGATTAGAGACAGAAATTCCCACCCTTACCTAGTTGTAGTATAATGGCTATTAATTTGGGGTATAGTTTGGACTTAAGAATTACAAGTGGAATTCTGTGATTCTGAACTCTGTGTAAGGAAAGAAGTATATTGAACATCAATTCTCTAAAACAAATATTTAAAACTATTTGGTATATTATTCATATTGTTGAAATATAACTAACTTTGAGACGTGAAATGTGATGTCAGACATATGAAACTATTCAGAAATTGATAATGACTTGTTTCATATAATTCAAGTTACTGAGAATTAACTTTCCCTTTCATACCTTTATAAATATAATATAGTCAGCTAAAACATAAAAAGCTTTGTAAATATCATTTCATACACCTAAGATTATTATTGGTGGTTTCCCTGAATTGAAATTAACTTGTTTTCAGAAGAGGATGTTTAGACACATTTTCATAGTCAAGTGATACATAAGAAGTTATTTCTAGAAGGAACATGGATAAAGTAGTTTCTCAAGTAGTAATATATATATATATAATGATAATAATGATTATTATTTTCCATGCCATAAAGGCTCTAGCCTGAACTAAAGCTCTTCATTTATTTGGTAGTAAGGATTTTAAGTCTTAAAAGATCTTTCCTTTAGTTACATCCTTACTATTATATTTAATTATTTTTCTTTCTTTATATATAATTAGACTCAAGAACTTCTAGAATTCATGAAGATGACATCACATGACCAAAATATTTGTCACCAAATAGGAAAAAATTCTAATAATATCACTGTACCTTTAAATAAGTAAAGGCTTAAATTTGCTAAGTAAAATACACATTTTAAGACATCAATCTTTTTACAAATGAAAATGCAAATATTTGTTCTTCAATAAATGAATTAAATTTAAAATATTTCCCATTAACAAATTCACACAAGTACAGATATGCACACTGAATTTGCTTTATTGATAAGCTTATAGCCAGGAACTGGGAAATACATGAGGAAGAGTATACAAATTCCTGTTCTGTGCAAAATGTATATGTAAGGTTAGGTGTACTGGGATTGAGAATATTCAGACCATTTCAAAAATGCTGCCAGCTTACATACTAAGTGAAGGAAAACTATTCTGGAGAATTCAAATTCCATTTTCCCATCCCATTTCAAATCAGAGTTAATAATTCATTACTTTAAATAATCTTTCCTAAGTGAAACAGACTTATTTTTGTAGTAGGAGAATTTTCCCATTTGTGTGTTGTATAGATATTCCTAAAAATTCATGGTGATTATTAGTTTATTAGCTTCTGAAAGGCCAGAGGGGACTCCCGATCCATATTTTTAAGACCCGATACTAGGGAAGCTTGAGGCTGATGGATCATTTGAGTAAGAGAACTCTGAAATATAGTGGGCATGATTGACGGTCTACACTAAGTCTGGCACCAATATGGTGAAATCTTGGGAGTATAGAGCCATTAGGCCTAGTGAGGAAGACACACCCTGGTCTAGACTGGCAATGGAAGTCAAAACTTTCATGTTAGAATTGGATGGAGGGCCCATCACTGGCAGCTGTTCTATGCTAGGTGAAAAAGGATGATCCAATCTCACAAAAAAAAATTGAATTGTAAAGCTTGGTTTTAAAAAGTGAATTGACATTGTTTATTTGAAAATTTCCAAATGATATTTTCTTCATGTACTCTAAAAGGAGAAAACTTAATGCTTTAAAAAGTACCAGATACTTAGCTGAACACTTTTAGTTTTTAAAGTATGTTAAATACTAATGGAAAAAAAATGAATAAAGAGCCAAAGAACTCTTACCTTTGGATCTACATTGATAATCTTCCTATCTCTCTTGTATTTGAAGAGCAAACCATCACAGTTTTCAGCAATCACTTGATAATTAGGACTTGAGTTCAAAATAGCAACGTGGCTATCCCAGTTGTAAAAGCTATAAAAATAATATAATATTGATTGAATTGATACAACTTATTAAATTACCTACTGTGACTCTGCTGGCTTTGAAGTTAGAGGGCTGAATTCAAATCTTGACTCTATCATTTAGTACTTTTATGATGTGAGTATAATTCACATAAAACTCTCGGGGCATTGGTTTTCATGGCATCCATATAGGTTCAATTCCTATAAGCTTAAACCTAATCAAGATCCTGCTACAAACTTAAAAAGTTAGCGAATAAGGCCATGAAAAACAATAATAAGAAAGCACAGATAGAATGCCACAAATTAAAATTCTAGAGAACAAATCGGCCTTCTCAGTCACTCAATATGTATTTGTTAAGCACCTATTATGTGCCAGGTACTGTGCTAAGTACAGCAGGATACAGATACAAAGAAAGAAAGACAATCCTTGCTTTCAAGGAGTTTATTGTTGTTTGTCCCTTGTTCTTTAACTGGATCATGATATTATAGAAGTGATGCCATGATATGCAAATGAGGGAGAATGGTACAAAGTTACCAGCTTCACTTTACGGTTTAATGGAGGGAGACATAAGAAAATTGACAAGGTAGGGAGATATGGTGGAGGCCAGGTAATTCTCAGTACAGTATAGCTAGATAAGAAATAAGGACATGTTTGAACTGAGGTCTCTCCTTAAATGAAATTTGAAGTTCATGGTCCAACTCTTCAATCAAAGGAGAGGCTAGATCTAGAATCTAGATATACAACCTAGAATCTAGAAGACAATGAGAAATAAATATGAAGAGAAAAAAGGGAATTTTTCTTTATTATACTCTATTTCCCCCATATACATGTTAAAACAATCTTTAACATTTACAAAATTATCTGCAGGAAAATGTGAGAACATGATAAATTCAAGCCATAAAACATGAAAGGAACTCTCAAATATCAATTCTGATAAATGTTGGGAAGAATATGGGAAAACTGGAATACTAATAAATTGCTGGCAAAGTTATGAACTCATCTAACTATTATAGAGAACAATTCGGAACTATGCCCAAAAGGCTATAAAATTGTGTATACCTTTTTATCCAGCAGCATCACTATCGGGTCTATATTCCAAAATAATCATAAAAATGAGAAAAGGAATCACATGTGCAAAAATGTTTATAATACCTCTTTTTGCAAGTAGCAAGGCATTGGAAATTGAGGGGATGCCCAGCAATTGAGGAATGGCTAAATAAGTTGCGGTTTATGAATATAATGGAGTATTATTATTCCATGAGCAGGCTGATTTCAGAAAAACCTGGAAAGACTACATGAACTGATGTTAAGTGAAGTAAGAACAACCAAGAGAACATTTTATAGAGAAAGAGTACAATTAGGTGGTGATCAATTATGATGGACTTAACTCTTCTCAACAATTCAGTGATCCAAGACAATTCAATAAACTTCAGATAGAAAATGCCATCTGCATTCACAGAGAGAACTATGGAGATTGAATACAGATTGAAGCATTCTATTTTCACTTGTTTTTGTTTGTTTTTCTCTTGATTTTTTCTTTTTGTTGCGATTTTTCTTTCACAACATCATTAACATGAAAATATGTTTAAAATGATTATACATTTATAACCTATATTGCTTGCTCTCTTGGGGAAGGGAGAGGTAAGAGAGGGAGAAAAAAATTTGGAACTCAAAATATTACAAAAATGAATATCTTTAAATGAAATTGGAAAAATAAAATACTATTCAGATTTTTTAAAATGTGAAGCTGAATTGTTAAGAGATTTCTGAAAGAAAACAAGAGAATGGGAAAGGAAAAAAAAAACCCAACAAAGACTGTCCCTATGTTCAGAAAAAGAAAAGAATGGAGTCTGCCAACTATAGACCATTGGGCTTAATGCAAATTCCTGGAATACCTCATTAAATTTCTAGAATTACTACATTAAAGGATGCATAATGAATGTATTGAAAAGGAAGTGGTAAAAATAAAGAGACAGTGTATTTGTCAAATACAAGTCACATTAGAGCAACCACATTTCCTTTTTTTCCCAAAGGATTACTGGACTAGGGGAATTCTACAGATATAATTTATATTTATATTTTAATACATCATGTAACACATCATGTCATATAGTGTGACACTAATCATTTGGAAAATATTTAAAGATGTGAGTGAATTCATAAACTTGATGAATAGTGGCATCTGAAAAGTAGCTATCAGTGGCCTAATATCAGCTCAGAAGGTCTCGAATGCAATGCCAGGTGCTTAGCCCCGTGCTATCCATCAAAATATCAATGACATGGCTAAACTGGCATACTTATTCAATCTTTAGATGATGCAAAATTGGTAAGACTATAACTAACACTCTAGATAACAGAATCAGGATTCATAAATCTCTCTTCAGGTTAGACTATTTCATGGAATGAAATGGAGATTAAATTAAAGGACAAATATAAAGTTTTATATTTTATATAAAAATATTTTATATTTATATAAAACAAATATATAGTTTTACACTTAAGAGCAAAATCTCCCAATTTTGTAAGATCATAAAATTGTAACTTTAGAGATAAACATTATAAAAATTCATTTTGTTTAAGCTTTTCAGAAAGTTAAGGAATTAGAAATAAAGGTTCAGAGTATGTCAGAGTATGTGATGATACAGGTATTGCCTGACCTAGAATTCAAAGTCAAATCCTCTCAGTTAGGAGCCAGTATTTTTTCTGATAGAGAGGACAAGTATAGATATGATTGAATTTGAGAATTCTTGTATAGGGCCTTGGTGGACTCAAACCTCAGTACGAATCAATAATGTATAGGATTGTATTGATTGATAAAATCAATAATTGTATAGGAATTTATTTTTATCTGATTATTAATTTTTATTACTATACTCTGGAAACTTCTCTCCCCCTCTGGAAACTTTACATAGTGTTTTACATATGACTACCTGAACTGGAAATAATAATAAAAATTTGATAAATCCCAAGCATATATGATATATATCATACTTAGGCAGCTAGATGAAATAGTGGAGAGAATGTTGAACCTGGAATCAGGAATGCTATCTCAGATATTTATACTTGTGTGACTCTGGGAAACTCATTTAACCTTTGTTTTCCTCAGTTCAAAAAAAAATTATCTTTTTTAAAAATTTATCTTCTAGGATTGTTTTGAAGATAAAATGAAATGTTTGTAAAGCACTTTGCAAATCCTAAGCTAGTTATTATTAGCATAGTAGTCATAATAAAAATAACATACTTGTAACGTATGTGAAGTATGTTATGTGCTTGATACACACTACTATACTTGATCTTGAAAATGATTTTGTGAAGTAGTTATTATTCTTATATTCATTTCACAGATGGGAAAACTCAGGGATAGAGAAATTAAGTCACTTGCACAGAGACAGAGCTACAACCTTGACTCAAACCCGGGGCTCTGACTTTAAATGTTTTCTACCAATTTAAAATTGGTAATGTGGCTCTTCCAATGTGGCTTTCACATAATCTTGAAGGTCACCTGGTCACAACTGAATATAAAAATGAATATGAATGTCAGCATCTCTGGCAAATGATCATCTGGACTCTGATTGAAATGAATAGTTGAATAACTTTTTTTTTTAATGTGGTCCATTCTTCTAGCTTCAATTATTAGAAATCTTAAAACAAAATTTGCCTCTTTGCAAAAATTACCCATTATTTCTGAATGGAACAAAGTCCACCTTCTTTTCTTAGCATAGTCATTCAGATGATAGGATTTGTATATATTATGTCTTTCCTAAGTCTTCTCTCTTCCAGTTCTTCCAATCAGTTCTTGAATGGCATGTTTTCCTAGCCTTCTTGCAATCTTGTCTCACCTTCTCAGGCATGCTTTATTTGGCTAATGCTTTTTATCAAGACCAAAATGATAATCCAAATGGACAAGGCAAAGTGTGATGCACTAATTTTTTTGGCTGCCAGGTCACACTATTAATTCACAATGAGCTTGTAAGCCATTAAAATACTCAATATTCAAATCTATTTGTGATCACATCGGTGCAGGTTATTTCTTCTAACACTATAATTATGATGAATAATAAGGTTAATTTTTACTAAGAATATTACATATATCATTTTATAAAACGGCAAACTGAAGCCCAAAGAATTGAAATGATTTTCCCAGAGTCACACAGCTAATAAGTATTTAAGGATTTGAAATTGCATCTTTGTAACTCCATCTAACCCTTCTAACCCTTGTAATTGTCCATATACTTTGTGTAAAATCTCATTCATGTTCATCTGAGAGTCCATCCCAGGGCTTCTTTAACATTTTCTATTCATAAACTCTTTTTGCCTGTGACATTTTTATGTGGCTCTAGGTATATAAAATAGGTACAAATAAAATACTTGCTGATAATAAATCATATTTTACAACCTTTACATTCAGTTACATGACCCTATATAGGGTTGCGACACACAGTTTAAGTCTATCCAATGTATCTGAACCTACGGGCTTTTCCTGTCAACTACTTCCCAAGCAATGCTTTGGGGGGTTTGATGCAAGTTTGATAATATCTGCATATGGGATAATTTGAAAGACTTTATCCTCTCTAGAGAATTCCTTTTCCATGTGGACACTGTATATTCCTTTGTTGATCCCATACTCCAAAAAGGATCTTTTATTTCTTTTGTTTTTTAATAACATACTCAACAAGTGGCTTGGTTACCTTCCAAAGCAGCCTATTCCATTAGTGGACAACTCTTATTGTTAAGTTTTCCTGACAGTGAGTCTGCTATTCCAGAAGTGGTTTGATCAGGGCACAGTAGAGCACAAGATCTTGGGTATTTTGACCTTTTTTTGGTCTTCAGGGACTTCTCCTTGCCCCAGGTTCTGCTAATGTATTCAGAACATCAATTCTCAACATAACCCCAAGATCTATCATCCAGTACTACTGAATTCAACAAAGAATTTGAAAAAGAGCTGGTTTATTTCAGTTTGTCTTTCTGCTATCATGTCACAAATGGTCCTTTACCTTATTCTTTTTGATCGTGGATCTTTTGATACTTGGAGGAATTATAAGATGCCAAATGGGGTAATCAATTAACCAACCATTTACTGAGCCTATTATGTGTCCAGCAATATATTATGTGCTGGAGAAAAAAGACAAAAAGTTCCCTGATTCTTCTCCCTACAATTCTATCCCTACCATTAAATGGCTATTAGCCATTTTAAAGTATTTTATTTCTCTTGATTTTTTTTCCCTTTGACTTTGTTTCATCATTTTTTTCTTGTCTCCACATTTTGTGTTCTAAATTTTTTTCCAGAGATTTTGTGAAAGTCAATCATTTTTTACATTTTCTATTCTAGATTGTCTTATTCTCATTGATCACTTTCTTCATTCTTCTGTTCTAATTTCTGTCTTTTCTTTCTAACCTTTCTTCTTTTGCTTCTTTGCATTTCATTTTTCATTTTCATTCTCATATGGAGATTCTTTCAGTTGAAACACTGTCATTAACAGGGACTTTAAAACATCATATTTCTCCTGTTCTCAGAGATTTTCAAACCAATTTCCTTTACATCATATTACTTATTGTATTGTTCCTATCTGGTCATCCACTAGGACAGGAAAGCTTACCCAAGCTAACCTTCTGTCATCCATTTTACAACTGTCCCTTCCTACCGGCAACAATGATAATCTGACTTCAGATTGAAAATCATGTCCACGACATGAAAAGAGATTCTTCTTAGGAGTTGAGTGGGTGGCTTCAAACCATTTCCAATGCTTGGGGCACCATGTTTTTCCCAGCTAAGTTATTTTGCCATTAATCCTGTAATTGTATATGTTTCCCTGAAATTCAGTTTGTCTATTTTTTTTGGGGGGGTAAACAAAAAAAATCAACTAAATATTATACTTACTAATGGAAAAGGTATGAAAATTTACTGATCTATTTCTCTATCCACAGTCACTGTGATAGCCTAGATCAAAACTCCCTTCTAAGGTTACCTACGCACTTCTCCATTTGTGTTATATAAATAATATGCAATTTAAAAAATTGCAAGTATCTGAAGACTGACTTTCACTTTTTATCTTGATATTTTTGATAGCTGGCATACAGAAGACATATAATAAACATCTGTTGATTGATAGGTGATGAGAAGCTGAACCTTTTCATCTTCAAAAGCCTCTCATGATATCCTTTTCCCTGCCTTTTCCCCAAATCCTAGAAAAGTTCTTAAGTCTCTGATTTTGAGGACATGGCTACTTCAGGAATGTTTCAGGATACATGCTCATATCTTGTTGAAATATAATATGACCCATACAATATAACAGAAGCTCTGCAAAAGTGACATTTATCAATTGACATTTCCAGACAAGCTTCTTCCATCATCATCAGTTTTTTTCCTTATGTTCTTCCAAAGACAATAATATCATGAGATACAGTAACAAATTTCACATAGTTCATGTCACAAACTACTTTCTCCAGCTTTAGAAAGTGGCCAGTGATTCCAGAAGCTTTGTGGCATAGTTTTGTCTGATAAAACTAGACTGAACAGATGAAGATAGTATTTTCCTTATCTTTCTCAACTTCAGGAATCTGTTAACATTCACTTATATCTTTAAACCTGGCTCAGTCTATAGAGACTCTTTGACCTCTACAGACTCCAGTGACCAGCTCTACTTCTCCAGTATGTCTTTAAATCCCCACAATTGTTATGGCTATCCCTATGAGTAACATTCTATCTGCTCTACATATATATTGTATGCATATGGTGATTTGTATGACTAGCATTTCCATGAGAATGGAAGCTCCAAAATGGCAGGGGGCTATGTTTCTGCTATCCCTAATATTGTATCCCTAATATTAAGCCTAGTGCCTGGCATATAAGTAAATGCTTAAGATAAATGTTTGTTCATTGACTAATCCAAAGGCAGATTCTCATTCTGTCGCCTTGTTGTGGTATACTGTTTCAAACCTCTGATATACTTATCATGAATTAGTGTGATTTATTATTCTTGTAGGTTATAAACTATATTCTATTAGTTATAAACCATATGAGTACAGTGAGCATGTCTTATCTAAATTCTGTATTTCTTTTAGGCCCTAGTATAGCACTCTTTACATGCAAAATGTTTAATAATAGCATTTAATAATTTCACACTAATTCATTTCAAAGACTATTTTGATCTTGTAATATGAAGTAGCATTGAAACATTTCTTCTCTGGTGCCTGTAATATGAAACTATGGGTACAATCACTGAGAATACTAAAAGAATGCATTTCTGACATGGGAAACATTCTAGCTTAGAAATTTCCTCCCTCGACTTACACGAACTGATGCTGAGTGAAATGAGCAGGACCAGGAGATCATTATATACTTTAACAACAATACTATATGATGACCAGTTCTGATGGACCAGGCCATCCTCAGCAACGAGATCAACCAAATCATTTCCAATGGAGCAGTAATGAACTGAACCAGCTATGCCCAGAAAAAGAACTCTGGGAGATGACTAAAAACCATTACACTGAATTCCCAATCCCTATATTTATGCACACCTGCATTTTTGATTTCCTTCACAAGCTAATTGTACAATATTTCAGAGTCTGATTCTTTTTCTACAGCAAAATAACGTTTTGGTCGGGTATACTTATTGTGTATCTAATTTATATTTTAATATATTTAACATCTACTGGTCATCCTGCCATCTAGGGGAGGGGGTGGGGGGGTAAGAGGTAAAAAATTGGAACAAGAGGTTTGGCAATTGTTAATGCTGTAAAGTTACCCATGCATATATCCTGTAAATAAAAGGCTATTAAATAAAAACCAAAAAACAAACAAACAAACAAAGAAACAAAGAAATTTCCTCCCTCATATTATATATACTATATATGTATATATATATATATATATATAAAACTGATTGCAAGATCAAGTTGGAGTGTCATTCTAAACTTGGACTGTCATGATTTTATTCAAAGAAGAAAGAAAATTCTCTTTAACAACTGAAATGAAAAATGAGACCCACAGTTAAAAATCCTATTCCATGTAATTAAGTATCACTGACTTTGATATACTATCTACAATTGTCATTACTTTCATGTCATGTCAATTAAGACAGGTCAAAGAGGCAACCAAATTTCCCACTTTTACTTCAGTAATGATTAGAAAAAGCACCATATTCAACAATGACCAAGAAATCCAAAGATGAAATATCAGTAAATTTCTTCATGCAGTGAAGAAAACCCAGAAAAGTTATAGATACTAGAAGAGAGCACTGTTTCACTACCATGAGTGCCAATAAACAGAACAGAAGATTGTGGAAACTCCTGAAATTAGGAAGCTTAACTGAAGAAGCCCCAGGGAAAAGAAACTGTTTTAATAGGGAATTCCGTGGGAGGGACATTCAGTACTCTGATTAAGGGAATCCCATGGGAGACAGAAGTTTTTCTAGAACTTTGATTGGGAAGTCAGGGTGGGATGGAAAACTATGGCAATCACCTGAATGGATTAGAAATAAGAGAAATTTTAGTAACAATTTTGCTTAATAACTTGCCAATGAAAGTTATAACTTTTTATTAATGTTTAAGTTGTAACATAAACATTAATACCTATAAAAAATAAAATACCCTGGCATATGAATGACCTAATCTCACAAGAAACTGTATAAGGAGCTGATGGATTATATGAGTTCTACCAAATATTCAAAGAATAATTCATTCTAATAAACTGATTTCAAACTAGAAAAAGAAGAGACCTTACCAAATTCCTTCTATGATAACAAATATGGTCTTGATACCCTTAACCTGGGAAAGCAATTGGAGAAAAAAAGAAAACTATTGACTAAAATTCCTAATAAATATTAATGCAAAAATCATTGAAAAAATTAACAAAGAGGATCTAGCAATTTATCAAAACTTTTTAACACTGTGACCAGGATGAGTTTATGTGGAGAATATGACCAGGATGAGTTTATATGGGGAATGGACTTGGTTCAATTTAGGGAAATAATATATATTACAGAACATATCTGGAACTAAAACAAAAGGTTATGATTATGTCAGTAGCTGTAGAAAAAACAAAATTTAATGTCTATTTCTGTAAAAATAACCCAAACACTGAAAATTATAGGAGCAAAGAAATTTTAAAAACTGACAAAGCATTTAATATAAACTGAAGCCCTTTCCAATAAAATTAGAGATTAAGGAAGGATATTCCTTATTAGTATTACTACTTGTAATTGTTTCACAAATGCTTGCGTTGGCAATGAAAAACAAAAATTGCTTATTTTTGTGGATAACAGAATAATTTATTCACATTTAAAATATAATTTACATTACTTTTTGCAAGCAATTAACCTTTCCTTTCCATTCCTTATTTCAAGTGAAAAATTAAAAATGACTAAAATATCTCATACCATATACCTCAATTAGACACAAATTTATGCAGAACTAGAATACAAGGTCACATCACAAAGAAATTAGGAGATAAAAGAAAAAATTAATTTTCCCAATAATGGATAATAAAAAGTTTCATGATAAGTGAATGGAAAGATAAAGGCAATAAAAATAGATTATATTGATTATGTAAAATTGACAAAGTTTGGCACAAATTAAATCAGTAGTCAAAAACAAGAATAAAGTAGGGAAAAACTTTATAAAGGATTTCACTAAAAAGTCTAAAATATATAAGTAGAAGAACAATTTCCCAAAATTTAATTGGTCAAAGGATAAAAACAGATTTTTTAAAAAATAAAGCTTGCTATCAAAAACACATAAAAGATTCCCCCAAATCACTAATAATAAGGAAAATTAAAACAACTTTGAGGTTGTACCCCATGCCAGCAATATTCTAATCTACAATATTTCACCATCTGCCCCATGATTTCCAATAACCTATATGATCAAGGTCACATGTGTCATCTTCAGAATACACACAAAAATATTTGTAAAAGCAGTTTTTCTTATATTTTTCTTGTTGCTTTCTTAAAGAAAGAATTATATTTTCTTATAGAAAAGAAATGGAAATTAAAGGGATAGCCATCATTTGAAGAATGGCTGAACAAATTATGGCACATGAATGAAACAGGACATTATTAAGCCATAAGACAATGAAAGACTTGAGTGAATTTGTGTGAAGGTGCTTAGAGTTGGGGGAGGGGGGGGGCAGAACCAGGAGAAAGATTTGTATAATGACTACATTGTAAAGAAAAACTGTTTTGAAAGATTTAATTCTGATCAATGAACCAACCAATGGCTAAACACCATTGCTTTTACTTGACTAACTCAAAACATCTGACCTTTACCAAATGAATCTAGTTATATAGCCTTTAATTCATTCTCTATCAGTTGAATGTTAGATTTGGTAACATATAGAGGAGTGATGAACCATCAGGTCAAGAATGAAATGGGCATGCTTGGCTATCACCACATCTGTCTTGGTCCGCTGCTTCAGATTTGGATCTGACCAGGAAAACAGGTAAAGAGGCTGCTTTTAACAACACTGGAGAAGGTGAAGATATAGAATTCCCCTGTACCTTAGCAAGTTCAAGCAGAAATAAGGGCAGTGACATTTAGCCATGTATCATTTCAGACACTGTAGCAGGATAATGAGGAAAGCAGTGGCACTCAAGCACCACCAGGTAGGAGAGAAGAATGATCATAATAATATTCACTCTCAGGTAGAATCTTTAATATCTTCCAATTGCAGCAACAATCAATTAACAAAGATTTACTATGTGTCCACAAGGCACCATACCTTGTTTAAGCCCTGGAGACACTATAAAAGACAAAAAAAAGTTCTTGTTCTCATAGGCCTCATAATTTCATATGGAAAGGGCACCGTGGTTTGTGGCCTCGGCACTACTCATGCAGTTTATTAAAGCAGTAATAGTTATTAGGGAGTGGAAGCAGTCTGAGGTCTGCCCCCTCAGTTCTGCCACCTGATAGGCACAAAAGAGACAGACCTATGTCGATTTCTTTTTTTTTTTCTCTGTTGGTTTCTTGTTGCTGTTTTGATGGAGTCTCACTGGTTTTACTACAAGTAGGAGCTCTTATATTGTGAAGCTGATACTTGTGACAACCTCCTAGGTTATTGGAAATCATGGGGCAGGGGGTGGAATGTTATTATCTAGAACATCACTGACATTGAGGAGAATTGAATTACCCCTTCTCCACTCCCACAATTACAGACCACCATTCAAGAGTTCTTACGAGTCAAGACTATGAAACAAGCTTGGGAAAGTTTAGTTAACTGCTACCAATTAAAAATCTGTTCTAGGCCCCAGCTGTGGGGCCTTGGGGCAAGAAGCTTCTGAACTCTAGAGGAGAACTTTGCCAATTGAATTTAATCTCTTTGTTGGCAACTTTTATCTATCTGTAACTCTTTGGACTGCTTTTTATCACCTTGGGGACTGATTTTACCTGGAGACATGTTTTTATTAAAGAAATTGCTTATATGAAATCTCCGGGTCTCAATGATTGGTTGCATCTGACATGGGCCATGATCAGGTCAAAATTCATAAGAGATATACATCTTTAATGAAGATACCATTGGGCCTTCTATACTGTTTGAATTTTATATGTGAAAAAAATCAAAATGTGATAATATTTCAAATTCTGCATATAACTCTCTTTTTCTATTCATTTTTGGGTATAGAAAATTCCTATTTGATGGTGTTTATTAAGTTCAGAATAAGTAAAAATAAAATGAATTTTATTTCATAATGTATAGCTATATCTTGCATCAGAGTTCACAATATTATTTCTAATCAAGCCATTCTCCAATTGATAAATGGCCAAAGGATATGAATAGACAATTCTCAGACGAAGAAATTGAAACTATTTCTAGCCATATGAAAATAGGCTCCAAGTCATTATTAATCAGAGAAATGCATATTAAGACAACTCTGAGATACCACTACACACCTGTCAGATTGGCTAGAATGACAGGTAAAGATAATGCAGAATGTTGGAGGGGGATGTGGGAAAACAGGGACACTGATACATTGTTGGTGGAATTGTGAACACATCCAGCCATTCTGGAGAGCAGTTTGGAACTATGCTCAAAAAGTTATCAAACTGTGCATACCCTTTGATCCAGCAGTGTTTCTACTGGGCTTGTACCCCAAAGAGATACTAAAGAAGGGAAAGGGACCTATATGTGCCAAAATGTTTGTGACAGCCCTGTTTTGTAGTGGCTAGAAACTGGAAAATGAATGGATGCCCATCAACTGGAGAATGGTTGAGTAAATAATGGTATATGAATGTTATGGAATATTATTGTTCTGTAAGAAATGACCAGCAGGATGAATACAGAGAGGATTGGCGAGACTTATGAACTGAGGCTGAGTGAAATGAGCAGAACCAGGAGATCACTATATACCTCAACAAAGATACTATATGACAATGTATTCTGATGGAAGTGGATTTCTTCGACAAAGAGATCTAACTCAGTTTCAATTGATCAAGGATGGACAGAAGCAGCTACGCCCAAAGAAAGAACACTGGGAAATGAATGTAAACTGTCTGCATTTTTGTTTTTCTTCCCGGGTTATTTTTACCTTCTGAATCCAATTCTTCCTGTGCAACAAGAGAACTGTTTGGTTCTGCACACATATATTGTAGCTAGGATACATTGTGACATATTTAACTTGTATAGGACTGCTTGCCATCTGGGGGAGGGGGTGAAGGGAGGAAGGGGAAAAGTCGGAACAGAAGTGAAGGCAAGGGATAATATTGTAAAAAAAAATTACCCAGGCATGGGCTCTGTCAATAAAAAGTTATAATAAAAAAACAGTATTATTTCTATTAATCAATCTAACATTTTTGGCCCTCTGAAAAGCATCAGAAGAATTTACTAGAGATAAAAGATTTATAGTATATGTAGGGAAGATGCCATGCCTGTTAGCTTCAATGTTCAAGGCTTGAACATTCTTTTTCATTTTATTGTTAATCTAAAAGATAAAAAAATAACATTTTAAAGAGTCATGAAACAAAACCACACTCTGCAATGACACTGAGAAAATATTCTTTTAAATGAAAAAGCTGTTCTCCTGTCATCAGAAGATATTATTGCTATTGGGCTTCCTAGCTGTATTCACAGGCTTATATATTCCCAAAGATGAAGAAAGACCTCAAAGCTCATCTAATTCAATTTCTGATCTGAAGAATGAATCCAGTGTTGCTAAAAAGTGATTTATAAATAAGTGATTTTTTAAAAAAAAAGCTGTGAATGTGATTTTGTCCAGCATCCATGGAGAGGTGTGGGGCCTCATAGTGATACAGCTAACTCTTATAACATGCTTGTAGATCCAGAGGCCATCGAGTCCAACCCTCTTATTTGTAGACAAGGGAGTTTAAGGCTGGAAGAAGTCAAATTGGTCAATATCACAAAGAAAGCCCTTGAGGTGAGATTTGAGTTCAGATGCCTATAATAACAAATCCAGAATCTCACTTCATCTCATCACTTTAGAAGCCTTGGAATATTATTTTATAATAATTTTTTATAAATTGATCCTTTTGCTAGATAATCAAGCAGTGAGCTTATCTAATTTCTATGGCCTTTTCCAGTACCTATCCATTTTCCTAAGGCAATTGGGGTTAAGTGACTTGCCCAGGGTAACACAGCTAGGAAGTGTAAGTGTCTGAGGTCACATTTGAACTTAGGTCCTCCTGACTTCGGGGCTGGTGCTCTATCCACTGCGCCATCTAGCTGCCCCTCTACCAAAGTATTTAGTAAATAGTACTTTATTTTTTATTGAATTAGAATCTGAATTTATGTTGTAGGAGCCTTAACATATGAGGCATATTTGTTCCCATATCCTGGATACATTTCTTAACCTTTTGTGCAGTGGCATTATTGCAGGGTCATTTTGCAAGCTCTCCATTTCCATTTGAGAACTTCCATGTCTCAGGATACCAAAAGTATAACTGGTGGTATCATTTACATGCCACATTGTACCTAGAAGCTTGAGACATGTTGAAACTGGGACTGATGAAAAAGGTTCTGGCAGAGAATTCTGAGAAATAAAAGATGCCAGATGGAGTAAAGGAAGGAAGGAATTAGATTTAGAATTCACATAGTGTCCTTTTTCTTGATCTTATATTTGAAAATGTGGGTGCTCAAGCATTTTGTGCATCCCCAGCTCATAGAGACTCTGACAACTTAATGAATTGCTGCCTTTGAGGCTAAGGATCATCTCAGACTTTTCATTAAGATCATTATAGAAGATAATTGTAGAGTTAATTATTATGAAGAATAACATTAGATTACATGTTCATATTGATTATACAATATAAATAAAGATTTAGGATTATAATGGGGTCTGTAGACAATGAATTTTGTAAGATATTAGTTCAAAAGAAGAAAGAAAACATTATGGCCACTTAGACTATAACACTGCATCACTAATCTTACAATACTTCTCTGGCATTTGAAATGAAAGCTAAAGATACCTTTGAATCCAACATATATGGAATAAGCTTACTGAGAGACACTGACTTTGTTTCTATACCAAAGCATTATTTTGGATAAAGAAATGTAATGAGGAGAAAGGGAGATCAGTAGGTTTAATTACCATTATTTAAATCATAAATAAGCTAGCATTAATGTATAAAGCATTTAAAGGAAGATTATAGAATATGTCAGAGATTCAGGACTCTTAGTTTCTCACATAAAAGTATTTTCTAGTTAACTATACAATCATTTCACATTGACTACACAGATCTCTTATATGCACATCAGATTTCTTTGCTAATGTTAAATTTTGGGGTATATGAAAAATTTCTATTTCTATTCTCTTAATTTCTATTATTCATTATCCAAGTTTCCAAGACTAAGCATAAGAGCTAATGTTAATCTAAATGGAGAGTGGGTACTTCCTCACTGGGAGATTACTATGCAGATGAAATCATAGGTCTAGTCAAAAAACAGAAACAAAATAACCTGTTGAACCTCAAACATTTTTATGCCATCACAGTGATAATTTGGGGCAGGCTACAGCAAAATAAAGAGGCTCTAGAGATTAGTGATTGATATGTGCTTGTGTCCAAGGACCAGCTAGGCTCATCACTCACTACTTGATTACCAAGTATCAGATGGGCTTTCTAATCTCTTGTCAACTTATGCCTTCTTAAGGCAAAGGAGGACATAATGATAAAATTATAGCTTACTGAAATATTCTATTAAATAAAGAAAAAAAGAAGATATAGGAAAATAAGTCACTGATCTTGGCATCAAAAAACCCGTGCTCAGACCCAACTCTATCACTTCTTAATCACATGATCTTGGGCCTTTCAAAACCTCATTTTCTCTTAATTGAACTGTCTTCCCTTTAGTGTTGTTGTAAGAATCAAATGAGATATGTTTTAAGTATTTTGTAAATATAAAAATTTATGTAAACATCAGCAATTATCTAATAAACAAAATAGCATTATCTATAAAACAGTTTTGTTTGGGGACTTTTCTCTTGCCTCTTGATAAATTTATCTTTTAAGTTTGTAG
Source organism: Sarcophilus harrisii (assembly GCF_902635505.1). Lineage (NCBI taxonomy): Eukaryota > Metazoa > Chordata > Mammalia > Dasyuromorphia > Dasyuridae > Sarcophilus > Sarcophilus harrisii. The sequence goes on from NC_045431.1 coordinate 153,084,453, forward strand.
TTTTCTATCTGCAAAATGAAAACAGGATTTAAGTCCTTTGATGATGAAGAATGTGTCGAAACTATTTAGTTCAACAAAACTAGCAATTTTAAGCACATACTATATACATGGCACTGTGTTAGGAGTTGAAATTACACAAAAAATCCCTATCCTTCAGAAGTTTAAGTCTGCTGGGTCCATGGAAGGGCCCCAATGCTGGAGTGAATTATATAACACCTAAATGGATGAAGATGGTATAAAATTTAATGAAAGGATTAACTGAAGGACTTTGGAAGAGCTCTGTTTCCAAAAGGATTGTACTTCTATTTAAATTTCAAGGAATGGCATAAGCGGCTTGCCTTTCTGGGGTCTGAAAAAAGAGAAATCTCTTAAACAGGCTCTTAATAATAGCCAAAATTACTTTATGTTTTCTTTATTCCTTTGGTGTTCATTAGAAGAGTCATAGGGTTAGACACACAAGTATGCTGAACATGGAAAATCTTGAAGGTACAAAATCATGTCTCCTATTTGATTTCCTTTTGGGATTCTAGGATTGAGATTACAGAGTATCTATCTGTTTCCATAGCAAAGCTTCCTAGCTTTCTTAGATTCTATAGGAAATAATTTCCCTGAAACCTTTCTCAATACTTTTGGCATAAAATAGCAGAGAGACTCCAAAGGCTTATTATAATTTATTTGTTTCCTTCCCACAGAGCAGATGAAAATACTAGGTTGGGTTGATGATTTTAAGAAGCTGAATGAATTATGGTAAGATCCATGATACACATTTATGTGTACTATTATTTTTTTATTTAATACTACGTTAGTATTATTACTTTAATACTTCAGTAAAACAAATGTTGGTTTATCAAATATCAAGTCTTTGACATAATAAAACTAATTTTTTCTACTGTAGAAAATATGTTTCTAGATTTGTAACAAAAGTTGAATGTGATGCAAAAATCCTCTTCCTTAAAATAGTGAAAGAATGCTTTCTTCTAAGTGCAGGCTTTTGGAAACAATTTCTTTTGTGGTTGGCAAATCAATCTTTCTACAAAAGACTGCTATAATCGAGTGTGTTGTAGATTCTGCTTCTATGAATAGAGATATATTCAATCTGTCTGTAAAGTTTGGATATCTTTAAACAACACAATCATCAGTACAACTTTATTGCTGAAGTTGAGACTATTAGGTCAGGTTTCACGTCCAATCTGGCCTCAGAGCAACAATGAAGATGGCTGGTACTTCCGATCATTTTTTAAAATTTTTTTGAATTAAGGAATGCTATTATGATAAAACTCATCATAAGAAAGAGTGGGGAGGTTTGTTACATGTGGCCTCAAATAGAAAACTGTTCATTTGTATAATTTATAACATGCCTCTTGAACTCTTTCTTAAATATGTATCAAAAGATCTATGTTTACATGGAAAGATGTTTGGATTTAGAGAGATTAATATGAAAATAGAGAATGATCTTTTGCCCAAGACAGATAAGAACTTGCTGGCAGCTTGGGAGAAAGGGGAAGAATTTGGTTGGCAACCTTTGAGAAATTTTTAAAAAATTCTAAAAACTTGAAAAGATGGTTGAGTTGAGTTTATTACTCTTTGGAAATTCTAGGCTTAATAAGCCTCTGAGTTATAATGAAATTAAACTATAAGGTATATACTATGGAGAAAGAGAGGCATCTGGACAAATAGTAAACTTTAATTAGGCCAATAGGTTAAAAGTTAGTGGTTATTAAATCAGTACTCCAATAATCTACAGTTGTAGACAGATGAGAAATGTAATTAAGACAGCAGGACATTCAAACTATCAAATTATTGTAAAGTTTATAACCAAAAAACCAGAGCTCCAGAATGTCATATTGCTGTGACAATGTGTAAGGGACAGGAGGCACATTAGAGTTCAGAAAGTAAAGCCAAGTATATTCTTTCAAGTGCCTTGGCCGAAGGGAGAATAAGAGATTTCTGATGTTTTTTCCATCATGTTTCCTGAATGTTTAATAACAATATCAAGTAACAAGCATTGCATCATGATAGCTCTTATTGGATGGCTCATCCATAGGGAAAGAGGCTGTTTCTAAGCAGAGATCTTTGATATTAAATAAGAATATATACATAGCCCAATAAGTCTTAAAAACTTCATCTACTAGGGACCTTAGAGATCATTTTAGTGATAAAAGCTTATAATCAGGAATAAGCCTTGGGAAAGAAATAAGACATAAAATCGGGGTCTTCCTTTGGGATTCAGATTATTTTCCACCTATGGAAAGCCATTAACAATTCATTAAGATGAATGAATATCTCTCTTTAATGGGACATAGGGATGAGAATGAGTCTTTGCCTCATGAGTAATACTAGTCAAAGCACACTTTATTGAGGATGAGTAATTAAATTTCAGTATTTGGAATATTTAATTTGAATAATCATAGATAGGAATGATAGCTTTTCATTGAAGCCAAAAAAAGCAGCCAGACACTGCTTTTGGCCAGACAAAGAGACAGGACAGGAACAGAGCTGAGAATAAACCTCTGTTGGGGTGGTGGTAGGGAAATCACTCTCTATCTCTACAGCTACCCAAACTTCAAGACATCACTCATGAAAGTTATATGATCTTAGAAGATGATGAAGTCAATAAATAAAAAGACACATTTCAGTTACACATGCTCAAAATAGGTGGCCACAGCTTCACATAGTAATGGAATGGCCAAAGAAGCTGCAGCCACATTTCTGGAGGGGTGGAGAGCTCCAGAATCTGGGCTTCTAGGTGTATAAAGAAAATGGACAGTGCTTACTAGAAAACAAAAAAGCGTATCAATTTGTTGGTTTTGTGCAGTTGTTTCAGTAAGAGATGATTCTTTGTGACTCCATCTGAGGCTTTATTTAGGGCCACACAGTCAATAAGTATCTGAGGCCAGATTTGAATTCAGGAAGAGGAATCTTCCTCACTCTGGCCTTAGTACAAAATTTTCATTGTGTCTTCTTAGCTGTATAGTAACAGTGTATACACACCTGTAAATCTTTTTCATTATATCCTCATTTCTGTTATGTGGAATAAAGGCTGTATACAATATTGTGAACTGGGTATTAAAAGTAGAGATATGCATGACAGAAAATTTAAAGTTTCCATGGAAATGTGAAGGAAGGCAAAACAAATCAGAAACGAGATTCTAAGAAGCCCTCAAAGATTAAATCAGTCTTTTTACTTAAAAAGATTACTTAATCCCATGTAAAGGGCTGAAACTCTGAACAGATGCACTGGGACAATTGAGCACTTAAGGCTAATTACTTATTGGACAATACTCTATTAGCATAGGTTTGGAAAATGGCCCGCCCCACTATTCTGTGCTGGCGAGATCTGTTGGTGTATACAGAGAATTGTAGGAGGGATTAGAGAGTGGAGTAAGACAAGTCAGAGTTACTTTTGGGTGGGAGATGAAGAAGAGAGCTGTGGAGATTCCTGTGTGGAGATTCCTGTATCCATTCCTCTCATTTCGACCAAGAATAAAAACCAAGGACTTTTGCTTATTCTGACTCCAGCTGATTCTAAAGTATCCAGGGTGCTAACTCGGTCTTCACAATCCCAGGCCTTAAAGATCTGGGCTACAGGTTAAATTGTCCAACTCCCACATTTTCCAGATAATGAAACTGAGTGACTAGCTTAAGCTGACTCAGAGAGCAGAAAAAAGACTCGAAATTATGTCTTATGACTTTATATTGAGTTTATTTCCATTCCACTAATGTTTCCAAAAGTAAAATTATAAAGAAAAAAAGAGGTATTATTACCTCTCTTATTTTCTCTACTATGCATTAGTATTCCACATAGAATTCAATGAAAATCAAACATTAGGAAAAGACTTACCATGGAGAGATAAATCAGAGAATGAAAACTGGTGAGCAGTTGTGCTTTGTGCTGGTAAGGCAAGTAGACCACTTCACATTATTTATTCTCTCAATAATGACTGTAGGGCCCGGGGTTGAAAGTAGGTCTAGGGATTTGGGGAAAACTGTTCCCAGTTTTGAGGTCCTTGAATTGAGGGTTTTGGGTAATCTCTTTCACGGTCTAAGGAAGATGATGAAGCAATAGAAAGTGATTAGAAGGAGGAACTTTTATTGTTGGATTTCAGAAGTTTTATTGTTTTTGTTTGTTTTTTATTTCCATGAGGAACATAAAGAGATCAAAAAAGGAATAAATAGATATAAACCACAAATCAAAGAATAAGAGTTTAGAATAAACATAAAGGGAATATAATTAATGAAGAGAAGAAGAAAAATCATCTTTAGCAAAAGATCAGAAAAAATGAAAAATAAAAAAAAAACCTAATGAAGAAAACAAGTTAGGGGAAGGAGAAGAAGAGGAATTTTAAACTAATCATTGAATTGGGAAGAGAAAAAAAGGAGAGAAAAAATCAGCTAAAAAAACTAAAGAAAATGGATAATTAAAAGAAAATTCAAGACTAAATAAGAAAGACTGATAAATGGGAAGGAAGGTGATGGAGAAGGAAATAAACTTTTAGAAAGAGTATTACTTCAAAATAGTTTAAATAAAATTTAATCATACACACAAAACATGGCTTAAAAAAAGAAGATACCTTTAAATACTCTAAAAATAATAACCTAGAAAAGAGACAAATAAAGGAAAACATAAACCCAACTCCTATAAATTTAAATCAGAATTTATTATGTAATACAATAAAATTATACAGAATGAACAAACCCAAAGACAAGTTTTTAACAAGAAACAAACCTAACAGCAAAGTCAGAAATAGAATCTGAAGGAGAGGCTGAAGTAAAATATATTCTATATCAGGTGAATTAAAAACCAAACAAACCCAGGAGATACATTTGAGGTATATTAACACAATAAATGTAGGAAACTTTAATATTCATATGCATATACATATTCATAATATTATTCATAATATTCATATACATATACATATTTGAATATACATATTTGTCAGAACCAAACATATGAAATGAACCAAACATATGAAATGACTAGATCAAAATCCAAATTATAGAAATATTAACTATGAAAGATAACTCTAATGGAAAAACATCAAAATTAAAAAAAGTCATCCTCTGAGAAAACAAAATTATTTCATAAGAATGTACATTAATAGAAATAGAGAGGCTTAATGAACTGTGTTACAAAAATGAGAGCTAACAAATAAATGAACTCAAAATATGTACAAAAGCTAAGATTTTGAAAATTAAGGAAGAAATAGATCAGTTGAAAGACACAAAGACTGATGAAGTTTAACAGCTGACTTTTTAAAAAGACTAACAAAATTGACAGACTTTTAGTCAAATTTGGAAATAGAAAGGAGCACAAAGTAGCAGAACTGTTTTGAAAGCAATGTGAAGAACTTATTACTTAAAAAAAGCAAGTGGAGACTTATTTTTTAAAGTACAGAGTTTCATGTAAAATCCTATTTTTGTTTTGTCAAGTATGTGGAAACGAATGCTTATAAACACCAAGTTTAAGTCCACAATAAAATTGTATAATGTTGGCTTGGAGAAATAATTATGAAGCTATATGGAGCATACTTGAGAATAAATAAGTGAATAAAATGGATGATGATTGTGCATGGCTCTATAGCTAATACTGTGAACAAAAGTATAATTCCTAATTTTTAAAAGAGCATTTTATTTAAGAGGATACACACACACACACACACACACACACACACACACACAGACTTTTTAATGCATTTAAGTTCAGAATCAAAATAATAGCAAGACTTTAAAATATTCAACTTTATAGAAGTAAAGAATTTAAATAACCCAGTCTCAGAAAAATAATTTAATGAACGAACACAAACACAACCCCTCTTCCTCTCCCCCCCAACCTCCCAACAAAAGCCTCAGGATCCAGTTATTAGAGCTGAGAACAGCTGTTTGGAAAATAGTAAAGCAATCTGGGAGAAATCTCTGTTCTTAGATAACTTTCTGATATCATGTTACAGGTAACGCCACATAAGATACATGACATATATGAAAAGTGACATTATAAATTAAAGGAGAATAGGATATTCCTTTCAGAATGCTGGTTAGTACAAGAAATCTTTAACTAAAAAGGGAATAGAAATGGTCATAAAAGATAATTTGGTTATATTATATTGCAAAGGTTTTGTATGGAGGCATATTCCTATAGTCACTGTTACTGGAAATGCTGAGGCTTGTGGATTGTTTGAGTTTGGAAGATCTGAGCTTCAGTAGAGCTAATGTTGATCAGGGATTAAATCTCCACTATGGTGAGCCACTGGTAACAACATAAGGACCACTAGGTATCTTAAGAAGGGGCAAAGTGGACAAGGATGGAAATGGAACTGGTCAAATCTTCTCTATTAAGCAGGATGGAAGTGGAGCCTTTAGTGGTTATCACATTCCAAGTGGAGGTAGACAGGGATATCCACCTGATCTCAAGAAAGAAAGAAAGCAGAAAAAGAAGGAAAGGAAGGGAGGAAGAAAGGAAGTAATGGATGAAAGAAGGAAGTCAGGAAAAGTTTTGCACTATTTGTACAAAAAATCATTTCAATTCAACTTAAAGCAGAAATAATCAGAAAAAAAAAACCTTTGTAGAATTTTTTTTATAAAAAAAAGGCTGAAAAACCTAGATGTGTAGAAAATTGATTTAAATATATAAGAACAAGAGTCATCCTCTAACAGATAAATGTCAAAAGACTGTGAACAATTCTATTTCAATTGAAGATATCTAATCAAGATCATGTGACAAAATGCTCCAAATCATTCTCCTTTGAGCCAGTAATACCCCGGCTAGACATATATCAAAAAGAGATCAAAGAGAGAGAGAAAGGAGCCATATGCACAAAAGTATTTACACAGTAGCACTTTTTTGGAGAAGCAATGAACTGGAAACAATGTGAGTGTGGTACCCATCAACTGAGAAATGGATGACAAAATTATAGGGCATTACTGTTATACCTTAAAAATGACCAAAGAGACAGATTCTGAGAAACCTGGGAAGAGGTATATGGACTGATGCAAAGTGAAAAGAACTAGTGGAATTAGTTATACAACAAAACTGTTTATACAGAGACCACATAATTTTAAAGAAAAACAACTCTCAAAGATGTAAAAACTGTAATCAGTAAAAAAGTCAAATCTGAACACAAGAATCATGAATGAAACATTAAAAATTACAAAGAACAGCATAGAAACAAGTTTAGAAGGTGACTGACAAGCAGCACAATGTTGGTGGTTACCATGTTAAATTTAAATTATAATTTATAATTTATAACTGAAAAATTATGAGTCATAGTTTCACAGAAAATGCTCTTTTTATGATTCACTTGTTTTTTCTAGCTCAGTTTAAAAAAATTAAAAAGAAAAGACTACTAAAGGATTTGATAAGTATCACAGGTTAGACATAAACATTATTATAATGTAAAATTTATAACTTACTATGGCTGGGAGCTGTGATTTAAACAATTAAAATGAAAAATAGTTCCTGCCCAAATTGAGCTCATGCTTTATTATGGGTGGTAACATGCAAGCATAAGTAATAATTATAAAATCATAAGAGTGAATGAGGAAAGACTTCCCATAGAAAGAGGACCCAAAGTGGCAGAAAGTTGTGAGACGTAGTATGTTTTAGACAGTGGAGATAGCCTTACCAAAAGATAGATCGGTAACTTCTGTAGGCTAATCTGTCTAGAATGTGGATCACATGACAGAAAGTAATTTGTGACAGCAGACATGACAGCAGTATTTGTGAATACCCTGAAATCAATAAATAATCAATCTGCAAGCACTTGAGCAATGCCATGTGTGTTAGGTATTATCATATGCTCTGGAGATACAAAGACTTAAGTCAAATGTTAACTTCCCCTGACAGGGAAGACATAAAACAATATAGGTCTATATGTATGCAACATTTTGAAGACAAAACTGGCTGTTTTGGATGGCCTGGGAAATTAAGTCAAGATACTCTCTTGGACCAATGAAATCTTAGGGATGACTTCCTTGCCTTAAAAGGGAAACAAAAAGCATAAACTACATGATGAGAGGAAAGAAGAGAGAAAAGAAAGTTGGTAGATATATGGACCTTTTGTTATCACTCTAACCCACAATCCAACTACCTCTAGAAGTTTTAGGATCAAATTTTGGAGAAGATGGAAAAGAGACAATGTAGAAGAAAGGACACACAGCATGCTGAATTACTGATTCTCAATTACAGAATGACAGAACCATGGAATCTTGAACTTGAAGAGACCTTATTAGGCCATTAAGAACAACCCAAACTGGGAAAATAATCAATGCCTTCTACATAATTCCCTACAAATGGGAGAAGAAATGCTGTTTTTCAAGGATATCCATTCCATTCCATTTCTACAGTTACTTTTACTAACTGTATTTTCCTCTATCCTATTTCCCTCCTCTCCTCTTCTCCCATTTATTCTATTCTCTTTATCCTTTCACTCTGTCCCTCTTCAAGTGTTTTGTTTCTGACTTTCCCTTTTTCCAATCTGCCCTCCTTTCTGTGGTTAATCTCTCATTCCTTTTCCCTCCTATTTTTCTGTAGGGTAATAATTTAGATTTCTATATTCAATTAAATGTGTGTCCATTCCATTTGTAGCCTAGGTTCTGTATTATTTGCTTTCCACCTGGCTTGACTTTTTAAATCCTTAACAATAGGGCTACAATTTATATGTTCAGCTTTAACAAGAAGAATGCTCCCTCAAGATTAGTTTTATAAATTCATTGAAAGAAAGTAACACATCATGCTTATATTTTTCCAGAGGTATATGTACACAATACTGTTTTGTTACATGTGAATGATTTGCATGTGAATGATTTTTACTTAATTTGTGACCACTCTTTAAAAATCATGTCATACATCAAGCCTTCTGAAATAAATATCCCTCCATTTTTAAATTTATAAAAATAGTTTTGAAGTGACTTGATGTTTTAGGAAATGAGGACATCATCTGTGTACATGCTTCCTACTTCAAATAACAGGATGGGTGAATTATTTTCTGTCTGTAAAGTGCTGGGTGTGGCACTGAAGAGAAGGATTCAAATTTTGCCTCAGAATCTTAGTAGTTAAGAGACAAATCAGGTAAACTTTCTGCATCTTTGTGACTTCATTATAAAGAAGGAAGATAACAGTATCCATCTCATAAAATTGTTATGAAATTCAGGTGTATATGAAATGTTTTGAAAAATGAAAATGTCACATAAATTTGTTATTATTTTTACTTATTACTTGCATTTTCTCTCTTTCAAAAAGTAAGATAGCAGGGACATTTTATATTCTTAAAAATCATATTTCAGGTAGTATACTTGTTCAATGTGGAAGAAATACTCTAAATCTTTCCACTGAGCAGATTTTATTTTCTTTAATAAACTGAAATTTACATCAACAAATGAAATTAGAAATGAAAGAAGTAATATTTACACCAACAGAAGCCAGATGTGGAAGCACACTTCTCCAGATTAAACATTCACTGAGTTGGCAAGGATGAACTTGGTTTCTCATTTATCCAAATGTTTCATTTGAATGGATTCTAATTTCCTCTAATTCCTTTACTCTTTTCACCATCATTCTGTTGTCCTGTTTACCTAACAGTGGCTCTTACCACAGTTTTGTACAGCTGCTTCCCAGATGCACTAAGCAGCTCATTTTAGCCTTTAGAAATTTTTATATGATGGAACTAACCCTATATATCTTTCATAGAAAGAACCACCAAAATCCACCTGAGTATTTTTCACTAGGATATAATCATTTCCAAATGAAGATTCATAAGTATATTTTAAATTAAACCATCATCAGCCTGTTAATAAAAGCAAGGTTAAGGTGCCAAAATCTTGCAGTCACAAAATAGTTACAATATGGATTTTTAAGAGTGTTTCACATCATTGTGGCATTTTATAAAAGTAAATAGGACACCATATAATACTAACTCCACAGAATGTGACTGATAGAATTGCAAATTAGGAAAGAAACAAATGGACAAAAAATGTTCTTTTGTTAATAGTATTTTTCCAAATACGTGCAAAGATAGTTTTCAACATTCATTCACCTTTACAAAACCTTGTGCTCCAAATTTTTCTCCCTCTCTTCCTCCCTTTTCACCTCCTCTAGATAGCAATCTGATGTAGATTAAACATATACAATTCTTCTAAACATATTTTCATGTTTATCATGCTGCACAAGCAAAATCAGATCAAAAGGGGAAATAACACGAGAAAGAAAAAAATTAGTAAACAAACAACAACAAAGGTGAAAATATATGCTTTGAACCACATTCAGTCTCCATAGTTATCTCTCTGGATGCAGATGGCTCTTTGGATCACAAATATTGGAATCTCCTTAAATCACCTCACTGTTGAAAAGAGCCATATCCATCATAGTTGATCACCACATAATCTTCTTGTTGCTGTGTAACCACATAATCTTCTTGTTGCTGTGTACAATGTTCTCTTGGCTCTCTCACTTTAGTTAGCATTAGTTCATGTATGTCTTTCCAAGCTTTTCTGAAAAAAGCCTGCTCGTTGTGTTTCTTACAGGACAATAACATTCCATTATACTTATATATACCATAACTTAATCAGTTATTCCCCAACTGAATATTCATCTATTCAGTTTCTAACTCCATGCCACTACAAAAGAGATGTTATAAACATTTTTGCGTAGCAACATGCTTTTCTGATTCTGCATGAACAGAGACTATTATAAATGGAAATCTTCATATACAAAATATGAATAGAAATTAATGTCCTATACTGACACTACTAAAAGTTTATATATGGCAGGATTTAATTAAAACTTAATTATATGGATTATATCATGATAAAATACTCTATTAACAACAAAAGATAAAAGCCTACTATAATATGGTTAACATATTTAACAAATGTCTGTGTTCAAGAGGGAAAGGTTGTATTTATACCAAAATATGCTCACCAGAATTTTTGTGATATAAGCATTAAGCTGGAAAATGTAGATGCCTGTCATTTGAGAAATGGCTAAACAGTTATATGTGAATGGAATGGAAAATTTATAAGAAACCATTTCAGAGAAACATCAGAAGACTTGTATGATCCAGATGTGAAGTGATAAAATTGAGCAGAACTAGAACAGTATAAATTATGACCCCAGTAATATGATGGAAAGTAAAGACAAAAGGCAGCAGATCTGATCGTGATGACCAATCTCTGTGCTGTTGTTGTTCATACTTTGTACTCTAGGAGGAACAACGACATGGTCAGGGTACAGCATGTTTGACTGTGGTGGATCAGTCCTATATGAGCTTAGAAGACTACCATAGCTCAGGCATAAAAAGTCTGAACATTTGAATGGAGATGTCTTTAGTGCCTCTGGGGATATGCATCTTACTTTTTCTTTGGGATACTGCAATTCTGCCTTGCTCATATAGCACAGCATCTTCTTTGATATGGGCACACTATGTTGGGCAGTTCTGTGCTTCATTTCCATGCCTCAAAATCAATACTAAAATTCTTCCAAGACACCTTGAGAGTGTCCTTGTACTACTTGAGCTCCCTGTGAGCACATGCTTTATATGAATTCTTCATAAAATAGTCTTTTAGGTAAAAATGCATTTGATATTAAGGCTATGTGGTTAGGCCATCAGAGTTGTTTTTTGTGTAGTAGAGTTTGAAACCTTTGCAATTCAGTTCAAAAATGGATCTCAGTTTCTGGTACCTTGTATTGCTAGGTAGGTAATCATCAGAATCTTTCCAAAACAATTCAGATGGATGCAGTTCAATTTTTTTCCTGGCACGGTACTGGCCAGGTTTCATAGGCATATAACAATGAAGTGAGTACAATGGCTCTGTAGACTTTAAGTCTGATAGGCTATTCTAATACCTCTTATTTTTCATACTTTCTTTAGGAGTCTCACAAACACTGAACTAGCTTTGGCAATGTGTGTATCAAACATCATTTATGTGGACATTCCTCCTAATGCAGCATAGATAGGTAATTAAGTATACATACATTGTTAGACAAGATGTTGGGTCAATTCATTTTTCTTAGCTTTTTTTCTTTGATGTGTAATAAGGTTCAATAAGGATTGGGAAAGATATATCTTATTACAAAAAAAAAACAGGAAGCATTACTGAAAGGTTCTTCACTTTACTCAACTGGATCTATCATCTCATTTAGAATTTCTCTTTAAAAAAATGACACCCATGACTTTGTGTTAATTAGGCTTCTTGTCCAAGTCCTTCCATGAGTTCATGGAGGAAAGAGGAGACAAATGTAAGGTCTTTTTTTTCCCCTCTTCAATTGTGAGACAGTATCAGTGCATAGTAATTTTCCTTATGCTTATCACATTGTCAACCCCTCTTCCTGACATACAACTTCTTGCAGGCACCTTGTACTCCTGATAAAAATGAGATCATGTTTTAATATGAACTTTAATAGGCATTAACTCAACAACATTAAGAAGTAACTAATCATCAAATGATAAATTTCTTTTAATTTTTTCACAGAGAAAAAATGCAGTGAGTGCCAACCAAAAGCAAGGTGTTTATTATATTATAGGCATAAATAATTTAAAGATAAAAATAAAGTGATTCTTGTCCTCAACAAGCTTAAAAACAATTAGAATAAGGTATAACACATTCAAGTAAAATACTTGAGGAAATCAGGAAATGTAGTGGAGTCAGAATTCTAGAGGCAGTCAATAAACATTTAATGAGCACTTATTTTGTGTCAGGCATCGTACTAACCACAAAATACTCAAATATAAAAAAGGTGAAACAAAAAGGATTTTGTAAGGGTTAAAAAAGAGGGAAGAGTCCAGAAAATTTACAGTCTAATAATAGATTATAACCAGACATAGGAAATGATATCATGCAAACAATAAAAAGAAAGGGCATTCATTTTTTAAAAAATCTATATGAAAATGTCAAGCCAATTTAGTTTTTCTCAAATGAATAAACACATGTAACTTTTCTCAAACCTGCTCTTTTGCTATTATTTTAATCCATAATTTCATTCTAATCTAATAACGTTGCTAATATTGAAGCTCAGATTAAGAAGAAGAAATATTTGGTCCCTCTAATAATGCTGAGGATGTCACCATTAAGTGTAATCAATCCTTCTTTCTTTCTCTGTTCCTGTTTTTTTTTTTTTTTTATCACATTCATTAATATAATAGCCCTTTAGAAAATTCCAAATAATTCTCCAGAATGGATGCATAAGCTCAAAATCTCATTACTGTCTCTATTTTTCCAGTTTACTCCAACATTTTTCATTTTCCTTTTCTGTTATGTTGTTGTTGCTGTTTAATCATTTCAATTATGTTCAACTCTTTATGACCCTATTTAGGGTTTTCTTGGCAAAGATACTAGAATGGTTTGTTATTTACCTTCTCTTGTTTATTTTATGAAAAACTGGGGCAAACAGGGTTAAATAACTTATTAAGAGTCATACAACTAGCAAGTATCTGGGATCAGATTTGAACTTAGGTCCTTCTAACTCCAGACTTTATCAGCTGTGTCTCTTAGCTATCTGTTATCATGATACCTCATCTAACAGGTATAAGGTGGTATTTAAGAGTTGTTTTGATTTGCATTTCTCCAATCAGGAGTGATTGATAGCATTTTTTTTCATATAAACAAAGCTTTGATTCCTTCTGAAAAGTTCCTATTTATATCCTTTGACTACTTATCAGTTGGCAAATTACTCATAGTTTTATAAACTTAACTCAGTTCTCTATACATTTGAGAAATGAGGGCTTTATTGCAAAAATTTGCTATAATTTCCCCCCTCCCCTCCAGTTTCCTATATTCCTTGTAATCTTGGCTTTTGTTTGTGCAAAAACTTTTAAACTCAGTGTTATCAAAATTATCTATTTTGCTTACTACAGTGAGCCTCTCTATCTCTTGTTTGGTCACAAATTCCTCCCTTTTTTGTAGATCTGACAGCTAAAATTTTCTATGCTCCTAATTTGTTTATGTCTAAATTTTTTACCTTTTTTCACGTTTTCTTGGTATTATCTTGTGAAATGTCGATTTACCTAGTTTCTGCCTCTCAGTTTTTCCAGCATTTTTTCTTTGTTTTTGTTTCTGTCTTCCTGACGCAATTGGGGTTCAGTGATTTGCCCAGGGTCACACAGCTAGTAAGTGTTAAGTGTCTGAGGCCACATTTGAACTCAGGTCCTCTTGACTTCAGGGCTCATGCGCTATCCACTGTGCTACCTAGATGCCACTAGCATTTAAAAAGAATTTTTTTTATTACAGCTTTTTATTTACAAGATATATGCATGGGTAATTTTTCAGCATTCATAGTTGCAAAACCTTTTGTTCTAATTTTTCCCCTCCTTCCCTCCCCTGCTCCCCCAGATGGCAGGTAGACCAATACATTGTTAAATATGTTAAAGTATATGTTAAATACCACACACACACACACACACACACACACGTCCATACAGTTATTTTGTTGCACAAAAAGAATCGGACTTTGAAATATTGTACAATAAATCCGTGAAGGAAATCAAAAATGCAGGTGGACAAAAATAGAGGGATTGGGAATTCTATGTAGTAGTTCACACTCATTTCCCTGAGTTCTTTCGCTGGGTGTAGCCACTAGCATTTTTTAAAAATGTGAATTCTTTTTCCAAAAGCTTGGATCTTTTGAGAGTTAATCAACCACTAGGTTATTATGGTTATTATTATTTTTTTTTTACTATTGTGTATTATATACTTAATCTATCCCAATGATTTGCCACTCTATTTCTTAGCCAATACTAGATTGTTTTGATGTTACCACTGTGTAACACATTATCTTTTACTGCTAAATCACCTTCCTTCACATTTTTGCCCACTGATTGATTCCATTGATATTCTTGATCTTTTTATTCTTCCAGATAAATTATTTTTTCTACTTCTATGAAATGATTTTGGGGGTAGTTTGATTGGTTTTGTACTGAATAAATAAATTAATTTAGGTAGAATTATCATTTTGGCCGTTTTAGTTTGGTCTCCGCATAAGCAGTTATCACATTTCTAGTTATTTAGATCTATATTTCTGTGAAAAGTGTTTTGTAATTTTGTTTACAAAGTTCCTAAGTTTATTTTGGCAAGTAAAATTCCAAGTATTTTATATTGTTTGCAGTTATTTTAAATAGAATTTCTTTCTAGCTCTTCCTGCTACAAAGCTTTTTGAATATCTATCTACCTATCTCTATATACTGATGACTTACTTATTAATAGCTTTATTTTATACCCTTCAACTTGCCTAATGTTGTTTCAAGTAGTTTTTAGTTGATTGTCTTAATTATTCCATCATATTATCTGCAAAACATAATTGTGTTTTCTCATTACATATCCTAATTTCTACAATTTTTTCCTTGTTTTATTGCCATAGCAATTTTTTTTTAGTACAATGTTGAATAATAATTGACTTCCTTACTTCACCCCAATTTTATTGGGAAGACTAGCTTATTTCCATTACAGATAATGCTTGCGGATGGATTTAGATAAATGCTACTTATCATTTTAAGGAAAGCTCCATTTATTTATTCAGCTTTCTAGTGTTTTTAATTGGAATTGAGTGTTGTCTTTTGTCAAATGCTTTTTCTGCATCTAGTGAGATAATTATGATTTTTTGTTTACTGACATATCAATTATGCTGATAGTTTTCCTAATATTAAACCTACCCTGCATACCTGTTAAACATCTTACCTGATCCAAGTGCTGTAAAGTCTTTTAGCCAGATTTTATTTAAAATGTTTGCATCAGTATTATTTAGGGAAATTGGCCTATAGAATTCTTCACCCCTCTACTTTGCTCCTCCAGGTCATCAGCATCATAAATGTGTCATAAAAGAGATTTGGTAGGATTTTCTGCTTAGTTTTCCAAATAGTTTATATAGTATTGGAATTAATTTTTAAAAAATTTTAAAAAATGGTAGAACTCCTTTGTGAATCTATGTAGTCCTGGGTGATATTTTTGTAGAGACCTCATTTATAGCTTGTTCAATTTCTTTTTCAAATTTGGGGTTATTTAAGTATTCCATTTCCTCTTCTAATAATCTAGATAATTTACATTTCTGCAAATATTCATCCATTTCACCACTTAAGATTATCAGATTCATTGTCATATAATTGGAAAAATAACTCCTAATAATTGCTTTAATTTCATTTTCATTGGTTGTACATCTACCCTTTTCATTTTTTGATACTGACAATTTTCTTTTCTTTTAAAAAAAATCTGGATAGAGCACCAGCCCTGAAGTCAGGAGGACCTGAGTTGTTTTTATGCCCTAATGGTCAGTTTTTTTGTGTGAAGGAAGCACTGTCAGACCCAGCCAGAGGGAATAGTTAAATGAGACACAAAGTTGGTATACAATAATATCATTTTTGTAAAAGTTTTTTCTCGGCAATCACATCCCTCTCAGGGTTATCCCTAGAGGTCACCCCTCTGAAGACCCAACTTGTGAGAGTGTGCAAGTTAGGGGTAATCTCTTAAAAGAGATTGTAAAGATTGTAAAGGCTTTGCCTAGCATATCTGGAAGACACCCCTTTCTAATATGGTTCTGCTTCTGATTCTCTAGACTTTTGTACTTCTGCTCTTACTGTTCCCTCAAGGTAGGGATGCCAATACCCCTGCAACCCACTCCTCTAAGTTCCTTCCCTGAAAATCCATTTGAGCCTATGTCAACCACGTTCATAGCTAGGTCAGCTCTCATCTTGACTGTATAGACTTTTTCACCCTGTCTCTGAGGGGATACCTTCCTTTTACCACTCCATATTATTCCCAGTTTTTTAGTTCCTTTTAATGCGTTTCTCAACCTGTTAGAATGTAAACTCTTTGAGGACATAGAGCTGGCTGTGATTTTGTATTATCCAGTGTTTTGTATAATGCTTTTATATAATGGCACATAATAAAAGCTTTCTCTAATCCAAAATCCCCATAATTGTGGGGACTCATGGGAAAGATTTTTCATCTTGATCTCTCATTCTTGGTTGCTCTGATTTTTCCAAAATTTTTAGAGTAAAAGGAACAATTTTCTTTGTTTGGATTTAAAGTCTAATTGTGTAACTATTTTTATGGTTTTTCCTTTATAAATCAGATCAGTTTCTATGAGAAAATTAGCTTATTAAAATAACTACATGCTGATATCTGTTATATTACTGTATCTATTAAAACTACTGTAGCAATCCAAACAGCCTAGCCACAGGGGTCTCAAGATTTGACCAAATAGTTAAAACAACTAGAAAACAGTCTTGCAGAAATCAGGTTTAGTCTAACATCTCACACCATATTCCAACATAATCTTAAAATGGATACATGAATTAAGTCACATCATAAATTAGAGGAACAAAAAAAAAATCACAAATTATCACAAAAGATAAAATGGACAATTTTAATTAAGATTATAAATTGTTCTGCAAAAACAAAACAGATTAGAAGGCAAGCAACTAATGGAGGAAAAAATCTTTGCATTAAATTTCTGTGACAAAGTTTTCAATACTAAATGTAATGAAGTAATTCCAATTTATAAAAAGAAAAGCTATTTGCCAAAGGATATGAACTGGCAGTTTTCAAGTAAAGAAATCTTATCTAAAGCCAGCTGGGAAAAAATATTACAAATCACCAATAATTAAAGAAATGAAGTTCCAACTTATATTTATCAGACTGGCAAAGTTGACAAAAAAGGAAAATAACAAATGTAGGAGGGCTACAGGAAAAGAAGCACATCAATGATTGCTTCTCTCTCTTTTTCTCAAATGGCCTAGAACTTTGAACATAAGAGATTGTCCATCAATTGGGGAATTCCTGAAGAAATTCTGGAGTATAAATGCAATGTAATACTATTTTGCTATGACAAATGAATAAGTTGTCATGCAGAGAAATGTGGTAAGATGTACATGAACTAGACAATTTATACTATGCCATCAACATCATAAAAACAAGTGTAAAACGCTTAAACATTAAGGTCAATAAATAATCAACAGTGATTCCAGAGAGATTACGATAAAGAATGTTACCCATTTCTTGACAGAATTATGATGGACTAATATGCAGAATGAGATACACATGTTTGGACATAGCCAATATGGGAATTTGTTTTGTTTGACTTTGTTTATTTGTTACTAGGGCTTTGTTTATCATTTTTCCCCTGTGGGGTGGGGGAAGATGGAGAGAGAAACAATAAATGCTTGATAATTTAAAAAGTACTGCATCTAATAGGAAGAGAATGGTTTCTTCATCTGTGAAATACTGGTGGTTAGCACTCTGCCTAGAACGTACTATGAAGTTCCTTTAATGCTGTGTTTCCTTTCAAACAGATTTAGATTGTCAGCTTTTCTGGGATTCCTATGTACTGCAGATCAAGAATAGCTTTGTCTCCTGGCCTAGAAATACAATAATCTACTTGAAGTTCTTAATCCATTTTGGGAGCCTCACTCCTTCTAGGGCCTTTTTTGACTTTGTTTTCTTCTAGTTGTCCTAGTGAAAGATGAATGCTGACATACATTTGGATTTCCTATGTGTTTCAGGGATTACTGAAGAAATGCTTAGTTCTCTTAAGTGCAAGGGCTCAGAAGACAATTTTGTTAGTGGAATCACCACCATTTTTGTGAAAGAACCCCCTGAAGGCACTTGTGTGTCATGGGACATCTGGAGATGATATAACCATTCAGCCAACCTGCTGTTGGATATCTTACACACCAGAATTTTTAGTGCTCTATGTTGTTACAGCTTCCCTGAGGAATTTTCTAGAATTAAAGTTAGTCAGAACGTGTGGATCCAGATCAGAGAGGCTCCTTGGGGAAAACATAGAGCCCTACTTTGATGTAGCTCTTGGTACCGCAGGGCCCAAAGTAGTGGGGTTTCTTGATGTGACAGGGAAGTGAGCTCCACTTTATCCACTCCAGTGTGACAGTGTTGTTACAAAAGCATCAAGCTAAAGGAGTTTGACTTTTCACCTGAAGGATGAGGGGTTATCTTTCCACCTGATCTTAGGATGAGAGAGCTCCCCCATGTGTTCTGGAACCTCTTTTGATATTTTTTAAAAATCTTTTTTTTCCTCTGGATTAGGGAAGGTCTCTCATTCACTAAGAAAAGGGGCAACCTAAGAAACTTTGTGAAATGATGAGTTCGTTGAATTGGAAGAGTGGAAGAATGCTAATCTCCAGGTTTCTTTATGAACTGATCAATGTATACTCTTTAGTATAAGAGAGTAGGGAAAGAATTTGAAAGAACAATGCTTGAATCATCTCTAGGAACCCAGAAAATATGCAAGATTAGAGGTGTAAGTACAAAATATAGCCTAAATGATAATGTGAAGAATAAAATAAATAATAGGGGATGAGTACAGGAAAATAAAATGTAGATAAAGTAGCCCAGAAGGGTCATTCTTTGAAGCATACATAGATAGTCCCTGCCTGATTTCAGTATACTATAAAGAAGACTACTTCTAATAATAGAGTAGGATTTGTCCTGTGAGATAACAAAGTCTCTTCATTGGATAACAACCCCAGGGGAGGGATGACTGAATATATGAAAAGAAGCTCTAATATCTTGGAATAATTATTAGAAGCCAATAATTTTTGGAATCATCTGTCTTTTCTAGTGATGATTAAGAGAGGAATGATTTGAGTTGCTTGAGAAATAGATGGGAGAGTGGAAATTAGATCCTTTTCCCCACCAACCTATACAGCTAGATGTTATTTTTCCAGGTCTATCAAAAATCTCTTGACAGTTTGATTGGTTAGACTAATTTAGCTTTCTTTTTCATATTATTAGCATAGCCTATTCATGAGCAGTGAATAAATATTAATTTTAAAAATTATATCTAATGTTAAGAAAAAAGTATTTTGTACCTGCATTGATGTCATTATTGTCTGCTTGACCTCCAAACATTTTTATACTTCTTGGAAGTTATTTTGAATGGAATTTGCCTTTCTTGCTGAGTATGGCTGCTTATATGTAGCGATAATTTATGTAGAATTAATTTATTATCTTGTAAATTTACTGAATTGATCATTTCATTAGAGTTTTGGTTGAATCTTTAGATCATATAATTTTCAAAAAGTAATCATTTTGCTTTCTTTTTTTCTTGTCTTATCCTAGCTAGCATTTCTATAGTCAAGTTAAATAGTAATGATGATTATGTTTATCTTCCCTTATCCTTGATCTTTTAAGAGAGGACTTTAAATTTTCTCCATTATATATGATTTTCTTTTAATTTTAGATACTACCTAATCTTATTAAAAATGACAAAAGAAGAAGAAAAATAAAAGTCCATTTAATCTTACCCTTTTTAAAGTGTTTTCTAAAAAACAGAAATGAGGTTTAGATTTCATTAAAATACTCTTTTCAGTATTTATTGGCAAAATCATGTGGCTTTTTGATTTTTATCTTATTTTTGTTAAGTTTGCTTAATATAAGAAAAATCACAAACATAACAAAAATAAACATCTGCCTTCTTTCTCTTGTTGGGCAAGTGACAAAGGTGTGAAAATATAACAATACTTGCCACTCAGGCTAGGTAGGGTGATGGATCCAATTTTTACTTTACTATACAAATCTCATCCAAATATTCCTTATCTTAATGGAAAGGACAGATGATTCCAAGAGCCAAATAACTTGTTTTCTTCACTTATTCAGAGCTTCTGGGCTCAGTAGCCAAAGAAGAGGCTTAATCATCAGTGCAAATCCCAGTACACCACAATACACCGCAGCAAAGAAATACAGTAGAATAGTTTTGAATGAAACAAAAGATCTCAGTTACAGGAATAAGGACTCATTTTTTAACAAAAAATTGCTGGAAAAACTGGCAGGCAGGCATGACAGAAATTAGATATAGACCAAAACAACAACACATCATATACCAAGATAAGTTCCAAATGAATAATGTCTTAAGACCTAGAAGGAAAAATTGAAATCAAATTAGAGCAAAGAACAAATTGCTTTTCCAGTATACAAATAGAGAAAAACTTCATGATAAGGGAAAGACAGCATCACAAGATAAAATGAGCAATTTCAATTACATAAAATATTAAATTTTAGGGACAAACTAAACAAAATCTGTTAAAATTCCAAGGGAAAGAGGCAACTGGAAAAACCTTTACCTTACTCTCTGATGGAGATTTTAAATCTAAAATATACAGGGAAATCATCCCAATTTATATGAATAAGATCCATTTTCCAATAGATAAATGATTAAAGAATATGAATAGGTAGTATTCAGAAGAATAAAAGGCAAACTATTAGTAACCACTTGAAAAAATATGGTATCATTAATAAGAGAAATACATATTAAAACAACTATCAGATTGGCAAAGATGACCTCCCAAAATAACAACTTTTGGAAGGACTGAGGTAAAACAGGCATACTTATACCCTAGTCATGGAGTTCTGAATTGGTTCAGTCTTTCAGGAAAGCAACTTGGAATGATGCTTCAAAAGTTATTAAGTTATGCACACAGTCAGTAATACTACTAAGAGTAAACTCTAAAATTCCTTATAAAATATGAGAATAGAGAAGATAAGGAACTATATTTATACAGTCTTTCTCTTTTCACATAGCCACGAAACTTAGAAGTTTATTATGTATTGACCATCAGTGTCTGTTATAAAGAAGGTAATCTATTAGAAGATGACTAAAAATAATTATGATATGTGAATGTAGTGGAATATTAACTAACCATATGAAAAAAGTGTTTCAGAGGGAAAAAAATCCTATATGAACTGGTGTAGAGTGAAATAAATACAAACAGGAGAACAATTTATAGAGTAACAACAAAATAAAGATAAACAACTCTGAAAGACTTGAGAACTAGAAATGACAATTCCAGAGGATCAAAGATGAAATATATTTCCATCTCCTAAGAGAGAAGAGATGAACTCAAGATATAAAATAAAATATGCATATTTTTAGACATGACAATGTGAAATTTGCTTTGCTTGATCATGAATATATTTTTTATAGAGATAAATTTTTTTTTAATTCAATGGGAGGAGGCAAATAGAGAAATTAGAGTTAAGGGAAGAAAATAAGCATTTATCAACTCCTTCTTATAAACTAGGCATGGTACCAAGAGCTTAACAAATATCTCATGTAATTCTCTCAATGACCATGTGAGGTAGATGCTATTATTACCAGCACTGGAGGTAATTAAAGAATTACAGTTGAGGAAACTAAGGCAAATAGAAGTTAAATGACTTGCCTAGGGTCAGACAAGTGGGGATGGATTTCAGTTTTACTGACTCCAAGCTCAATCTCTACTTGCTGGGCCATTAGTGTTTACTATTTGAAAAATTAAATAAAAAAGAAGGCCCTCAAAACATACATGAATATAGTGAAAAAGGCAAATTTCCAAATTGATTATGCATAAAATGGATGTTTTTATTTTTATTGTAAGGACAAAAGGAAGCAATTGATATTTATTGAATGGTAGAGTCATATAAACCAGCAGTTAAAGCAAAGCAATATTTAAATAAGTCACTTTTGAAACCCAACAACATCTTAATGATTGCTGGATTACCATATACTTTGGGATCTGGTATTACTATTACTTCTACTTTTTTTTTTCATTACTTCCTTTATTAATTCCAGGCCTTTTGCTATATCCAAAAGTATTGTTATTTTGACTTGGCCTATAGACTATTCCCTTGGCAATTTGATATGTATAGTATACATGTATACATTAATTTAGGTGTTATCATTTTTATTTTATTTGTCTAAATCAACCATGAACTATGTAATTTTCTTCCTTTATTTCTGAAAAGAGTACCTTATATTGCATGTGTATAAGGTTTGAGGATGTCTTGATAAACTAATTTTGAAATCATGATTTGAATTTATCTTACCTAGTTTTTGTTAGTACTGCCTAGAAATGCTAAGGATTTTTGTTTTTATATTGTACTCTACTATTTTATTGAAGTGATTAATCATCTTAATGAATATCCTTGCTGACTCTGAGATAGTCTGAGTAAATCAACATGTCATTTGTAAAGGAATATTTTATATATTTCCTCAGTGTTTATACATGATTTCTCATTTAAAGCTTATTACTATAGTTAGCATTTTTAGAACTATGTCAAAATAGAGTAGAAATCATATTTACCCTGGATTTCTGTCTATGCTTATTGAGAAAATCTACAGCTAACAAATACTTATTAGATTTTGGTTTTATACATACATACACATATAAATATAAAAATATGCACACACATACATATACATTTATATAATCAATAAACAGTATCTTTCTATTTCTATTCTATTTACTTTTATTTTTTGAAAAATGATTGCAATATTTTTTTCAAAAGTTTCTTCTATATCCATTGAAATAATTGTTTTTGTTGTTTTGTCATTTACCCAAAGTTTTGCCTAGTGCTTGTCACAATTTTGTTGTTCAGTCATTTCAGTTGTGTTTGAATCTTTGTGACTCCATTTGAGTCATTTTTCTTGGCAAAGATACTGGAGTAGTTTGCTATTTCCTTTTCCAGCTCATTTTACAGATATGAAAACTGAAGCAAGCAGAATTAAATGACCTGCATAGGGTCATATGGCTAGTATGCAGGACTGTATTTGAACTCAGGTTTTCCTGACTAAGAATGGCACTCTATCCATTATGCCACCTAGCTGCTTAACTTACTAAATACGTTGATTTATATGATTAGTAGTGAAGTTTAACTATCCTTGCAATCCTAGAATATGTGCAAATCTATTAGAATCCACAATGTATTTAAACTTTATTAATGAAATTTCTTTGATAAGATTTTAGTTTAAAATTTCAGTTTGAAAACATCTGACACTCATTACAATGAAATTTGTATATAAAGTCTCTTTTTCTTTATGTTACCCTTTTCCTGGTATGGCTTATCAGGGGACTATATGTTTTCTCTCTCAAAAATTGAGAATGATTTTGTTAGGTATTCATTTCCCTTTAAACATTAGGATCAGCTGTCAATCCATTTGTTCCAGGTCTATCTCCTTCCATTATCTTCTATCTTGTTCATAATATGGGCATTTATATTTGGTTTATGTATCCATTTGGAGCTAATTGTGGCATATTGTATGGGCTGGTCTAAATCTAACTTCTTCCAGATTGCTTCCCCATTTCTTATGCATGTTTTTGGTTGAATAACCAAGTTTTAGTTTCTTGACATCTTTTCTTTTTTTGGTTAGTGTATCAAACACTATGATATTATGTTTCTTAATTACATAGTCTCAGTCACCAATTGACTTTTCTATTTGTTTTTTAAGCAGCTCTCTTTCTTCCCACTTGATATTCTTGACTTTTGGATCCTTGAGATAAGTTTCTGTGATTTTTATGACACTGATTAAGTTAGTTTATATAGTATTATCATTTTTATTATATCGCCAATTCAACTATGAGGAATTAATCATTCTATTATCAAATGTCTTTATTTCTATAAAGTGTTTTGAAATTTTATTTATATAATTTGTATGTGTCTTGGAGCTGCACTTCCCATGCTAAGCAATTTTATTAATTTAAAAATATCTCATTTGATCCTTGAAACAATCTTTTGAGGTCAGCACTATATTATTATATGCATTTTCATAGTGGAGGAAACAGACTGATAAAAAGTCTGAGGCCACTTTTAAATTTATTCTGACTCCAAGCCCAATGAAAAATTTCTTTTTTTCCCTCTCTATCTCTCTGCTGAGTTTTGTTGGAACAGACAAGCTGATGATTTTTGTGTGGATTTGTATAGCTTGTTACTTCACTGAAGTTATCAATTCCCTTTTTTTTTTAATATAAAAGAGGATTGGTTAATAATGGCCTAGTCCAAGTAGTTTCTCCATTCTTGTGCTTCCTTTTTATCAGCTAGTAGATTCAGTTTTTTAACAAAGGCAAAATTTATTCTACTGGTATAGCCAGAACATTGGTTACAAAGCATTCCTCCCTGTACTAGTAACAGATTAGAATGACCATTATTAGCTCTCAAGAAGGGCTAAACATCCTTCCCAAATCTAAAGTGAAAACTAAGGAATACTGTAGCTAAATTTCAGAATTATCATTATAAATATAATTATAAATTGCAGAATTACTTCAAGCATACAGAAATAAACAATTCAAGTATAGTGGAGCCCACATCAGGATTTACCTAAAACCTAGTACCTTCCATATTAAAGGATCAGAGGGGCTTGGATCTTCTGGATCTTCCAAAAGGCAAAGGACTTTGGATGACAATCAAAAACCAACTGTCCAGCAAAGCTAAGTATTATCTTTCAGGGGAATAGATGGGCATTCAATGAAATAGGGGACTTTCAATCATCTCTGATGAAAAGGCCAAAGAACAGAAAATTTGATTTCCAAATATAAGATTCAAGAGACACATAAAAATGTAAATGAAAGAAAAAATATTTTTAGAGTTAAAATGTTTACATCCCTACAGAGAAATAAAACATGAATAACTTTTGAGAACTCTATCTTTGTCAAGGCAGTTAGTTCTAAATGAATTTTAATGTGATGATATAAAAAAAATTAGGGTTGGAAAGGGGGATTGAAGTAGAAGGAGAAGAAAGAGGATCATAAAATCAGTTATGCCACATGAAGAGGCATAGGCACGAAAGATCTATTATAGTTGAGCAAAACAAGGGAGGAGAACAAACATTATTTGAGTCTTAATTTCATCAGATTATTTGAGTCTTAATTTCATCAGATTTTGGAGGTGCTGTTATAAGCAATATACTAGTAGGCAAGGAAGAAAAAGGTGAAAGGAGAGAAAAAAGTATAACTTGGGGAAAAATAGGATGGCAGGAAATACAGAATTAGTGAATTGTGAATGTGAATAGATGAACTGTTCCATAAAATGGAAGCAGAAACCAGAATCTTACAATAAAGTGATTATAAGAAACACATTTGAAGCTGAGATATACATACACATAGAATACATACATACATACAGAATAAAGGTAAAAGGCTGAGCAATATATACTTCAGCTGAAGTTAAAAAAAAAAGGTAGCAATTCTGATCTCAGATTAACACAAAAATCAAAAGAAATTTAATTAAAAGAGATAAGGAAGGAAATTACATCTTGTTAAAGGATACCATAGATAATGATGTGTTTTCAATACTAACTGTATATACCAAATGATACAGCATCCAAATTCTTAGAAAAGAAGTTAAGCCAGTTACAGGAAAAAAACAGATACTAAAACTATAATAACCATCCCTTCTCAGAATTAGATAAATAAAACAACAAAGTAAACAAGAAAAAGGAAATGAATAGAAAAGTTAGGTATTATAGCCCTTTGATAGACTACATAAAAACTGACATATATTAGGGCATAAAAGTCTCGCAATCAAATGCAGAAAAGCAGAAATAGGAAATGCATAATTTTCAGATAATGATACAATAAAAATTACAAGTAATAATCTAATCCTAAAGAATGAATGGGTGAAACAGCAAACCATGGAAACAATTGATAATTTCATCCAAGAGTATGACAATAATGAGACAACATAAAACTTATGAGATATAATCAACGCAGTTCTTAGGGGAAATTTTATATCACTAAATGCTTACATGAACAAAATAAAGAGAAGATCAATTAATTTGGCTAAAAAAAGGCTAGAAAATCAACAAATTTAAAATCCCCAATTAAATACCGTATTAGAAATTCTGAACATCAAAGGAGAGATTAATAAAATTGAAAGTAAGAAAACAATTGAACTAACAAAACAGAGTTGGTTTTATGAAAAAACCAATAAAATAGATAAACTTTTGATTAATTTTATTAGAAAAAAGAAAAAATCAAAATAACAGTATCAAAAATGAAAAAGGGTGACCTTACCACCAATGAAGAAATTAAAGCAATAATTTCGAACTATTTTGCACAGTTGTATGTCAATAAAACTGATAATTTAAGTGAAATGGATAAAAACTTACAAAAGTATATATTTCCTAGGTTAACAGATGAAGAAATAATTAAATAGTCCCATTTTAGAAAAAAAGAAATTGAACAAGACATTAATGAACTCCCTAAGAACCAGGACCAGATGGATTTACAAGTGAATTCTACCAAAAATTTAAAGAACAATTAATTCCAATACTATATAAACCATTTGAAAAAACAAGGGACGAAGGTGTTGGAATCCTTACAAAGTGCTGACTTATTAGAGTTGATAGAGACAATAATTATCTAATTTAGCATGGTTCAGTATGATTGATCTGATCTTACAAGGAGATGTTATGGGCCAGAACTTAAAACAAGGTACTAAGTGGAACTGATAGAAACAATGCTTGTGTTCACACCTTTAGAGAGCTCATATAAGCAAGAAGCTCTTAGGGCCAAAGAGCACTCTGGGACAGACAGAGCACTCTGGGAGATTGAGAGCCAGAACCCTCTCTTAGAGGCGGAACCAGATTCATTCATCCCATCTCACACCACTGTGGTGGCTGGTCTTCTGCACTTCCCCCTGAGACCAAGGCTGGTCTGAAAGGGTCTCCAGAAAGCTGCCCAGCCCCAAGGCAAGGAAACAAGACTCAGAAGGAGGACTCTGGGAGGAAGCCCACAAGCCCACTCTCAGAGGTACCAAGAAAACTAACTGGGCTATTTTGGAGGAAGCAACAAAAGATCTGAACTTTTAACACCTGGCTGCATTTGGAGTGATTATTACTTTTAAATGAAACTAAGGCTGCCTCCAGAAAACTTCCCTGAGAAACCTGCTCCCAGAGAGAACCATTATATTTTAAAAAAGAGAACACCACAAGAAGTCCTACCAAATTCGTTCTGTAACACAGCTATGGTACTAATACCTAAACCAGGAAGGTCAAAACAGATAAAAGAAAATTATAGACAAATTTTCCTAATCAATATCAAAACCAAATAATATATTAGCAACTTATATTCAGGATCATACACTATGACCAAGTAGGATTTATACTAGGAATGTAGGGCTAGGAATAATTGATTCTATCAATAACCAAACTAAGAGAAATCATGGGTTATCTCAATTGATGCAAAAAAGCATTTGACAAAAATCCAACATCCATGCCTATTAAAAACATTAGAGAACATTGGGATAAAAAGTTTTTTTTAAAATTGAAATTCTATCCCAGTGCAGGCTTTTCTCTTGAAGTCAGTTTAGGAGATTTCTCCCAATACTACCTAATTCTAACCTTCTAATTCTATCTAAAATAATCATTTTGGCACCATGAAAAACCATTATGCTTTTTAAAAAATTTAAATAAAATCTCATTTTATGAATCCTTTTTTAAATTGAAAAATGAGTTCCAAATTGATATTTTTAAAATTATGGAAACAATACATTCTAGGCAATGTAGAAATGTTAAAAGTATCTTGGGAAACAAACTGAGGTTCAACATGCCATGGCCAATCTTCCCTTAAGCAATTTTAGGTTGAAGCCATAATTAAAAGCCAGTTTTAGTTTTTTCCAAAGTTATTCCACACATAAGACTGTGGGTCACTATAATTTCTACCCATGATGACAGAAATGAAGGCTTAGTTAAGTACAAAGGGACACTTTCTGCCAAATACAATGATAGAAGGGAAGTGGTCAGGGTGGGGACAGGATGGCTGAAATACCACAGTCTTAACCATGAATACCAGGAGTGTTGTAACTTCTGCTAAAAATACCAAATTAAGAATTTTCAAATTATGAAATTATAAAAGAATTATATCATCTGAAGGTTCCTTGATGTAAAGAAGGTTTCTAAGGCCAAAAGCAAAGCAATTTTATTTTTCTTTACATCAAAATCCTCTATCTTTCATATGAGAATAATTTTTCATCCATGATATTCTCCTTCCTTCCAAATCCACAGAGGTAATGTTGAATAGGGACATTTGTCTTGGAGGCTTGGATACTACCAGCTATATGACTGGGCAAAGTACTTAACCTTGACTTCAGTTCTTCAACTATAAAATGAGAAGGTGACTTCTAAGGTCCTTTCTAACTACATCTACAACCATCTATCCAGATACATCAATTGTTATATTGATACTTCATAAGTGTTAGATTTAGAAGGCACTTTTAATAAAATTCATCCAACCTCCTTATTTTACATAAGTGGAGATGAATGAGGAGGACTAGAGAGATGAGTTGCTCAAAGTCACAGAATAAATAAAACAATAAAGATATAAAGATTTGGATCTGACTTCAAATCTAACACATCTCCTACCATATCACGTTGCATTTTATATCAAAGAATTGTAAAAAAAAATTAGTTATTTGCTTGGCAAAGATCAAAGAATGAATGTAAGTGACTAGGTCTTTGGTTTCCTAAGTCAGGACCTTCATCTCGAGTTAATCACTAGGGAGAATGGTGTTTTTTTTTTTTTTTTTTTTTGGCTAATGCTATACCAACTGGTGCACAACAACCCACAGATAGGTAAGCTTAAAAGACTGGAACTTTTCAAATCACTAGTACTACTTTCATATGAGTTTCCAAAGCCATCATTTCAGGAAGCCAGTCACATTAATAAATGGATGACTGCCACCAACATGGCAGAAAAGCCCTAAGGCAAGGATCCTTGAGAAAGACGTACAAAGTTATCAAATGGCAGGCAAATCAAACTACTAACACTACCATGACCACTTTCATATAAGTTCTTGAACTTTTCAAAAGTCTTGGGAGTAGCAATGCTTCTAGAGCAGAATCTTTGTAGAAGTTCCTCACTGTCAAAGTCGTAGGCATTAAAACTGGCATGATTTTATCAATAGAAATGATAGTAAATAAGAGGTAACTGCTTTGCTTGCTATAACCTAAGGACTATGGGATCTTTCCATTTTACATGTAGTTTAAGCCTTCTAATTGTGTTATCTTAGCAGATTTTACTTTTCTATTTGTATCCCTCGTGCTTAGTAGTGCTTTGTACACATAGTGAGTGCTTAATAATCAACAACAGTCAGTAAATTAGTGTTTGTTAAGTCCCTGTTATGTTTTAGGAAACATGCTAAGCACTAAGCATACAAAGAAAAGCAATAGTAATTCCTTTTCTCAAGGAGTTCATAGGCTAATTCAGGAGATTGACAGGCAAACAATTATGCACAAAGGATAGAAACTGAATAAAATAGAGATAATAAAAAAAAAAGAGCTCTGTGTGTGTGTATGTGTGTGTGTCTGTCTGTCTCTTCACACACACACACACACACACACACACATACATACACAAAAAAACTAACACTAATGTGGATCAGGAAAAACTCCTTGAGTAGGTGGGTTTTTTAAACTGGGATTTGAAGGAAGTTGGGAGCTAGAGATGATGAAAGGAAAACATTCCTAATAAAGGGCATAACCAGAAAAAGCTGACGATGGAATGTCAAGTGTGAATAATAGCAAAGAGGCCAGTCCTGCTGGATCACAGACTTCTGAAGATGTCAGGGAAAGGTAAGTCTAAGATGTCTAGAAGCAAAATGGACAGAGGATTTTATATTTGTCACCTGAAGGTGAAGGGGAGCCAATTAAGTTTGCTGAATAGGAGGGTGCCATGGCAGGCTGTGCTTTAGGGAAGCTTTGGCAGCTGAGCTGAAGATAGCTTGGAATCAGGAGAGACTTGAGATAATCAGCACATTATTGTAATCATTCTATTTGAGGTAGTATGAGCTACACCAGGGTGGTGGAAGTATCAAAGGAGAGAAGGATTAAACAATAGATTGGATATGGAGGATGTGAGGAAGTATGGAGTTGAGAATGATATTTAACTTGAAAGCCCGAGTGACTGAGAAGGTGGTGATAATAATTATAGAAATAATGGGAAAGATAAGAATGCAAGGTGGTTTTGGGAAGAAAGATAATGAGTTTGGGTTTGGGCATGGTGAATTTTAAGATGTTTTTAATTTGCATTGTCCAATAAGCAGTTGGAGATATGAGTGTGAAGGTTAAAAGTGAGAACAGAGCTAGATACATAGACATAAAAATAGTTAATAGAACCTATTGGAGCTAATGAGATCAAGTAAAAGAGAGGGAGGGAGGGAGGGAAGGAGAGAGAGAGAGAGAGAGAGAGAGAGAGAGAGAGAGAGAGAGAAAGTGCCTCGGTAAATATTAGGAAGGATGGATAAAGATCTAACAAAGAAGACTGAAAAAAAGGTAGTCATGCAGGTAGGAGAGAGAGAGTAGAGAGAAGAAAGGATCCAGGGAGAGAGAGTGATTTGACAGTGACCAAGGCTGATGACAAATCTATGAGGATGAAGGCTGGGAAATAGGCATATTAGTGACTTTGGAGGGAGAAATTTCAGTTCAGTTATGAGGTCAGAAGCTAGAAGAAAATAAGGCAAGAAGAGAGGTATGAGATAATAATAGAACACTTTCACTGTGCATGTAGGCAAGAAGGTAGAGACTAAAAATCAGAGAATAGGGATGAAAGAAGAAACAACAGTGGGATTACTTGAAGCTGGGGAAGAGGCCCATGAGTGGCATGTATATGAACTTAATTAATGGTATTTCTTCTTGCCTTCTTACCTTTTCATGTGATATGTGGTGAAGGAGGAAGCAATGGTATAAGTCAACCAATGAGATGAAAAGGAGGGTATAAAAAGGGAGTTCTTGGTGAATAGTCTTAACTTTTTCAGTGAAATATGAAGACAAAGACAAAAGGAAAGAAGAAAAAAGGCTCCTGCTTTCAAGGAGCAAGGTCCATATTTGTATCACCAAAGACTTAATTTTCTGACAAACTTCTGTTATAAAAACTCAACTAAATGGTAGGATTTTCTCATTTTTGATTATGTAGGGAAATATTTACTTCATTATAAGAAGGATTCTTTACAGATTGGTAAGTCAGTCTTAAGTTGATGAATATTTGGCTTAGTTTTTTTTTTTTTTGAATGTCATTCGGTGTTATGTGCAGGCTTTTGCTAAGTACTAATCTCTTAAAAAATAAATTCATTATGAAAAAATGCAAAGTGGCCTGGCAGTACCAGACCTAAAACTTATAAAGCATCAATTATCAAAACCATCTGCTACTGGATAAGAAATAAAGTGGTTAGATTGGTGAAGTTAGTTAGATACACGAGATAAAATATTCAATGACTACAGTAATGTATTGTTTGAGAGACCCAAAGAGACTAGCTTTTGGGATAAGGAGTCATTATTTGACAAAAAAGTTTTAACAAAACTAGTATGGCAGAAATTTAGCATAGATCTACATTCTTTAACAACCCATACCAAAATAAAGTCAAAATGTATACATGAGTTAGGCAAAAAGGAGGATTCTATAAGCAATTTAGGAGAGTAGGGGATTGTTTTATCTATCAGATCTTTGGAGAAGGGAATAATTTAAGGCCAAAGTAAAAGTAGAGAACATTATGAAATTCAAAATGGATAATTTTGATTGTACTGAATTAAAAAGGTTTTGCACAATCATAACCAATATAGCCAAGATTAGAATGGAAGTAGAAAGCTGGGGAAAAAAATTTTATAACCAATGTTTCTGATAAAGGCCCATTTCTGAAATATATAGAGAACTGAATCAAATTTATTAAGAATACAAGTCATTCCCCAATTGATAAATGGTCAAAGAATATGAACAGATAATTTTCAGATGAAGAATTTAATTTTATCTATAATCATATGAAAAATGTTTTAAATCACTATTGATTACAGAAATGCAAATTAAAACATCTCTGAGGTACTACTTCATATCTTTCAGAATGGCTAAGATGACAGTAAAAGATAATGACAAATATTGGAGGAGAAGTGGGAAAATTAGCACACTAATTCATTGTTGATGGAGTTGTGAAATGATCCAATCATTCTGGAGAGCAATTTGGAACTTTCCAAAGAGCTATTTCATTCAGCCATCTCACAAATGAGTCTGAATCCCAAAAAAACTATATAACAGGAAAAAAAAAGATTGATGTGTGCAAAAATGTATGTAGCATACCCTTTGATCCAACAGTGTTTCTACTGGGCTTATATCCCAAAGAGATCTTAAAGGAAGGACAGGGATCCACATGTGCAAAAAATGTTTGTGGCAGCCCAAACTGGAAACTGAATGGATGACCATCAGTTGGAGAATGGTTGAATAAATTATGGTATATGAATGTTATGGAATATTATTGTTCTGTAAGAAATGACCAACAGGATGATTTGAGAGAGGCCTGGAGAGACTTACATGAATTGATGCTAATTAGTAGAACCAGGAGGTCATTATACATGGCAACAACAAGATTATACAATGATCATTTCTGATGGATGTGGCTCTCTTCAACAATGAGATGATTAAAACCAGTTCCACTTGTTCAGTGATGAAGAGAGCCATCTATACCCTGAGAGAGGATTGTGGGAATTGAGTGTGGTTCACAACATAGTATTTTCACTTTTTTTGTTGTTGTTTGTTAGCATTTTATTTTGTTTCCCTTTTTTTCTTGTGCGGCATGATAATTGTATAACTTTGTAAGCTTACAAAGAAATATGCAAATTTCTGCCATGTTTAACATATATTAGACTACTTGCCATCTAGGGTAAGGCATGGAGGAAGGGGGGAAATTGGAACACAGGATTTTGCAATAGGCTAATGCTGAAGAATTGTCCATGTATATGTTTTGAAAAATAAAAAGCTTTAATAAAAAATGTATATAGCAGCTCTTTTTGTGGTGGCACTGTAGTATTTGAATGTAATGGAATATTATTATTCTATAAAAAAGAATGCACAGGTTGATTTTAAATGAACTGATTTATATGACCTGATGCTGAGAGAAGCAAATATAATAGGAAAACTCTATACTTTAAACACCAACAAGAAGATTGTATGATGATCAAGTGTAATGGACTTGGTTCTTCCCAGTATTCAGTGATACAAGATAATCCCAATAAACTTTGAATGGAAAGTGTTATCTATATCTTAGAAAGAGAACTATGGAGATTGAATGAAGATCAAAGTATAGTATGTTCTCCTTTTCTTCTGTTTTTTTTTTTCTCATGGTTTTTCCCTTTGGTTCTGATTTTTCTTTCGCAACATGATTAATATGGAAATATCTAAAAATTAGTATAATTTATAACCTAAAAATTAAATTCAGAGAAGGCGAAGCCAGTATTGTGGAATAAATAGTGACTTGCCAAGCTCTCTTCCCAATAGTGACTCTAACAAATTTTAGAGCATCAGAACCCACAAGTGATGAAAGGACCAGAGCTGAATAGAAGCTTTCAGATATAGGTCTCAGGAGAAACATAAGGGCTTAATCAGGAAAGGAATATCATAAGGGACTTAAGGTGTATTTGTTTACATTCCTACATTGGAGGGTGATATTTGTAAAGAGTTTCTCATTTTTTATGGCAGTTAGAATGAGTATATTTGTGAGTTTAGTATGAAGGAATAATATTTAAAAATATATTAATAATTAATAAAAAATTAAGGGGTGAGAGAGGAATATACTGGGGAGAATGGGAGAGGTAGAATGCCATATCTGTCACAAAACAGGCAAGAAAAACTTTTACAGTGGAGAGAGAAGAGGAAAAGGAGAGAGGGAGTGAACCTTACTTTCATCAGAATTAACTCAAAAAGGAAATAAAACATACATACTCAAAATATGAGTATAGAAATCTATCTTACCCTGAAGGAAAATGAGAGGACACATAGGAATAAGGGAAAGTGATAGAAGAGAAGGAATACTGGGGAAGTGGGTGGTCAGTAGAAAAAAACATTTTTAAGGAGATCAGGGTGAAAGGAGAGAAAATAGAATAAACAAGGGGGAAATTCATTTTTCAAATGTATAGAGAACTGGGTCAAATTTACCCCTCCCCCCAAAAAAAGAAACCATTTCCCAACTGATAAATGATCAAAATATATGAACATTGTCAAAAGGGTTATAAAATTATTTAACCCAACAATAATACCATTACTAAGCATGAATTCCCCAAAGAAATTTTTTTTAAAAAGGAAAAGGACCTATATGAGCAAAATACTTGTAGCAATTCTCAGGGCAAAGAACTGGAAATTGAGGGGATGTCCATCAATTGAGGAATGGCTGAAATAAATTGTGATATGTAATTATGATGGAATATTATTGTTTTATGGGAAATGATAAGCAGGATGCTCTCAGAAAAACCTGGAAAGTTCTCCATGAATTCAAGCAAATTGAAATATATACTGCGCACAAAGTAATAACTATATTGTGGGATAATCAGCTGTGCATGATTTTGCTGTTCTCAGCAATAAATGATCCAAGTCTATTCTGAAGCACTTATGATGAAAAACGCTATCCATACCCAGAAAAAGGATGGATTGTCTTTATTTTGAGGTTTTGTTTTTTTTTTTTTTGAGAGGGAGAGGGGAAGAAATTTATGTTTTCTTTTGCAACATAATTTTTATGGAAATGTTTTACATAACTTCACATGTATCTTCTTAAAGGGTGGTGAGGGAAGAAAGGGGTAGAATCTGGAACTCAAAGTTTTAAAAACAAATATATAAAGTTGTTTTATATGTAATTGGGGAAAAATATTAAATACATATACATATATGTATATGACCCAAAGAATATAGATGAGAAGAAATTTAGCTTGATTCTTTGCTGAGGTGAGAGGTCCTCTATCATATCAGCCAAAAAGTGTGTGGAGCATTCAATATAATGTTAGATTTGTAGAGATAGCTGATTTGCTAATATTTTTCTTTCATTCTTTTTATTTAAAAATACTTTGATATAAGGGCTGATTCTTTGGAAGAAGAGTGGAAAAGGATATCAGGGCAAATCTAATGAATGTGCAAACAAGAGACATCAGTAAAAATCTATGAAAAACAGGCTAAAATTAAATTCAAAAATTTATTAATTATTATGTAGCTTTGATTTAAGATAAGACTTTTCCTTAGGAGTAGAAACTTTTGAACTATTAAGACATAAGGTTTCTGAACCAAAACAACAGTATTATTGGCATAGTAAAAAAGGAATTTTAAGTCTATCATAATATTTTTAGGATGATAAGGAACTTTTTATGGATCAGTATTAAAACTGTTTTATCCTTTGTCAATGAAATTTTGATTCAAAGCAATATGAGTCAAGATGCTCTCCTATTGTTCTTTTATATCTAATGTTCTGTGGACAAAAATCCATAGAATGCAATAGTATTAGTAGGCAAAATAATCTGTAAATAAATAAAACGAGTGGCATGATAGCTCATTTTGGGAGGGCTTGCTGAAATCATCATCAGGACAACTCCAGTAGCTGATGGTGCTAAGATGATGGATACCTCATCTACTTCCCATAGGACATAGAGTTTCTTGGCTAGATCTCTCTCTATATATTATATGAAGCTGTTCATCCCATGCTTGGAGGGTAAGTATACTTGGGATGGCAGTATTAAACACACATAATTCTTCAGTTGTTAAGATTTGAGATGCTGGAGATTACAGGCTATATAGTTGGTCTGTGATAATGATTCACTTCAAAGGTCCTTATTTGGTCTCCAAGATACTTTGAGGGAAGTCTATATTTGTACCACGGGGATTTGACATTTAAATGTCAATGTCAAAAAGAGTCCATGAAACGCAGCATACTTTTGATGTGTAATATTAGCTGCCAGGAACCTGGAAGTGATGTATTCATGGTTTCTATCATTTCTTTTCATAATCTGCATCATCAAGTTCAATTTCTATAAAAACAGCTCTGCAATTACTGATTCAATGAACAAATACATCCACAAAGTAATCATCATATCAGTACTTTGTTGAAATACTGTGGGCTAATGCAAAAATGAACTCTCCATTATCACCAACAGAGCAAGCAAGAATGAACAGGAAGTATGTAAAAATAGAATTCTTAACACTTTTCAGAAGAATATTTTGGTTTGATTTTTTGTTTTGTTCTCTAAATCCCTGATGATTTTAGTTTAACATCATAAGACTTTCATCATATAAAGTAATTATTTGAAGGTTGATACCATTAGATTTTATCAGACACTGTTAAATTATACAAAGTCTTATCACTTTATTTATCACAACAAGCAGCTAGTAAATAGATCTGAAAGGAATAAACAATCCTAAAAAGATAAAATGGCCCATTTGAGTGTAAGCTAACCAAATGAAACAATTTGTAGACAGTGGTCTAGGACAGAATTTTTTGATTCAGAATTACATTGAACAATATTTTCCAGAAGCAGATGATTTCATGAAGACGGCGGCTAAATTCAAGATACAATGAACCAAGATAACTGCTATATAATTGAACATTAAGATGCTTGGCCTGTTTCATATTTTTTGGTCATCTTGATTATAATGTTTCATTTATTGTTAGTTTTCTCTTACATTTCCTGACCCTTTTGGAAAAGTAATGAAGGGCCAGATTTAAGACAAAATAGGAAATTTTAAATCCAGGGTTTTTTGTCTATGATTCTTGCAAAATGATTGGTAAATATCCCACAGAAAAATTTCACTGGCTGTTCCCATGCCTGTAATTTTCTTTTTTCTCGCTTCTGCCTCCTGGATTCACTAGCTTCCTTCAAGTCTCGGGTAAAAAAATTCACAACTTCTGTAATATCCAATAATATGATCCAGCTCAATACTAATGCCTTCCCACTACTTTCAGTTTATCCTATCTATATCTTATTTATACATAAATGTTTACATGTTCTCTCCATTGAGAACAGGGACTATTAACTTTAAAAAAAAGTCCTTGGTTCTTAGCATAACATCTAATATAGAGTTCCATAAACACTTACTACCTGATTGAGTGATGTGTTGTCTATTTGTTACAAATGTATTTCAATAGCTTTTATTAACCTGCTTATCATTTGTTCCAAGAACTACTGTGCCTATTTCTTGTAACAGCTAATGTTAATCTTTCTTTAAGTGTCTTAGGAATGATGGGCCTTTTACTTCATCAAAGTTCTATGGGTTTTTTCCAAGAGTATTTTCTAAATTTGTAGGTTTATTTTACTGTTCTGAAAGTATACATTATGATTGGTATTGCATATAAGGTAACTAATTTAAATGCATCCTTCTCAATCATATTTAACTTCAGAAATCCAGTGAATCTCTTAATATATCCATCCACAGCATTCTTTTTGACACAAGATGAGTGAAGCCTGTCACAGGCCGAATTATTTATAGTTATCGACTTCATTGAGTAAATATGATCTTGGAAGTTAATATCAAACTTTTATTTTTTATAATTCTTTTTGGTATTTATTAGGAATTTCAACATTTCAAGCCCAAATGACATTTTGATATTTTTGGAAAAAGACTTCCCCAAAAGAAGGAGATAATTAGTTTGTGTGGGGTTTTTTGTAAGCATTTTTTTCAATTTACATGTAAAAAACAGTTTTCAACATTCATTTTTAAATAAGATTTTAAGGTCCAAATTTTTCTCTCTCCATATGAAAAATAACGTAAAAAAAAATAGTAAGTATTTTTCCACTTAAAACAAAATAGGAATCTCTTCCTTTCTCTAACAGATAATATAATCTGATTGGTTGGGGTGAAAAATTTTATAAGAAATCACATATAACTTACCTCAAATCAGTGGGCCTTGGAAGCAGTTTTCTTTTCCCAGTGAAGTAGACTTCGAAATCTTCCATCTTAAGCCTGTGTGCGTAGTCAATATAACCAGACAGCTCCTGACCGTGTGCATTTCGATCACGAATGAAGATTATAGACTGGAAAATAACATAAAAGTGGAAAAAATAAATCAATAAAAATAATGTCATATTCTATTTGAACAATTGCTAAATGTGTTTTTTCCCCCTCTCAGTTATGAACTGTGATAGATCTGTGATGAAACAACATGGCTATTCCTACTTGACATGCACTCTGCAACAACTGCAATGTGCTTTTTCATTCTTTTCCATGTTCAATTTAATTTGATAAATGTTTAGTTAGCCTAGTTATGAAAAAAAAAAGTCTCTTTCTTCAATATGTTCAAATTCTGCTGGTGTCAAAATATCTTGGAGACACCCTGTTTCCCACAGCTAAGGCCCTTCTGACTGTGCCCTGAGCCACAGCATAACAACAATCCTTTGTGCTTTGGATGACCTCACCCTCTGGCAAAATGTATTGCTTTGACCAGCAGCAGATATTCACTAAGGGAGCTTCTCCGATTTCCCAGGGATTTGAGAACCAGAAGCAGGTGATCCATCACATCTCCACATGCTCACAACCCTTGTTTTTGTAGCTGCCAAATGAACTGAACCAGGTACTGCAGTCCTGTTCCCACCATACTAACTCTGGTTCGGTACCCCACTGTGAGACAATCAACTTAGACTGTTTCCACAGACCCCAGGAACGCTTACACTGTCCACACCTGAGAAAGTGCTACATGATTATATCATGGTTCAACCACTTTTATGTATATAAAGCATTGTCTTTGCTCCAGCATGGTAAGTTGTCCTCCTCAGGAGAGGAAGACATCCACTTGCAAGTGCTTCCCTCACTCTGAATTATGTTTGTTCCCTGATTCTCCTGTCTCTTTGTTTGATTAGTCTGGTTGATATGCTGTCAGAAGTGGAATTTGATATGGAACAGGGCCAAATGGAATTCTAGTGGGGTTGGACTATATAACCACCAGAGATATCTCCAGATTCTGAACTCTTCTCCCCCCTTTCAGCTGTTGAGTTCACCATTCTTTCCTACTCTATTCCTCTGAGCTCACTCTTGATTAGTTTGCCTTTCTTTTTAAGGAAAAGTCCAGGGCCCATACCCCGACACCCCCCCCCCCCCAAACCTCTGCTCTCTGCCCATCTCTATAATTTATAAATCTATAATTTGCTATGTGCTTTTTTCCCCTGCATTCCTTAACATTATATACTTCCCCTAATCAACTGTATGTACCAAGTCAACTGGATAAAATTAAATTTGCACACCTGGTCATTTGCATTATCTTGTCATTATATCTGTGCCTGTGTCTTTATAAAATATAGAATGCCTGTGTTGTGTGTGTGTTGTGAGCTAGATTCTGTAACTTCAAAAGATTTAAAATGCAGCCAGACAGAAAAAAACCTTCTAAGCCTGAGTTTAGAATACTGGAAAAGACTAATTTTCGTAACTGAAACAATTGGCCCTGTAAGCAGAACTAGTTCCACTTTAGTTTATCCATAGGAGATTAGATTATAAGAAAAAAAAATCCTAAAAGACACTTTTTTCCCTACATTTTTCCAACATTTGCCAAGTTGTGATTAAAAAAACAAACTCAGATAATAAAATTTGTAGAACCACCAGAAACATCTTAGCAGATTCTGAAGGTTTGGAGATTAATTGCTAAGGAGTTCAAAAATTAATTATTTTAAGATTGTAGGAAAGAACTCCTGAAACTTTGGGGTAATTCCAGGACTCACTCCCTTCTGAAATATCCTAATAAATTTTGGAGTACCAACATGTGGAACAAGTTTTAAGAAAAAAATAAGGATTAAATCTTATATAAGTTAAAAAAAATGTTTTTAAAGGTAATTAGAAAGACTGATAGTTTTATTGTTCTAGGGCTTTGGTAGTGATCTCAGAAATGAAGAGAATGAAGAGGAAAAAAAAAGGTAACCTTTTTGTACCTTATAGCAATGTTAATTTTTCTCTGACTTTTTAGCTTTTATTCCATTTTATTATTAATTTTCACATACACCCTCCCCCATCTCTAAACAAATCGGCTATTTCTGATGAGTTGGAATCTTTACAAAGTGTTAAAGTCATTAGAGTTGATTGATAGAGACAATAATTATCTAATTTAGCATGGTTCAGTATGATTGATTTGATCCTATGAAATGTTATGGGCAGAACTTGAAACAAGGTGCTAAGTACAACTGATAGAAACAATGCTTGTGTGTTCATACCTGTACAGAGCTCATATAAGCAAGAAGTATTTAAATACTCATTGGAGTTCACACATTTGGGAGATTTCAGGGTTTAGTATGAGATATTCGAATTTACACCTCCCAGAGTGCTCTCTCTGATGGGCAATATTTTGACACTGAGTATTCCCTTGAGACCAAAGTAAGTGGAAATAGGATGAAACTAGTCTCCTAATTTCTTCTGTACCATTAGGAAAGGAAAGTATGATCTCTTTAATCCACAAGACACACAAGATAAGGGTTTGTTTTTACTGTAAGAAACTTGCTCACTGGAAAACAATGTAGAATAAAGATGATGAAAAAGGGAAGGTAACCCAGAAGATACTGAGGGACCCTCCCCATGAGACTGATCATTCAGCATGATAAGGCTCTAGGAAGAGATAGCAAGAGGAGGGAGCACTCAGTAAGCCCTCTTGCCTTCCCAGGAGTCATCGTGTATTTCAGTTATGGGGACTGATAACAAGACCAAACAACCCTTGTCTTTCTATTAAGCACTCTTATCTCAGGTCAAATTAAGAAAAAAAAAATGTTGGAGAATTGTAGGGAAACTGGAATTATCCACTCTCAGAAGTGGCCCCAGTGCCTCTGTGACTGTGGGCATTCAGTAGCCTGCCACTCTAGGCAGGCCTGGGGGAATCACACAGATGCAGTACATCCTGCTTATCCTGTCCCAGCACCCAGGAGCAACTATAGTTGTCAGGGGGCAGGGAGGAATAAGACCATATGCACATTTGCTTTGCCAGGCCATTAGGAATTACCATTAATGAGAAGCTCTTGCCACCAGCCAAGCCAGCCCTTAAGCAGGAGTGTCCCCCAAGGCACCCTACAAAACCTGGTCAGTTCAAAGTGGGCCTAACCATAGCAGGTCCTGGCAGCTGAGAGGGATCTGCCAAGATTTAGTCCCATCTGGAAGAGGCCAGATGCCCTTGTCAGTGCTTAATGTGGCAGTACAAGGGTAGCCAGCCAGCTTCTGCCCTTGATGAGCCTACCCTTCTCTGTTCTGGTTACAGATATGTATTAATAGGCAAGCTATCTTATCTCTGCTCCACTTTCCTATTTGTAAAGAAAAAAATAATGGTATCCATGTCCCAGGATGATTGTGAGATCAAAATGACATGATGATTGTAAAGTGCTTAATTATATATACCAGAGACTGGCATATAATAGGCACTATATTATTTCTTTAATTTAATTGTTCTGTACCTGAAAACTATAAAGTGGTTTTTAAATATCTAAGATAATATGTGACAATTTGGAAATGAAATTTATTGTTTGCTTTATTACAGTATTTCTAAATTGTATTGCATTTCTAAATCTATAAATTGTAAAATTTGAGAGATTACTGTAAACCAGAAATGCTGGTGGACAAAAACTTTTAATCTGGATTTTGCTACATATGAATTGGTCTTTTAAAAGAAGGTAATAAAAACTGGGTATTTGAAAACTGTTGAATATTTAATATTAGGGAAATAGCAGGAAACATATTTAAGCCCTATGTTATGTTATGGCTAGTGAAGATTTGCTATTTAAGGTAAAATTTCTGGGAATGTAATTGCTATGTCTTTTTACTTTTGTAGAAAATTTCTATAATGAAGAAGTTTTTTTAAACACTAAATCTATTAAATAATAGATTGATAGTGGAATATCTCTGAGTTGCTATGATAGGATTCAAGTATGAACATTTTATAATTTTAACCTACATTTGTGGTCAAATTATAATAGAGGGATAATATTTTCCTAATGGGGACATGATTAAATAAAGACAAAGATTTAACGTGAAAATTTTCTAAATAAATAGAATAGTAAATTTTAAGAAAGAAACAGGAATAGACTGTTTTCTTTAAGAACTATACACATATGTATATGATTGGTTTACAAATTTATCTTTCATGAAAATACAGGTCTCAACTATGTTTTGGTAATAAATTCTCAAAACTGTATTAAGGATTTATCAATTAAAGATTTATTGTATTTTATACATAAATTATATCTATAATGGTACATCATAAAGGGAAATTATTTTCCTATTTTTAGAATGTGATGATTTTTTAAAAAGCAAAAGACTTCATTTTATAGTTGGCCACATAACATTTTAAAAGATTTTTATATCAAGTACAGGATTTAGGTAAGGACAGAAACAGCAAATGATATATAAATTGAAATTCTCTGAAGTTTCAAAATTGTAAAATCAAATTTAAATGGTTGTACAAAGCTCTAGATTTGGAACCAGAGAAGCTGTCCTGACAATAAGCACATTGTCAAAAAAAAAGTTATTTAGGAACCAGATAGATACGTGAAACATCTGGGACTCAAAATGTGGGGTTGATAACTGTTGTATTGCTTTGTTCTTTTGCTCCAAGTTATTTATTTTCAAGTTTTCTTGGTTATCTTGGTGACAAGTAAATCCCCCTTCTCAGAACCAGTACATTTTAAGCCCTCTAAGTAATTTGATCTATATATACTTGATATAATTATATCTTATATGGGAATTCTGTGAATAACTTTGCTGCATTATTTAAACCTAGCCCTGTGTGGCTGAGAAACTGAATCATCTCTCTGTACAGATTAATATAATATAATATGATATATAATATAACATCATAATTAATAGTTTTCTCACAATTGTACAGCTCAAGCAACCCATATGTTTTGTCTGAAAACTGATCTGATCAATCAATTACTGTTTTTAATAGCCCTTACTGTCTGTCTACTACTTCCACAGTTGCCAAAGTTATGGGTGTGCAGTTAATACGATCAACTACCAAGACTCTAATTCAAGTGTGGGTTGGTATTCTCTCCCCTTACATTCTTGTACTTCCCCTTGATTTTCTGCTCGTAAGGAAACAATGGCTAGCAGTGATATTTAGGACACACTTTCTCAATAGGTCCCCCTCAAGGAGCTAAACTCCCTGGTCAACATCTCTTCCTGGCCCAACTGACTACTTGTGGCATCTTAGCTTATATCTGCCTCTACTTTTTTGGCCAGGATTCTGGAAGGGTAGGGGTTCTTTTAGACCCCTCTCTGTGGTTCAAAGAGGGAAATGTCAAAATATTTTAGAATCACCTGTTTCTCAGAGGTAAACCCCAGCAAGTAGGCTAGTGTCCTGCACTTGAGATAACAATAATACTTTGTGCTCTGGATGATTTTACCTTCTGGCAAAATGAACCATTAGGAGACATTATTTTGTACAATAAATCAGTTCAAGTGAAGTGACAGAAAAGTTAAGTCTGGAAAGATTGAAACTGAGATTGGAGCAAGGCAGAAAGCTTTGTTCCTTGTAACAAGGAACCCTGTTAAGTTAGGGGGGAAATCTGATTAATTAAGTATATTATTCTGACAACTGCATATGGGACAGTGTGCAGAGAGGAAGTTGTTGCAATATTTCAGGCAAGAGGTGAGGAGGATGTGATTTTCCTCATAGACACACAGTAAAGAATAGGGTAAAATTTTAAGTGCACTGAGAGTAAGCCATATATAAGATACACGTGGGGCAGAGATTGCATAGCTCCTGGTACTCTAAGACTTGGGAGTATTTTCAGAGACTTCCCAAAATTCTCTCGTTG
This sequence comes from Sarcophilus harrisii, assembly GCF_902635505.1. Lineage (NCBI taxonomy): Eukaryota > Metazoa > Chordata > Mammalia > Dasyuromorphia > Dasyuridae > Sarcophilus > Sarcophilus harrisii. The sequence continues at coordinate 153,128,707 of NC_045431.1, forward strand.
CCTTGAGTTCATGGCTGGCACTCCCCAGATACCATTAGGGACCTCTTTCTGAAGCTGCCACTTTTACCTCTCTGTATTTATCTGTCCTATATATGTCTTCCTACTCCATGATGGATGTGCTGTCCACCACCTGGTCCAGTCTATCTAGTGACACCATCAATGATAAGGGAGAGAAGAAAATTCTGTCTTCCTTTCCCTTCACCAGGTACTTCGTCTCAGGGACCTGACATCTCAAACTGAAATTATGCAGTTTTTTAAAACCTCCAAAGGAATAGGCAGACTGTCAGTAGAGATCATCATACACTTTAGACACAGAAGCTCATCATTGTAGCACCTTGTCTGCATTCTTGGTCTTCAACAATTACATTCATAGATATGTATGGTGTGTCCAGAAGAAAGCCCCTACCCTCCTTTATTTATAAAAGAAGGCCTGGATGATGTTTAGTAGACAAAAAAAGACAACAATCTCAATAAGACGACTGCGGAATATTCAAACAGCAAGATGGAAAACTAGAAAAGGACAATGTCACAGACCTGAGAAATTAGAGTGAACTAAGGCATGGATAACAGGGCAAACAATTAAGAATGATATTTGGTTTGGCTCTTAGTATTGTGTGCCTACAGGGACTGGAAAATCAACTGTGACCTTCTTTAGGGTGTGTTCTGTCTAAATTTTATGACAATAATTTCTCATGGTATTCCTTCTACTATTCAAAAGCTCCTCATTTTCCTTTGCTGGAATTGTATTCATGTCATGCTTGGTAATACAGGTATCCACTGAGGCTCTGTTTTGGATTCTCTTATTTTCCCTCTATACTTTTTACTTGGTGTTTTTATTAGCTCAAATGGATTTAATTATCTTAATGCTGATATTTCTCCTTTTAAATTTTTATTAATTTATTATTTTTAATTAAAGATTTTTATTTTTAAAACCTATGCATTGATAATTTTTCTATACTGAACCTTGCAAAATCTTGTGTTTCAAATTTCCCCCCTTTCCTCTTACCTCCTTCCCTATATATGTTAAACATGTTAAAATATGTGTTAAATCTAATATTTGTGTGCATATTTATACAATTATCTTGCTGCACAAGAAAAATCATATCGAAAAGGGAAAAACAAGAGAACAAAATGCAAGTAAACAACAAAAAGAATGAAAATGCTATGTTGTGATCCATTCTCAATTCCCAGAGTCCTTTTTCTGGGTATAGATGGCTCTTTTCATCACAAGATCATTGGAACTGGCCTCAATCATCTTGCTGTTGAAAAGAACCATGTCCATCAGAATTGATCATTGTATAATCTTGTTGCTGCTATATATACAATGATCTCTCCTAGTTTTGTTCATTTCATTTTATGCTGATACTTCTCAAATCTATATATCAAGCCCTACCTCTTGATCTTCAATCTTGCACTTCCAATGATCTATCAGACATCTCGATTGAGATAAAACTCGAGACAGCTTAACATGTCCAAAACTAAATTCATTCTTTCCTCTCAAATGTTCTTTCACACTTCCCTATTACTTGTTATTATTACTTGGCAATACCATCAGACTCCTCACTCTCACCCTCTATTTCCAATATATTGCCAAAGCCTCCTGATTTTAAAACTTGTGTGATAGTTCTCAAATATGTCCCCTTTTATGCTTATCACTTTATGTCTGAACTATTATAAAAATCTATTGGTGTGCTGTTCCTCTGTACACCTTTTCTGATCTTTTTACCTGGTACTTCCTTTTGCTCCCCACTTCAATCCAGTGACACTGTTCTTTTTGCTGTTTCTCAAACAAGTTATTCTATTTTTAGTGGCTGTCTCTCCTCATTTCTGCTTTATTTGCTTTCCTGGCTTTATTCTACAGCAAGCCTTTCTAACACCCCTCTTAATTCCAGAGCTTTTATTCTGTTGATTATTTCCAATTTATCCTGTAAATGGCTTGCTGGTTCATGCTTATTTGCCTGTTGTCTTCCCCATTAGGAGGAGGGTAGGCTGCTTCTTGAGAGTAGGAATTATCTTTATTTTTTTTTTGTATCCCCAGAGTTTAGCACAGGGCTTGGCATATAGTAGTCTCTTATTAGATGTTTTACTGAGTGACTATGTCTTGAATGAGTCAAATTTCTCTGAGCTGAAGGAAGCAGGTCCTTTGCTGGCTTTTTATAAGCATTTTTTTTAAAAGAACTGGTTATTTTTTTAAAAAAGTTATTGAATACACACTTAAAAGAATGTTTAATTTCACTTCCACTATCTAGAAAATCAGGTACTTTTGTTTTCTTTCCACATTTAATAAGTGAGATACTAATAAAATATCCATCTGTTCTAGCATCACACTCCATCTTCAAGGCCTTATAATTCCAAAGTTCCAACGTTTTTCCTCCCCATTTTCCTTATGCCCCCCTTCCCCAAGACAGCAAGCAATTTGATATAAACTATTTGTGTACAATACTTTTAAATATATTTCCATACTAGTCATATTGTGAAAGAAAATAAAAATAAAACAGAAAAAATCACAAAAAGTAAACAATAAGAGAAAGGTAAAAATAGTATGCTTTAAACTACATTCAATTTTATTATTCTTTCTGGAGATGGATGAAATTGTCTTGGATCAGGGTACTGTTGAGAAGAGGCAAGTCTATTGTAGTTGATCATTACAAAATCTTGCTGTTGGCTATGCATCATGTTCCCCTGGTTCTGCTTTCTTCACTCAGCACCAGTTCATTTAAGCCTTTCTAGGATTTTCTGATATCAGCATGCTCTCCATTTCTTATAGAACAATAATATTCCATTACAATTCTATACATAACTTATTCAGTCATTCCCCAGTTGTTGGACATCCACTCAATTTCCAATTTCTTGCCACTACCAAAAAAGCTGCTTACAAACATTTTTGCACAAGTAGATCCTTTTCCCTCTTGTATGATTTTTTTTGGATACAGACCCAGTAGTGGCACTGCTAGATCAAAAGTATGCATAGTTTAATAGCCTTTTGGGAATAGTTCCAAATTGCCCTCTACAATGTCCAGATCAGTACAAGATTCCACCAAGAATGTACTACTGTTCCAGTTTTCCCACATCCCCTCCAAAATTCATCAGTATCTTTTCCTGTCCATCTTAGGTCAATCTGATAGGTGTGAAGTGGTACTCCAGAGATGTTTTAATTTGCATTTTTGATCAATAGTGAGTTAGAGCATTTTATATGACTATATATGACTTTAATTTCTTCATCAAAAATTTGTTCATATCCTTTAATCATTTATCAATTAGGGAATGACTTATATTCTTATAAATTTGACTCAGTTCTCTATATATTTTAGAAATTAAGCCTTTATCAAAAACACTTACTATAAAAATTGTTTCCCAGCTTTCTGTTCTCCTAATCTTGACTGCATAGGTTTTGCTTGTACAAATTATTTTTAATTTAATTTAATTATTTTGCATTTCATAATATTCTCTATATCTTGTTTGGTGACAAATTCCTCCCTTCTCAAAAAATCTGACAGATAAACCATACCTTGCAGAGCCTAAGAATATATAAAAAGGAACCATTTATAGAGGTTTCCAAAAAAATACAATCTGTAATTTTATTTTGCATAAATCAGCAACTTCAGGATATGATCAAGTCTCCAGAGTAATGACAATGTTTAATATACTAAATTCTTCTTACATATTCACTCCCAACACTATATGCTTGCTTTGGGAAAAAAAGCTGTTTTCTTCAGAGGTAAGACTCTATTATTGGGAGAGAGGCCATGAATAACTGGGTTTAGCAGTAATAGTACAGCACCCTCTAAAGCATCATCTAAAGTGCATCAAATCTCAGCAAAGTAGCAGGGAAGGTTATGTATTGAGAGGGAGAATAGTGAAGTACAAGCACAGTTGCTCTGTTATGAGACAGTCAATCAGTGACATGGCAAAAACAGAGAGGACCTGGCTGAGATTAGTGACTTTCATGATTAGGAATAGAAAAGGCAGATTGTGATGGTGGCACAAATTAAAATTGGACAAAGTGCGGGGGGAGGGAGGAAAAAAACAAGGGGATAAAAATTTCCCGGGGAAAAGAAGGTACTTGTTGAACTGAATTATCCCTAGAAAATAGTCCACAGCAATGAAGGGGGAGGGGAATGGAAGTCACAGTGAGAATAAAGTACTTCTTTAATAAATTACTTGTTTAGGGGAAACAAGGCAAAGGGAGAAAAGGAAGTCCAGCAATTTCAGGAGTCAATAAACATTTAAATGCAACACTGTACTAAGATGTGGGGGCACAAATATAAAAAAAAATAGTTTTCGTCCTCAAGGAGTTTACAATCTAATGGATAAAATATATATATATATATATATATATATATATATATATATATATATATAAATGAATTTCACAGTAAAGAAAGATGAAAAAGTTATCTAGCAAATAAGGGAGATTTCAAAGGGAATAAAAAAAGGGCCAGATTTCAAATTAACCACAAAACAATGATCATCAACATGACTGTGTAATGGTTATAAATTGAACAGATTAAATACACAAACTATATAATGAATAGAGTAGTACTGTATTTGATAAACTCAGAAATCTCACTTTTTTGGTAAGAACACATCATTAGGCAAAAACTTCTGGAGGAAATTAGAAAGCATTCTAGAAGAAATCAAATATAGACCTGTATGTCTATCTACCTACCTACCTTTCTATCTTTTGTAGAGACAAGAGTACACCAAAACACTGTGTATACACATATATTAAATGTATACATATGTATGAAAACATATATGAAATATGTACATATATGTGTACATATATACATACACACATACAAATATGTATATATAATAAAGTAATAAGGAAGAAATTGCCATTAAGATCAATGGATAGGGAGGGGAATAGATCAAGAGATATTGGATAGGGGCAGCTAGATGGCACAGTGCATAGAGCACTGGTCCTGAAGTGAGAAGGACCTGAGTTCAAATCCACCCTTGGACACTTAACACTTTCTAGCTGTGTGACTCTGGGTAAGCTGCTTAACTTCAATTGCTTTAAAAAGAAAGAAGGAAAGAAAGAGAAAAATGAAAAAAAAAAGAGGGTATTTACACTCTAGAATGAAAGAGGATATAATGGAGACAGAAACAAACTTCAAAAATGCATATTTTTGTAACTTCCACCCAAATAAAATGCACAATTTTAATTATGTAAAATTAAAGAAAACTTATACAAGCATAATCAATACAGGCAAAATTAGAAGATAAACAGAAACTGGGAAAACCAGTCTTTACACCAAGTGGTTCTTAAATCATTAAATTAATAAATGAGAAGATTGGACTTGGCGATCCTCAACTTCTTTTCAAGTCCATATCCTTTGTTGTTGGTCTTTCGTCAGTCATATCCAACTCTCTGTGACTCCATTTTGGGCTTTCTTGACAAAGATGCTAATGTGGTTTGTCATTTTCTTCTCCAGCTCATTTTACAGATGAGAACACTGAGGCAAGTCACTTAAGACTTGTCTAGGCCAGTAAGCTAGAAAGTGTGGCCAGATTTGAACTCAGTAAGATGAGTCTTGATGATTCCAGGCCTAGCATTCTATCCACTGCATTACCTAGGTATTTATGTCCTATACTCTATGAATTCACATTAATTTTTAAAAAAAACATTTGCTGGTTACAACTAAATAACTAACTAATTAATATTCTGTGATCTGACAATAAAACAATTTAGGGTCCAAAGGAATTTCACTTATTTCTCTAACAAGAGAAATTCAATTTCAATAAAATTATTGCTTTATATATTACCTTCTAATAACAAATTATAATATTGTTTTTGTGAGGTACAGGATGACACTGGGAACATAGGTCTGGTATTTCCTCTAGCAATATTTGATCTTTACATTTCCAACAGGTCAAATGAAAACTACACTTGATACTTTTAGATTTTTAGAAAACTAGCAGTACAGGAAAATCCTAAATATAAAGGCAAACATATTCTTTATGTTAAAGTGTGATTAGTTGACAGTGGGAAGACTTTCTCATATGGCTGTTCTGAAAATTTTTCTTTTTTCTATAACTTGCAGGATTCTTTAAGGCCATTTGTATTATCTTGTATGTATAGAATGCTTCCTTGGAAATTGAATCAGGACCTTTATCACTGTAGTATTCACATAGTTGATCTCCTACTAGTTTCCAATTAACTGCCTCTGTATCTTCTTCCTTTAAGAACCAAGGGGACATGAGTTCTAATGTACCCAAGAGTCTAGTGATCTGTTCCCATGTTACAATTAAGCCTTGTCCCTTGATCATCTTGAGAATTCTTTCTATAGTGCTCCCTTGGGGTGGGGGGTGGGGGCTGGGGATGGGAGAGAATCTTTTTCTTAATATCTGCCCCATTTCAGCTAGAAAAGGTTACTAGTTTAGCCCTTAACAAAGCAAGTTCCCTGTTTGTCTGTTAAAATACTCACCCTATTTCCTGGTCACCAGGGATTTCTTCAGTGAAATTAGGGTCCTTGGTTCACATGTTGGGCACCAAATGTGAAAATTTCATCTATATACTATATGACCTAAGCTTGGGCCATCTTTTCATTGAAAAGTCTTATGAAAGATCTTATAAACTTATCTTTCAATCTCATGTTTTTGGGAAAATAAATTGACAGGAAATTTAGTATATTACTATTTCATGTAGATCTCTGGTTGATCGTCTTTCCCCAGATGTGGAATAAAATACAGATTTGTAAGAATGTGAGAAGGAATTTAATCCCATATTGCCTGGCGTTTCTTGCCAAATATTAATGAGGAGAAATAGACAAGATCCTTACAAAAAGGGAAATGCATATATAGAGAAGCCAAAGTAATTTTATTTTAAAAATATAAGCAAAGAAAGTTTCAGACATTCACCCTTGCAAAAATTTGTGTTCCAAGGTTCTCCCCATTCTCTCCCCTAGACAACAAAGTGATCCAATATAGGTTAAACATGTGCAATTCTTTTAAACATAGTTCCACAACTGTGAAGACCGTGTATTTTTAAATCAGCAGGAGTCCGGAGTTCAGGTTAGGGGAAAATCGTCAGTCTTTATTCTCAGTGAAGAAGGATCGGAGGCGGAAGAGAATCGGCGATAGCAATGTGTGCAGCTGAGTCAAGAAGCTAGCTAGACCCGCAGCCACACGACCAGCAGCTAGGAGAAAAAACCTAGGCCCAATCTCTCCCAGCTTCTCTTCCTGTTCCTCTCTCTGCCTCCACCCACCAAAATCGTCATTTCCTGTACAACACATCAGGACTTGCACAGAGAGTGGGCAGGGACCATTCTTTATCCAATCTTGTATATTAATAGAGTATAGCCTAATTACTATTTAGCCTCACGTACTTGGGACCTCAGTGCATCAACTCAAACCTCAGCCCATTACACACAACTATCATGCTGTACAAGAAAAATCAGATCAAAGAGGGAAAAAATAAGAAAGAAAAAAAAAGTAAATAACAAAAAGGTGAAAACATTATGCTGTGATCCATATTCAGTCCCCATAGCCCTCTTCTTGTGTAAAGGGCTGAAACTCTGAGTTGATGCACTGGAATCAGCTAATTACCAATTGGTATCTATTAGCATATGCTTGGAAAATGGCCCTTCCCACTATTCTGTGCTGGTTCGATCTTTTGGTGTACACAGAAAATTGTGGGAGGGATTAGGGGGTGGAGTAAGACAAGCCAGAGTCACTTTGGCAGTTGACGAGGAGAAGGAAGATTGTGGAGATCCTGTGGCCATCCAATTCACTTCTCCCCCCAAAGACCAAGGACTTTTGCTTATCCTGACTCTGGCTGATTCTAAGGTGCTAACTCGGTCTTCACATTTGGTGCCCAACATGTGAATCAAGGACCCTAATTTCACTGAATAAGTCCCTGGTGACCAGGAAATAGGGTGAGTATTTTAATAGACAAACAGGGAACTTACTTTGTTAAGGGCTAAACTAGTAATCTTTTCTAGCTGAAATGGGGCAGATATTAAGAAAAAGATTCTCTCTCATCCCCAGCCCCCACCCCCCACCCCAAGGGAGCACTGTAGAAAGCATTCTCAAGATGATCAAGGGATAAGGCTTAATTGTAACGTGGGAACAGATCACTAGACTCTTGGGTACATTAGAACTCATGTCCCCTTGGTTCTTAAAGGAAGAAGATATAGAGGCAGATAATTGGAAACTAGTAGGAGATCAACTATGTGAATACTACAATGATAAAGGTCCTGATTCAATTTCCAAGGAAGCATTCTATACATACAAGATAATACAAATGGCCTTAAAGAATCCTGCAAGTTATAGAAAAAAGAAAAATTTTCAGAACAGCCATATGAGAAAGTCTGAGAAAAAAGAGGAAGACAAAGGACAGATTAATGGCAATATCGCCAGAGGGCATGGGGAGTTAAGGGAGGTTTAAAGGGCATGGTGATTCTCACTCTCACAAGGCAGCTTCAACTCAGACTATGGAGCAGATCCTTGACATACCTCCATCAACTCCACCTTCCGGGATGGAGGGAGGAGGAGTAGTGGGAGGGGCAGTGATACTACCAGCACCCCTTCCCCCTTCCCCCCCTAGCAATTACCCCCTCCTATGACTAGATTGCAAAAGGCACTACTTAAAGCCTTGGAAGAAGAGAAAGATGTAAATAAATTATGACCACACATTTTTTCTTGTGATTCAACAGTTTAACTCTTCAGGTCAAGAAAGTTACACAGTATTTATTCTTAATGATTCAAAGTTTCTACCAGTGGAGCCAATACTCAACCTTTCTAGGGAATCAATGTTTTCTTATCTGCAAAACTGAAGTAATAATAGAAGTTACCACACAGGCATCTGTGAGGACCAAATGAAATCATGTATATAAAAGTGTTCTAGAATTCTCAAAGCACTACATAAATGTTAGTAATTTTTCTTTTTATATTATAATATTATAAAAGAAGAAAAATTGTGAGAAATTATTTGGTCACAGAAATAAACTCAGAAAAGAGTAAGGATAAACTTACTTTTCCACAATGTATTAAATAGCACCTACTTAAAACAAAGAGTTGGGATTATTTTTAATGCAGAAATTCTAGAGGTCTTCAAAATCAGATCAAAGGTAAAGTAGAGATGTCCATTGCCACCACTATTTGGTAGAGTTCAACAAATGCTAGTTATATCAGTAAGATGAGAAAAAGAGGAGGGAGTAGAGCCAAAGAAGTAAAAAAAAATGACAAATTTTGCTACATAATTGTCCAGAAACTTACATTTTGCCCCTATCACCAATAAACCTAAGACTAAGTAGATGATGACATAAATATAAATTTAAACAGACAACAATCTTTGCCAAAGGAATTTTTTTAGGAATTAGTAATGTTTCTAACTGGAGGATAAAAGAATGAGTATGATAAAATTTAACTTTTCATCTAACATAACATCATCAATACATCAGAGAAGATAGCCGGGACTACTTCTGAGCTTCAGATAACTTCATTATTGCAACAATGTGTAAAACAAAAGAATTTCTATAACTCTTTTGGCTTCTCATTCAGTAATTTCCTTCTAGTATCTCTCTAGGCTTCTGGCTATACAAGAAGTTCTGGATTGAATGGATATTTTTTTAGTCATTGTTCTATTTATTATTATTTGATCTTAGGTTAAATTGGAAAGCCTAAGAAAGACAAAGTCCCTGGGGCAAATCAACAGTTCTCAAATTGACATAATCCAGAATAGAGGATGCTTGGAATTTAATTTTTGAAGACTCAGAAACAAAAATAAGTAAACAGCAAAAAAAAAAAAAAAAAAGATTTTGATGATGTCAGATATGGCTGATATATAGACTGGGTAGAGGAGAATAACTTTATTTAAACACTTATAATTAAAACTTCAAAGAAAGAAAAGCAAACCAAATTTCTCACAAGAACAATTAGAATTCTTCAAAAAAATAATGCAAGAATTTTTTGTTTGTTTGTTTGTTTTTTTTACTAGAAATAAGCTGGGGTGAAGAAACATGAAAAAAAGGACTGGCAGCTTAATTGAAGAGACACAAATCTTATCCTTGCAACAAACTCCCTAAAAACAGAATAGAGCAAATAAAAATTAATGATTACAGGATAAAACAATAATTCTTAAAGTCAAAAGAATAAGAAAATAGAAGAAAATGCAAACTTCTGTTATTAAAAGAAAAACTGACTGCATGAGAGATCAAGAAGAGATAAGCATCATAAGCTTAACTTAAATCCATGACCAAAAAGAAACTAGATATCATTACATTTTTTTCTAAATCATTAAATGCCCACAGAAAATAGAAGAAAGCAATGCAAAAATAAAAAATATCAACTAATCAAATCTTGAAAGAAAACCAAAAATGGAAACTCCCAGGAATGTTACTGACAAAATCTCTATCTTATAGGCCAAAACAAAACACAAAAACAAAAATAAAAAATATACAAGTAGGCAGAAAATAATATCAAGCAGTCATAATCAGGCCTGCACAATATTGAGAATTTATCCCTTTAAAGGAATGGACAACATACAATTCAATTCAGTATTCCCAAGGGAAAAAATGGTAAAAAGTTTCCAATAATAACACGCATCAAATAGAGAAAGAGCAATGAATTGGCCATGCAATTAAAAAAAAAAACACCCAGAAAAAGAACAAATTTAAAATCTTCAATTGAATATTAAATTGGAAATCCTGAAAACTGAAGGAGAAATGAATTAAATTTAAGAAAATTAAGAAACAGATAAATAAAACAAGGAGCTGTTTTTTTTTTTTTTTTTTCCCCTCTGAGGCAATTGGGGTTAGGTGACTTGCCCGGAGTCACACAGCTGGGAAGTGTTAATTAAGTGTCTGAGACCAAATTCGACTTGAGGGCTGGTGATGTTTCCACTGTGCCACCTAGCTGCCCAAGGAGCTGGTTTTAGAAAACAAAAATAACAATATAATAAATTAAACATTGATTAATTTGATTAAAAAAAAGAAATAACTGGTATCAACAATGAAAATGGTGATTGCATCATTAATAAGAGGAAATAAAAGCAATTAGTAGTTATTTTACCCAATTATTTGTCAATCTAAGTGAAATGGCTTAATATTTTTAAAAATATAAATTGTCCGATTAACAGAAAAGGAAACAAACATAAATAATCAAATTAAAAAAAGAAAAGAAAATGTACAAGTCATAAATGAGATCCCTAAGAGAAAATTTTACAGCCTGATAGTAAATTCTACTAAACATTTAAAAAATTAATTCCAACACTATATAAATTATTTGGAAAAATAGAGGCCTAATAATTTTTTCTCTGTGTCTCTGTCTCTGTCACTGTCTGTCTGTCTGTTCTCCCTCTCTCTTTTTTTCCCCCCGATTTTTTTAGCAAGACAATTGGGATTAAGCCTTGCTCAGGGTCACACAGCTAGGAAGAATTAAGTATCTGACACTTGATTTGAACTCAGCCTCCTGCCTTCAGGACTGGTGCTCTATCCACTGTACTTAATCTAGCTGACCCCTAACAAATTTCTTTTACAACACAAATATGGTACTGATACATGTACCAAGAAGGGCAAAAACAGAAAGAAAACTTTTCCCTAATGAATATTGATACAAAAATTTTAAGTGAACTATTAGCAGGGAGATTACAGCAATATATCACAAAGATCATACACTATGACCACTTGGGATTTTTAACAGGAATGTAGAGCTGACTCAATATTGGGAAAACTATCTGCATATCTAACCATATCAATAACAGAAACAACAAAATCCTATATTTCAATATATGCAGCATTGAAAAATATAATACTCATTTCAATTAAAAACTGTAGAATGCATAGGAATAAATGGAGCTTTCCTCAAAATCATAAGTGTCTATCTAAAACCACCAACAAGATTTTTATATACATGTTTTTTAATTATAGCTTTTTATTTACAAGCTATATGCATGGGTAATTTTACAGCACTGACAATTGCCAAACCTTTTGTTCCAATTTTTCACCTCCTTCCCCCCATCTCCTCCCCCAGATGGCAGGTTGACCAATCAATACATGTTAAATATGTTAAACTATAAATTAAATACAATATAAGTATACATGTCCAAACAGTTATTTTGCTGTACAAAAAGAATCGGACTTTGAAATAGTGTACAATTAGTCTGTGAAGGAAATAAAAAATGCAGGTGGACAAAATAGAGGGATTTGGATTCTATGCAGTGGTTCATAGTCATCTCTCAGAATTCTTTCGCTGGAGTGTAGCTGGTTCAGTTCATTACTGCTCCATTGGAACTGATTTGGTTCTTGTCATTTGCTGAAGACGGCCACGTCCATCAGAATTGATCATCATATAGTATTGTTGCTGAAGTATATAATGATCTCCTGATCCTGCTCATTTCACTCAGCATCAGTTCATGTAAGTCTCTCCAGGCCTTTCTGAAATCATCCTGCTGGTCATTTCTTACAGAACAATAATATTCTAATAATAATAATATACCACAATTTATTCAAACATTCTCAAATTGATGGGCATCCACTCAGTTTCCAGTTTCTGGCCACTACAAAGAGACCTGTCACAAACATTCTTGCACATACAGGTCCCTTTTCCTTCTTTAAAATCTCTTTGGAATATAAGCAAGCTTTTTATATTTAATGGGAATAAGCTAAAGACTTCTCAATGAGATCAGGGATGAAGAAGCAAGGATATACATTATTGGCACCGTTATTCAATATTGTACTAGAAATGGTAAAGAAAAAGGAATTGACGGAATTAGGCAAAGAGGAAACAAAAGTATCACTCTTTGAAGATGGCATGATATTATAAAATAAACCAACCTAAGTCATCATCATTTCTACATATTACTAACAAAGTTCAGTAGGAAGAGAAATTCCATTTAAAATAATTAAAGATAATATCAGATTCTTAGAAGTCAGCCATGTTGTCAAACATGGAATTAAAGTTAGCTACTATACTGATGGTAAATTCTTCAACTTGAAAAGGCCAAAACTAAAATGGAGGGCGTGTTGGTGCATGATTCTTTGCAAATATAATGATTATGTACTCCATGCTGAACCTGAGATGCAACAAAGTATGAATTAGTTCTCTACTGCTTGTGCTAATTTTAGCATAATGATTAACATCAAGAAAACACAGGAACGCCAGAAGTCAGCAACACCATATGGAGGACTACCAGTTACAGAAAAGTCAAGTTTTGAATTGTGTGACTAACTTCTTTTACCATGACATTATACTTAACAGGGATGTCCACATTGATAATGGGATTGACACATGTATTCCCAGAACTAGCTCAGTGTTTGGGAGGCTCTGAAGGAAAGTGTGGGAAAGGAGAGATATTAGACTGACTAACAAACTGAAGGTACAAAGCCTTTGTGCTGACCTAATTGTTGTATGTCTGTGAAACCTGGACAGAATACCAGTGCCATGCCAGGAAACTGAATGGCTTCTACTTGAATTGTCTCAGGAAGATTCTTAGATAAAAGATACCAGACACTGAGGCTCTTTCTACAACTAGACTGCCAAGCATTCCATCTCTACTGCAGAAATCACAACTCCACTGGGCTGGCTATATCATTCGAATGCCAAATGTGCATATGTTTGTCAAGAAGATTATTTTATTGAAAACTTACACAAGGCAAGCATTCACAAGATGACTAGAAAAAGCAATTCAAGGACACTATCTGTTTAAGAAAATTTGGAAATGATTGTATGACATAGGAGACACGGCATGCCCTCATCAGAGAAGGTGCTGTTAGAGAACCAAGGCAGAATTGAATTAATTCCAAAGAAATGTGAGACATGAAAAGTTAGAGAGTCCACCCCAAATGAAATAGGACTATTTGTGTCCAACCTGTGGCAGAGCATTCTTAGTTTGTATTAGTCTGATCTACTACAGTCAGTCAAACATACTGCAACTTGACTCCAATACAGTGATGTCATTTTGGTCCTCTTCAAGAATGAAGGACAACAACCAACTTTGATTCCAAGATTTGTGATATAAATAAAAGAGAGACATGGAAAGACATACAAAGAATTTTTGCAGATTAATTAGAAAAAGAAGAAAAAACATTTTTCCACATCAATATTATAAAATGAACTACTTTTAAAGACTTACAATATGTTGAAGAATGAATGGAGGACAATTTCTAAAAATAACAAAACTATAAAGACAAGCATGTTTGTAAGTTTTAAGAATTATGATGATCAATATGAGAATCATTTATGAATCCACAGGAACAATGAATTCTCACCAAAAGTTACAGATTAATTTTAATGAGCTTGGACCTAGTGGTCTATGTAAGTTATGAAATGAAGCACTGAAGACTGCAAATATTTTGCATCTATAACATGCCTAACATGATATGACCTGGTGAATTAAATCATACTCAGAAAACTACATTTTATGAACTGATGATAGGGCATCTTACTATAAATACTAACCCTTAAAATCTTTAATCATTAGTCTTAGAAAGGAACTGAACTAGCATCATGAGCTGAAATACTTCCTACATTATCTCCTGTACAGAACATTGATCAAAAAAACTTTTAATAAATAAATTGATTAATAAATAACTAATGCTATTGCACCAAATACTTCTAAATTTCTAAGGCAGTTTATAAAACATTAAATGTAAAAGAATATAACAGTAGGATAAACAACTAGTCAAAGTCAGAACTAATCAACATTCATATTTTCAACATAAACATTGTCATCTTCAACTCAGCA